>NC_045427.1:590266164-590613664 GCF_902635505.1 Sarcophilus harrisii | reverse complement strand
TAAATGCCTGGAACTGGGTTATGCAAGTGGTAAGTATCAGAGACAATGTTTGATCCTATGGTTCTCTGATTCCAATAAGCAAGGTAGAAAACATGACCCGATTGTGACTTATGATTTAACTGGAACATCCCTTCCGGCCTTTAAATCCTATAGTTTTAGGACATGTAGCTGGACTGAGCCTGTGATATCTTGCCATAGTCCTGCTTAGTTGGAGCCTTCCTCAATTCTTAATCTTGCCAACATGATGACCTGTATCTTTCTCTTTGTGAATCTGATTTTATTAATTCTTCTTTCTGGCCCAGAATCCCTCTTTCCCCCCTGGATTTTGCCCATTCCTTCCCTAGTTTGGGGATTTTCTGATTTTCAGATTTTCTGAATCCCTGTGCTTACAGAATTGTCTGTGGTTAGCATGTACAGAACTTCTGTAACTCTGACATGGAAGCTACTAGGATCACCAGGTGAGAGATTATAGAAATAAGAGGGCCCAGGACAGAGCTTTGAGGTTTGTTTGCTTTCACAGTAAGCAAGACCTGGATGAAGATTCTGAGCAAAGGAGACTTGAGGAATGGTCTGATATGAAGAAGGAGAAGCAAGAAAAAATAGTGTTATGAAAAAATAAAAGAATGAGGACTTAAATAGGACTTAAAAACCAAATAAGCTGCATTTACTCTGATATTTTTGATCTCAAACACTTTTTCTACACAAAATGGGTATAATAAGGTTAACTTTTCTTCTGGGTATCTTGATAGTAGTAGGAGAGGGTTATTATAATTACCAGGATAGAGTTTGTAGAGTACTAAACTTCCTAGTACAAGGTATTGGAGAAGAACAACTTTATTCAAAATGGAAGCTATGTGATGCAGCCTAAATGTAGAATCTTAGAATTTAGGGATGGATGACAGAGATTTCTGTTAGGAACAGATGAAACAGAGATCTAGGAAGGTTTTTAGTTCCAAATTTATTCCAAAGTTATTTCAGGGTCTCAGCCTTCATTGTATGGGGGAGAAGAGACCTAACTTCTAACTAGAAGATTTGCTGATAGGACATTTACACCTGACCCTTAACAATCATAATGTCAGGATCTGATGGTCTTGATGCTGATAGATCTCAATGGTTAACCCGAGAGCAATGACAGAATTTACCACGTGTCTACTATAGGTAGAACACAGTGCTGGAGGGGTCACCAAAATTAGGTGACACTTCTCCCAGATTCATAAAAGATACAACCTAGAAGGGGAAAATACATCATTAGCTGTAATACACAATATCTTGAGTTAAATGCGTTTGAGTTACAAAATAGTGCTATGTGACGTCTGAGGGGGGAAGATTATTACTGGCCAAGGAGTTTCAGAAAAGCTTCAGGAAGAGGTACTCCTGGAATTATGCTGCAAAGAATGGGAAGGGATTCAGACATAACAGGGTTAGCCTTAGAAAAGGACTTGGAATACTTTTTGTGAGTAGAGAATAATCTAATTTGGTTGGAGCATAGAATACATAAAAGGAGTTATATGAACATTAAGGGATGAGACTGGAGAGATGGTATGGAGCCAGATTCATGGAGTAATTTGAATGGATCTTTCTTTTGTTCCCCATCATTCACTGCCTCGTATTATCTCTATACACAGCCTGTCAATAGATATAAGCTCTTGGCGTCTGGGATTGGACACCTTTGATCTTTGTGTATTCACCAGTTAGCACAGTCCTACTTAAGAAAAATTTCTTAAGTCGAGATCGCAGAAGGCTTTCAATGTTAGATAGAGGAATTTTTACTTTACCTGGCAGGCAATAGAGAGCCACTTAATTGAATAGATGCATGATGTCAATTTCTTTGTACTAAAAAGTGGTTCTTTAGACAAGAAAGAATAAGGCTCTTTTTGCAGGCGTAAGGTGAACGTGCAGGAAAGAAGATCAAGTGTTTTGAGACAGCCACAGGAGGGAAAGGAGGAGAGTTTGAAGGGGGCCAAGGGGGAAAGAGGAAGGGAGAAAAATCTGAAAGAGGCTTTTGTCCCCATTAAGAGCCCGCTAATAACTCCACAGGTGGGTAAACTGCTTCCTCGCTTGGGAGAGTTAATGCAGCTCAAAAGTTACTGCGGGGTGATGGGGAGCAAAGACCAAATTCACCGAGCAGCTTGAGTTTCCCTCCAGACGTTCGTTGCCTGCGAGAGCTAAGAGCTCCGGGTGATACCCAGAGCTCCCCAAACTGTATGTGCTTTTCCCAGGGGCCATTATTCCTGGTTGCTAGGTAACGGAGGCCTTCAGGTGTCACCAGGGAGACAGGGGCCTGGGTATTTGGTTTTAGGGCAGGCACAATAAAAGCTACAGAATGAAATGGGCGTCCCCTGGACCTCCTCAGCCATTTGTCAGGCAATTGCCGTCCTCGGTGTCTGTGAAGGAACATAGCTCGGTGTGGGGGGGGGCCGGCGGGGGGGGGAGTGGAATGAGGGGAAGCTGATGATGGGGTTAGCTAATAGCTGCCCCCTGGAACCGAGCAAACACACCTCTTTGGAGAAAGGAAATGAGGCGGCGAGCGCGGAGCCGTCGGCGCCTCGTGGGATCGGCCCCAGGCCAGAGGCACTGCCCCTCAGCAGAGCCGGACGCGGTCACTCGCGGGGGTTCTTCTCCGGGTCCCATGAGCCCTCCAGCTCCACAGACCGACCAGCAATGTCATAGTCAGGGTGCCCTGTGGCCAAATATCTTGGGGGGACGGTTTAAGTAAAATAAAATAAAATCCAACATCAGAAGCAAACCCAGTGATTTCAATGGAATAAAGAATCCCTGGTGGTGAAATTCCTCCCCATGCAGCCTGAAAGGTTGCCGGGGGCACTGAGAAATCAGACCCCCACGGTCCCCCGACTGATTTTTTGCCTGATTCTGAGGCCAGTCGTTTCTCCATAAATGGCTTGTGCCTTGTACATAGTGTTTTAGCAAATGTTTGTTGAATCGAATTGAATGACAAAGAAGAAAAATAGAGGGCTTACATAGCCCTCTCTAGCACAAGACAAGACAGGTCTGATTTTATTGGAAGGCAGGGGAATTAATGATACCATTAATAATAATGCTAATTATCATAGCTTATTATAGATATACATTATATAAAACTAATAATAATATATTGGATTTAATAGTATCTTTTGAAGAATTTGAGATTCATTTACATGTATAGAACCAAGTTCTCCAGGGCTGAATTATAGAAACACTCATCTAATTTATCTCATAATGTCAGAAAGAAAGTCAAATTGGAACAAAAGGTTTGGCAATTGTCAATGCTGTAAAATTACCCATACATATAACTTGTAAATAAAAAGCTATGAAAAAAAATAAATAAGAAAGTCACATAATTTTCTAAGAACTTGTTTCTACTACTAAGGATTTAGATTAAATGACTTTTGAGGTCCCTCCTAATCCTGTATCTATGAGTTTATGACCTAAATTGGACCCTAAGAGAGTTTATCTTGGCATCTCATTCCCAAAATTTTTTTTTTTTTTAATCCCAGAGAAAGAATACAAGACTTGGAGTAATCAGAAAGTCTAGTTTTGACTTATGACCTTGCTAACTGAGAAAGACCTTAATTTCATAAAAGCGCTAAGAATATTTTTACCAACTACCTCACATGATTGTTAGGAGAGTCCACCAGCGTTTAGGTAAATGGCTTTGCTTGGACGAGAACAGCTGATTGTCTTCCTCTTAGTACTGCTTTTCTCTACTCCCTCAGAGTCCCCAGAGCAGGGACATTTAGAGGGGAAGTACCTTTAGATGATCAGCAGGCTGGGATCTTATTGTATTCTTGTTTCTAAAATCATAAGCCTTCTGCCTTTATTTCTGATACAGTTTGGGGAGTTAGGATGGGGACCACCATTGGTGTTCAAGAAAGCAACATATGTTTTTCTGTGAATTCTGGTGAGTTTCTTTGTGTGGTAGCAAACAGGAGACAAGTAGGGTCCATAGTTCATGGGATCTTTTTGTCTTGCCCACATGGTCCCTGAACTGAAAAAGCTTGAGAATCACTGAGCTGGGGTGCTGAGTGTCCAGGGAAACTCATGAAAGCTTCCTGAACTTCATTAAACAATGAAAATTCTAAACAAATCTTCACAACCATTAACATTTTCAATGGCTCCATCTACATTCACCAGTGCCTTTTCTTCTCTTCTTTATGATGATTTATGTTTATGCACAGTTCATAGTTAGAAAGCCACTTAGAATTATAATCTTGCTTGATTATCAAGGACCCTTTAAGGCTGTTGAGGGAAGATAGGTATGGTTATCTCTGATTCTCTTGTTGTTTTTAGCCAAACCAGACTGATCTTGACTTTCCATTTCCCATGTATTTCCAGCGTTCATCCTCCATTCCTTGGACATATTTCTTCATCATTACTGTTGCTCGGCACTTTTTTCTTCAAGACTCAGTTCAGGTCCATCTTCCTATAGCCTGTGTTATCAGGATAGTCCTTAATCCCACAGTTGCTAGTACTTTCCCCTTGCTAAAATTCATTTATTTAGCTGTGAGTGTGCTGTATTCTCTAATAGAATGAAAAAAAAGGAGAGATTTTTGGGGCATCTGCATTCCCAGGACTAAGAAAAGTACTTTGTACGCTAAGTGAGCTGAGTATTTAACAGGGGAGGAAACTGAGGCTGATGTGATTTACCGTGGTTCATGAAACTAGTAGATGGCAGAGCTACCTTGAATCCAAGTCTTCAGATCCAAATTCCTCTACTCATCCCACAACACAAGGCTGCCTTTATTTACCCTCTGCCACAAACTCAGTACAAAATATGGAATGTTCTCAGGATTGAAAAATCCATGTAGATGGTACTAGGATGCAGAGATCTGAAGATTATGAGGAAAATATCAGGCAAAGGATTTAAGCATTTCTAGTTCACATCACTTGTTTAGGAGATGTCCCTTTTGAGGCTATAGTTAAATTCACCTGCTAAAGTCTTAAAGCGGAGCATTAAGTGAGTAAAAAAGTACTGTTTCTTATGGAACACAAGATTAGTAGCTCCTAGTCACCCTCAAGAAAATGTTTTCACTCCTTACTTTAGCATTCTTGACCTTCATAATCTGGCCTAACCTACTTTTCCAGTCTGGTTTCCCTCTCCTGGGAAAAGAAGCTGGGCTACTGAATGAATTAGAAATGCATTTCTGCTTGTACATTCTGTCCCCTCTTTTTTTCCATCTGTGTAAATCTCATCTATCCACCGTTAAAAGTCAAACTCAAGCCTTGCCTCTTCTGCAAAGCTTTTCTTAACTACTCCCACCCACACTGATTTCCCCTTTTTCTAAACATTCTATAGCACCCACTGACTGTATGCCTCCTTTGGTTCTTATGTATTTATGCCTATTTTTATGAACAGAATCACATAGTTTCAAAGTTGAAAGAGACCCCAGCATCCATCTGTTCCAACCTATACACAGAGAAGAATTCCCTTTATAACACTCCCAATAAGTGGTCATTCAGCCTTTGTTAGTGAGCTTGTGATGTATGTGTCTTATCTTCCAAATAGAATGCAAATTCCTTCAAGGCAGGAATCTTATATTTTACTTTAAAAAAAATCCCTTACAGCACTTAGGACAGGGTCTTACTCATTGGTGCTCAATGAATACTTTTTTGGTTTATTGTTTGCTTGTCTTTAGAAGGCTCAGGTAGAGCTGGAAACCGTGTGTAGCTTCAGCATTGCCTTAAAGCCCATAGTTTTTCTAGCTGTCCCTGAGGTCAGTTCTATCTGTTGAAACCTTCAAGATTCAAGAAGTTGGCTCTTCCTGTTTTAGGAGATGTCCCTTTTGAGGCTATAGCTAAATTCACCTGCTAAAGTCTTCAGTATTGGAAGGGAAAGCGGCCACTAGTGATAAGTCCTCAGATTTTAGGATTTCCACTTCTCCCCAGGGTCTTCTGGTATCTCTTAAGTTAACCAAGAAACTAGCCAAGGGCTTTTTACTAGCTCAGCTATTGAGCCTTTGAAATATGTTTTACCACGCCCCTTCTTAACACATATTCCTTTAAATTTAACCAGAGGGTAAGATATTTAGAAAGCTGACAGAATTATTTGTATTAAGTTCATATTATGTGTGTGTGTGTGTTTGTGTGATGGGGTTTTATTTGAGACCCAGGCCCAAGGAAAACTGATTATTTAGACTGGGTAATTTCTAGAGTCCCTTCTAGCTCCATCATTTTGTGACTCTGTTTCCAAATTCAAGCTTGCCTGGATGCTGGATTGTAAATCTTTAATTTTCCAACTAGCCATGGAGCATGTAGTCTTTGTCTAAGCTGCTCTTCCAGTTTCAAGGCTTATAAGCCCTTCTCTGAACTGCTCACCCTAATGCCCCATGGAGAAGGGACTGAACCCAGGGCAGCAGCTCCTTTGAAACTCTTCCCCTTGGGCATTTGGCAACATCATCTCCCCCCCTAAGGAGAGCCGTGACAGTGTTTGGCAGAGGGCCTGTGTTATGGTGTGCCAATTTAGTTCTGCCTGTTTACCCTCTCCCCCCATCAATCTGGGACTGGGGGGCCTCGGTGCTGGAAGAAGGCCCTGTTTGCATTTTCACATCCACCCGTGGCTTTCAGAGCACTGGCTGAATTTGTTTGAATTAGCTGCTTGAATGGCTCTGTGTGTGTATATGTGTGTGCTGGGAATGGGGTGGGGGGGAGTGGAGATGGCTGCAGAATTTTAAAAGGGGATTAGGAGCTGCCTAATAGGCTTGAGATGGACAGCTCCACAGAAAATGAAAGGCTGTTATGAGCCTGATCCTCTTTTTGGGGGGCAAAAGGAAGATCCCCTCTCTGGGTGCCTGGTGGGAGAGAGAAGAGAAGGAAATAGGAGGGCAAGAAACTCTTAAGTCCATGATCCCCTCACACAGTATGTTGCTCTATTGGGCACATTAGGGGTAGGAGACCTTCCCTGCCCTGGGATCCCCTCAAGCCATGAAATTCAATTCAGACTTTTGACCATGGATGACCAAGTAACCAGAATTGGTGGAATTTATGCCTCTAGCACAATTAGTCTCTTGTAAGTAGTTGAATTATTTTTTGAATTGAACCAATGGCTTGAACTTAGAAGTAGGAGAACTTTCATTTGTTACATGTCACTATAACTGAGTCAGGCTACCTATAACCTGTACAGGTATGGGTATCCCTGTATATCCTGTATACATCCTATAGATAATCCTAGTAAGTGACACCATTATGGGATCCTACTCTTAAATGGCATGGGATCAATTCAAATAAGACATGGTTGGTGATCAGCCCAAGACTCCCACCAAGGTCTGCTTCTCCCATTTGGCTCTCATGACCTCCTAGTTACCCGGCTTTGCCCCAAATTTCCAAATGACATCTTTTTCGAGGTCTAGTCTGGGGTAGCTTATTCTCCCAAGAAAAACCTCAACTTTTATCTTTTCTGTAGGAGCATAGGATCTATAACATTGCATTCTAAAGTTAGACCTTAGAAGTCACCCTGTCCAATTCTTCTTATTTTATAGATGAGAAAACCAAGTCTCATAAAAGTTATTTGTTCAAAGTCACATTGGCAGTGAGTGAGAGTCCCAGAATGCTTTCTCTCCGAAACACTGACTTTTCAAATCCATGGCTTCCTTGAAGACTCAGCTCAAGCACCAGTTTTTGTGGGAGACATTTCTTAGTTCCTCCAGCTGTCAGTGCCATGCCTTCAAAAATGACCTTCCATCTCTTGTGTGCTTACCTTGCAAATTATGATTTATGTATTTTTGTTGTTTCCGCCATTGAAACGGAAGCACCTTGAAGGCTGGAGGCTTTATTTTTGTTTGAAGGTGATATTTTTGTTTTATCTTTGTTTTTCTAAGTGCTTGGTACAGTGCCTGGTGCACAGTAGGTACTTAATAAATGCTTGGTGATTGATATCCGGGTCTTCTAACTTCAAATCCAGCACCATTCCCACTGTACTACTTACTCTCTCTCTCTCTCCAGTTATTTCTTACAAACCCTGAAAAAAGCAAATGGAGCCTTTCATGAGGGAATTTATTCGCTTTGTCTTCACATTTTTCCTTCCCTCCCTCCCTCCCTCCACTTCAGTTAAAAAGGGTAGCAGATGCTGACCTTTGACAGTTTAAGCCCTCAAAGGTGGAACCCAAGAAAAAGTAAATATTATCAGAAAAAACAATGTGGCATAAAGGAGGAGGGGGTGCAAATGGATTGTGACTGTAGCTAGGGCTTCACTTTGACCTAAAGTCTCCAAGTCTCCCGGAGACGCAGCTATCAAAGAGGCGCCATTTCTCCTGCCTTTCTTGTCCATGACAATGACTGGTTCTCCTCCATCCTTCTTCCACCCATGGCAGCTGCTGTTTCCTATTGCAGGGTTTTGTCTGGGAAAAACTTAGTGGGGCTCTCGCTCTTAGGATAAGGAAAGATATTATGGAACTGAAAGGGGCAATAGTTTTACCCCTTCATTTTATAGATGAGGAAACAGATGCACCCTGGGATTATGGGCTTCTGTTTAGTGTACACCCCCCTGCTTTGCCAGACTTCTTAGCACATTCCTACTCCAGCCATTTTCATGGCACATAGATTTTTCCTCTCTTTTCTCCCTCTTTATTGTTCCTTCTCTTTAACCTTTGATTTTTCAGACCAAGCCACCTTTCTTAGGACATTGCTCCCTTATGGATCACCTTCTTCTATTAGAATGTAACCTTCTTGAGGGCAGTTTGACTTGCTTTTTACATTTTTTATATTCATTAAGTATATATATATATATATATATATATATATATATATATATATATATTTGTATTTTTATCCCCATCACTTAACTTAGTATCTGGCACATTGTGAGGGCTTACATATTTTCTCATTAATTCAATAAGCAGCAGACCCTGGATTTGATCCCAATTGTTGAATGTTTGAACTTAGCACTCTTTCTACTATTCTATTGTACCTCTTGCACTCTCATTCATTCATTCTTCATTCAGCAAGCATTTATTATGCACCTACTATATACCAAGTTCTGTGAGCCCCAGTTTTCTCATCTGTAATACAAGAGAGAATTAAAGTAGAGAATGGTGGAGCAAGGGATTAATAACTTTATCCCTTTATTATTATGGGGATACGCCCCTGGAAATGTCACCCTCCACTGATCTCTGTGTCAACTGGGGTTTTGTTTTGTGTGGACTGTATGTTTTAAGCATTGTTGTGTAGCAATGAATGGGATAAAAGGGAGGTCTTGATACACAATGCATGCACACATACATGCAAGCACATACATGGTCAAATGTGTACACATATACACCAACATATATACATGTGTGTATGTACATTGTGTGTACACACAGAGTTATTAAAAATAAGTTGCAAGTAAAATGCAGTATCAATGGAAAGCTATAGTAAGAGCTTAAATACTTATCCATAATAATGGGCAAACTAATGTTAAAAGTGCTTTTATACATATTCACTTTTGACCTGAATGCCCAGTGATGGCTAAATTCACATTTGGTTAAAGTTTTGATGCCTCTGTGATACACATATCAAGGTGTATATAAATAGATGTTACATCATTTTCCAGCTGTCTTCTAGCTTTCCTCCCCTCAGCTAAACTCCTTGTAAAAGCTTTCCCTATTTAATCCCTTCCTTTTCTCTCTTCTCACTCTCTTTAAACCCTCTTCATTCGGCTCTTGACCTCATCATTCAACGAAAAGTACTCTCTCAAAGCTACCAATAATCTCTTACTTATAAACTCTAAAGACCTTTTCTCAATCCTCATCTTTCTTCGGGTTCAGCATCTCACACTGTTGACCACCTCCCGTATTCTCTCTCATCTCTCAGTTTTCATGACACTTTTCTCTCTTAGTTCTCCTCCTATATGGCCATTTCTTCTCAGTTTCCTTTCCTGGATTGATATTTTTGTCATGCCCATTTCTCTCAAAGCTCTGTCCTGGCTCCTCTTCTCTTTTTCTCTCCAAAGTTTTGTCTGGTGATTTTATTAGCTCTCATGGTTCAGTTATCATTCATAGACAGATTAATATATCCATCTCCAATGAAGCATCCACTAGATAGCTTTTGGATGTCTTCAACTGGATATAATGTAAGCAGCTAAAACTCAGCATGTCCAAAACAGAATTTATTTTCTTTTTCACCAAATTTCTTCTGAACTTCCCCATCACTGCCAAAAACATTGCCATCCTCTTAATCACTCACATTACAATCTAGATGTTATCCACTTTAAAAAATATATTTTTAAAATTTTAAGTTCCAAATTCTCTCTTTCCAATCCCTCCCCATCCCATTGAGAAGATAAGCAACAGATGTCATCCTTGACTTCTTCCTCTCACCCATCTCATATATTCAGCCCAAAATATTTCCATCCCTATAATGTCTCTTGTATATATTCTTTTCGCTCTACTTGTATAACCACTACTTTAGTTCAAGTTCAATTTACAGGATATTTTCTACCTCTGTTACCTGATCTGCTTATGAATCTCAACTGGCACTGGTATAGATTACCTGGATTAATTTTCAGAAGACATGAAGATGCAACTTTTATCACATAGAATCATCATATTGTTTGAGAGCTGTAGTGTAACCATTTAAACCCACTGTTATATTTGAGAGGCATATGGAAAGTCTTTAAAGTTGGAAGATGGATTCAGATCTCATCTCTTGCATTTATTAACTATCCACTTAATCTCCCTAGGCCTCATTTTCCCCATCTATAAAAGGAACTAGATGACCTCTGAGATTCCTTTATATTCTAAATTAATGATTCTATGATCCTGTGATCTTTGACAAAGACTCCAAGCAATGTTTTTGTGGGAAAATATGTTTTTGATATTCTAATCTCAAAAGATGCCATACTCCCAAATATCCTTGACTTTGCTATTGTGGTTTATTCTTGCTGTTCCATCATTTCAGTTGTGTCCAATTCTTCACGTACCCACTTGGAGGTTTGTTTTTTTTTTTTTTTTTTTTTTTTTTTTTTGCAAAGATGCTAGAGTGGTTTGCCATTTCCTTCTTTAGCTCATTTTACAGATAAAGAAACTGGGGCAAACAGAGTTGTGACTTGCCCAGAGTTACATGGCTAATAAGTGTCTGAAGCTGGATTTGAACTCAGGAAGATGAGTCCTCCTGACTTCAGACCCAGAACTCTGACCATTGTACCATCTAGCTGCCTTGTCATTGTGGAGGAGATGCTTTTTATTGTTACATTGGAAATTGAAAGGCAATGCTACAGGACTGACTCTTGATCAGGAATTTAGATGGGACTCTCAGATTCTTTAATTCACATAGTCCAGAGAATCAAGTCCTAACAGGGTATAAGGTGGACCACCCACTTTGGATACATTCCATTATATTGTGCTGACTACAGATGTTTCAGTCTCAAGCTAGGATGCTAACTTGGACTCCTTGGGATCTAAAACCATTGGCCTAGAATAGATGGCTCATATCCCATTAACCCAGAGTTGATCAGATTAGCTTTAAATTTATTTATTTGGAAGTATTGACTGGTACAAGGATTTTTTGTCATAAGAACAAATTGCCCCAAAGCTTCTTTGTTGTAAATCCTTGAGAGCTATCTATTGACTTAGAAAGTCACATATTAACATTATTTATTATAATTTTATTTAATTTGTTAAACATTTTCTGATTCCATCTTAATCCAATTCTGTTACATCTCTGATCTAGTTCACCTTTTCATTTTATGGATGAGGTATTTTGTGAGACGTCTCTATGTATTCCAGAGAGATGAAGTGAATGAATTGTCCAAAGATCATATAGGTAGTGAGTGACAAAGGCTGGATTTGAATTTAGAGTTTTTGACTCTAAACTCATCATTCTGGGGTAGCTAGGTGGTTCAGTGAATAGAATACCAGCCCTAAAGTCAAGAGGACCTGAATTCAAATGTGACCTCAGACACTTAACACTTCCTGGCTATGTGACCCTGGGAAAGTCACTTAACCCCAATTGCCTCAGCAAAAACAAACAAATAAATCCATCATTTTTTTTCTGTCGTACTGCTCTTTCTCTCAAATGACTTGGGTGATACATTTCATTGTGCTACTTACTTACCTGTGTGACTTGTAGAAAGTCAAACCTACCTCTCTGGGCATCAGCATAAGAAGCTCTGGTGAAATCCCATTTGTCCTCATGTGTAAAATGAAGGATAAGATACTCCTTTATTGTTTTTTCTTACCCTTCTGCAGAAAGGAAGTTGTGTTAATTAGGAGGGTATCACCTCCCTATTGCCTTCGTTGCTTAGAAAGTACCATCTTCCTACTACCTTTCTTGCTTGGAAGGGTACCATCTTCCTACCTCCTTCCTTGCTTAGAAAATACCATTTTCCTACTGCATTTCATGCTTAGGACTGCCTTCCTTATTTAGGAGGATATCACTTTCCTATTGCCTTCTATATTTAGTTGGGTACCACCTTTCTACCACCTTCCTTACTTAGGTGGATACCAACTTTCTATCACCTTCCTTAGTTAGGTGGGTACCAACTTTCTATCACCTTCCTTACTTAGGTGGGTACCAACTTTCCACCATCTTCCTTACTTAGGTGGGGCCACCTTTCTACCACCTACCTTACTTAGGTGGGTACCAACTTTCCACCATCTTCCTTACTTAAGTGGGTGCCAACTTTCCACCATCTTCCTTACTTAGGTGTACCACCTTTCTACCACCTACCTTACTTAGGTGGGTACCAACTTTCCACCATCTTCCTTACTTAGGAGGGTACCACCTTTCTACCACCTTCCTTACTTGGGTGGGTACCACCTTTCTACCACTTTCCTTATTTAGGTGGGTACCACCTTTCTATCCCTTCCTTACTTAGGTGGATACCAACTTTCTACCACCTTCCTTACTTAGGTGGGTACCAACTTTCCACCATCTTCCCTTACTTAGGAGGGTACCACCTTTCTACCACCTTCCTTACTTGGGTGGGTACCACCTTTCTACCACTTTCCTTATTTAGGTGGGTACCACCTTTCTATCCCTTCCTTACTTAGGTGGATACCAACTTTCTACCACCTTCCTTACTTATGTGGGGCCACCTTTCTACTGTCTTCCTTAAGTGGGTACCACCTTTCCACCCCTTCCTTACTTAGGCGGATACCACCTTTCTACCACCTTCCTTACTTAGGTGGGTGCCAACTTTCCACCATCTTCCTTACTTAGGTGGGTACCACCTTTCTACTGCCTTCCTTCCTTAAGAAGATACCACCTTCCTACTGTCTTCTTTACTTAGGTGGATACCACTGTCCTTGTTTTCAGGGCTAATGAGATGCTTTGAATAATTCATAATTAATTGCAAGAGCTCTTGTTGAAAGTTTTCACAATCTCCTTTCATTACCCTAGGTGTCAGAACTAAACAATTCTAAAGGTTATGGCAGAGGCAAAGGTTTTCTTTGATTCCATTTCATCATAATTCATAAGCTATAAGGTCATATAAGGGATCTTAGTGTTCATTCCCCCCAGCTCCCTCATTTCACAGACAAGGAAACTTGAGATCTGAGCCCAAAACTCCCACTGCCTGGCACATAGGAAGCTCCTAATATATGCTTGTTGATTGGTTTGCACCCAGGAAATACATTTGAGAACTAAACAAGGATGAAGTTTTAGACCCCACAGCATCTAACTAAAATAAAACAAAACACCAGAATGGCTTGCTTTAATGTAACTTTAGTTTCCTCTTAAGCATTATTCTTCTTTGTTTTCAGTGGGGGTGGGGGTGGAATATTTTAAGGAATTGAGAAAGCAGTGGGCACAGGGCTTGGACTACTCCTTCTGGCAGGAGCCCACCTCTGTCTAGGGCTGGTAGGTTGACCAGTCTTGGGCTCTGATCCTAAGTGAAATCTCTCCCTCTGGCAGAATCCGATTGAAGCTGAGATTCATCACAGCCAATCGGTTCTTTCTTTTCCTTTCCAACTCTTGCACAGACAAGAAACCTTAGTCACAATTCCAGCTGGGCATCCTCTGTCTCTTAGCAACTGCCTCCAGCTGGAGGCTCAGGGCTTGCCTTTTTTGGTGCATTACTTTCTGTACATCATACAGGCGCACGCGGGCAAACACACACACACACACACACACACACACACACACAATGCAGATTGTTAGCATCAGAGGGAAAGAAATGGGGAGTGTTAACTCCTAGCTCCCTGGAAAACAGAGGGGTTTGGGAGAGAAGGATAGGTCTGGTGCCATTCAAAGGTCTTGGGTGACTTGAGAAATGGAGTGCAGGGGAATTCTAGCTTAGTGGGGACATACTCCTAGCTCTTTGAACAAGGGAAGAGAGACTCGGTCTATCATGTGTGATGTATAATAAGCCACAGCGGGCACATTGTGACTATTGATGGGCACCATGCCAGATAAGAGATGAATAGTTTGAATAATCACGCTGGGCTTACTTTTGCAGTTATAGGTATTTTTTCCTAGAGTATATACTTTCTGGAATATGATTAGGGGAATCCTGGGGTTTTTCTTGTATCTTCAGCCCCAGAATTATACCATGCAGAGGAGAGTGATGGGGGAAAAGGTCAGGTGGAAGATAAAGGGAGAAAAGAATAGATAGAAATAGCAATAACAGTAATAGAAAGGGAATGTTGTGCAGCCAAGGGACATAGGCTGGTTGTAATTTGTGAAAGGGAATGAGGACAGAATGGGACCCTGAAGAGGCTATGAGTATAAAGAGGTATTTGGTGAAGGACACGAGAAGTACTGTTGAGGAGTTTATTTGTTGTTCTTCATGATGCTGTGTGATGCAGAGTTGGGGCTTCTTTGCTGCTTCTATGTGCCATTTTTCTTGTTGCTTCCTTCATCTTCTGTGGAATTAAATTTTTAGCAAGGTCAGTTAAAATTTCATCTGGTGCTCCACCTTAGCAGGATAAGAATCCAAATGAATGTAGATAATTGAAGGGCCCCTGTTCCTCTTTTAGCTTGTCTCTGTGCCAATTTTGTCATCTGTATTAGAAAACATCATTCATATCTTTTATCTAACTGGGCATTCCCTTCCCCCATCCCCATAAGACAGTGAATAGGGAACTGTCCTTGGAGTGAAGAAGACCAGAATTGATATCCTGCCTCTGACATATACCTCTCAGTGCCTCAGGGGACAGACTCTCTCGGGCTGTTTTTGTTCAAGTACCATTCTGCATTGGTACAGCTCATTAGCAATATCTTAGACCAAGGAAGTCACAAAAATGGGAAAAAATTTTTTTTTATTAATCACATCAATATTATATCCGTTTTTCCTTTTATTTGGGGGGAGGCTAGAAATCAATAAGTCAATCAATAAGTATTTGTTAAATGACTACTATATGCCAGGCACTAATGCCTATTGGGACACAAAGAAAGGCAAAAAAAATAGTTCCTACTTTAAAGGAGATCACAGTGTAATAGGGGCAACAAAATTGAGTACAAACAAGACAGACGCAGGCCATGATAGTGATTTATCATTTCTGTGTGGAAACTGGGGCCAGCAATATGACCTTTTTTGGGGTTTTCATGGCAAATATACTGGATTAGTTTGCAATTTCTTTCTCTAGCTCATTTTGCAGATAAGGAAACTTCCTTAAATAGTATCTGAGGCTAGATGTGAACTCAGGGAGATGATAGGTTCTCTTTGACTCTCAGACCAGCCTTCTATCTTCTCTGCCATACTATTTTTCTCTTTTTAGCTTTACCCTGAATGATCCCTATTATGTTTCTACTCTTACTTACTTCCCTACAAATGTATGTCTTTCTTATATATACACGATGCTACTCTCCTTCTGCTTGTTAGGTTTGTTTCTATTGGGTCTAATTCCACCTCTGTTTTTTAGACATGAGTCTCATCCCATTATATTAAATGAATTTGCATTTTCTCTGTTCTCTCTATCTCTGTCTCTCTGTCTCTGTCTCTGTCTCTCTCTGTCTCTCTGTCTCTGTCTCTCTCTCTCTCTCTCTCTGTCTCTCTCTCTCTCTCTCTCTCTCTCTCTCTCTCTCTCTCTCTCTTTAAGGCTATTCCATCCAAACTTATTTTCCCTTGAGCCCACAGACAGCATTCTAAATACTCCCCAGCTCCTTCCTAGTCTGCTTCTCAGCCCTACCAGCCTGTGCCTTTCGGTACATCAGCATACCGAGTCATCATTCATTCCACACAATCCTTCCCTAGCCTGCTATTTGTCCTCGCCATATTTACAGCCTCAAATCCCTCATGTATATATTTGATCACACCCACCTTCAAGGTCTGAAGTGTCCCATCAACCCAGAGCAATTTGTGTGTGGAAGAGTGATTTTGTCCAGCAAGGTTGCACCTGTTCTTCCTAATGCCTTTGTGCCCTGGGGGTATGCATTGGGTTGTTGAGTATCCCAAGGGATTAGCATGGTGGCTGGCACCTAGAAAATGCTTAACAAATGCTTTTTTGAATTGAATAGAATATAGGACACTTCAGCAATTTCACACTCTCTCCAACCCCTGAAGTTATGGAGGGATAATGAGTTCTGGCGAGACTAAATCTGGATTATGACTTCAGGTATAGCCAGAATGCCAGGTAGTCCAGCTATTTCTAGGGATTCCACTCACACCCAAGTAGCTTCAAAAAAAATTATAGTCTTAGAGTTTGGAGAAAATCTAACAGAAAACTCCTTTACAATTTACCAAACAAGTGGTCATCTAGCCTTTGCTAACAGACCTCCAGGAATGGGTAAGTCTCTTAAGGCAGCCAATACATTTTTGGACAGCTCTCCTAGGATGTTTTTCCTTATATAAAGTCAACACTTGCCTCTCTTTCACTTCAACCCCAGGCTCTTAGTTCTGTCTTCTGGGGCCAAACAAAACAAATTTAATTCTTCTTCCACATGGCAGGCCTTCCAATACTTGAATAAATAATCAGTCGCATAGATTTAGTGCTTTCCAGTTTACAAAGGGATTCCCATGAACTCCATAGGGCAAATACAATTATTCCTGTTTTACAGATATGGAAACTGAGATTCAAAATAGTAAACAATTTCCCCACGATCATTGAGACCTTAACTATTAGAACTAGGACTTGGACCTGAGTCTTTTAATTCCACGTTCAGGTTAACTACCTCTAAAGGTAGCTATCATATGGACTCAGGATAAAAAAAGCCACCTTTTTTGGACACAGCTATTGCAAGAATTTAATCTGCTTGATTATGCATATATGCTATACGGGCTTTCTTTTTCTTTTTATTGGCAAGGGTAGGAGAGAGATGAAAATTGAATTTAAAAAACAAATCACAGTTACCATGCT
The DNA here is from genome assembly GCF_902635505.1 of Sarcophilus harrisii. Classification (NCBI taxonomy): domain Eukaryota; kingdom Metazoa; phylum Chordata; class Mammalia; order Dasyuromorphia; family Dasyuridae; genus Sarcophilus; species Sarcophilus harrisii. The sequence continues at coordinate 590,596,457 of NC_045427.1, read as the reverse complement.
TATCATTGGCTCCTCTTCTCTTCTCCAGGGTAACTTTGCTTAGTCTTTACAACCAATTAATTCTTTGTGGTGTGGTTTTAACTTTCTTTCTCTGCAACATTTTTTTCTAGCTTTTTGATATCTTTCTAGAAATGTGGCCACAGAACTGAATACAACATTGTGGACCAGGGAGATTAGTAATTCCATAGTCAGGACATTATGCTCCCATTGTATAACATAAGATTGATTTTTTTTTTCAGACATCATAGTATACAGTTAATTCATATAGAGCTTAACTTTGAATTTTTTTAGGATCCACTAAATCTTTTTTCATGTGAACTGCTGATTAGATGTGTCTTTTGCATTTTTTTTGTTCAGTTTATTTTTTGAACCCAGGTGTAAGACTTTGCATATGGAACATGAATTGGACTATGATTTCGTTGATATAAGTTTCATGGTGAGGAAACTCCTTCTACCAATGCATACTGGGCACTTTTTTGTTTTTCAAGTGAAAGGCTAGAGTTGCTCAGAGCCCTGAGGAATTTAGTAACTTGGACAGTCATACAGTCAGATGTAGAATTTGAATTTAGGACCTGGACACCATGGTTACTTTTACATAGCTTCTGATTAAAATTCTTCTGATTGGATTTGGACCATTATTCCAGCCTGTTGAGATCTCTTTGGATCCTAGTTCTGCAAATAATGTTTTGAATCCTCTTCAAATTTAGTAAGCCTTTGTCCATTTCATAGATCAGATTGAAGATGTATGATTACAGACCTTTCTCCAAAATGACATTAATTCATTATGGCTACTCTGGGACATTCAAAAGTCTCCAAAATGTCAAACTCCATGCCAGTTACCTTATCAGAAGGACTTAATTGTTCCCACCTGAATGCCTTGAACTAAATAAAAATGTTCAAGGGACTATGTAGCCACTCTATCCCTCTCACTTGAATGAGGTTTTCGGATGTGACTCCTGGGAGGAAATCCTAAAGGACCTTCATGGACTCCAGTGAGCTGAGATACAACATGGAAGATGTCTATGCAGTGAGGGAGGGATGGAACAAGATCACTTCTGGCTGTTTTTAATAGCAATCATGTGACATAAAGAAATTTCACAAAAGGATGTAACAGACTAGTGATTCATAAAGCAATAGGATGGGATTTAAAAAATCATTTCACATTTCAAGTCATTCATGGATTCAGTCAACATCAATGAATTAATGTATTGATTAATTACTTACAATGTACCAAGTACTGTACTAAGCATTGGGGGTACAAAAATGAAATAGTTCCTGTCCTCAGGGAACTTATATTCTTTTGAGGGGACAATATATCAAATAATAAAATACAAAAAATTATAAATAAATAAAAAGTAACGGGGGCGGGGGGAAGGCCAGCAGCAGTTAAGGGAGTTAGGATACCTAGAAGTAGACCTTGGGCTTCATGAAACTAGAAAGAAATTAGGGGATTATTAGAGATGGAAGTGAGGAAGAACTTAATTCCCTAAGGGGAAGCTCAAAAGCTAAATCATATTTCAGGGGACAATGAGGTAAGAGGTCAAATAAAGGTCCTTCAGATCCTGTCCCTGATCACTTCTCCTTGAGAACCACTTGGCTTGTACTTCTTTTCATACAAGGGTAAATCCTTGAGCCAGCCAAAGGTCTTGGGTTTGATGAAGGAGAAGAGCTGGTCTCCCTCAGGTGCTTCTGGTTGGTTTCTGAAGCAGGGGGATGCTAAGTATTAATCAATGTGAGTCATTAAGGAGGACAAACTTAAGAGTGTGGAAACTCCCAGAGGATAGCAAGGCAGAGAGATCGGGCAGGAGAGGGGACATAGCTAGTGTCAAAAGCGGAGATAGTCTGGCAAAAGTGAGCCTTATGAGGTTCAGAGAGGCTTAGAAACTCCAGAGTTTTTGGATCATCATCTATAACTTGGGAACGAAATAAGAACAATGAAAACCAGTGGCTCTTGCAGGTTAGTCTAGGAGAAGATTACTGGATTTGGACTCCTAGATCCTAACCCTAGCAGACCATCTGATTGTAGGATGGGGCCATTCCTCTAAAATCTCCATTTAAGGACACCTATCTCCTCACTTTCACCCAGATGCATTGCTTTGAACTTCTCCGTGTCTCCCCCCCCCCCCCCCCCCCCCCCCCCCCCCCCGCCCCGCCCCCCCCCCCCCGCCCCACCTTCTGCTTTCTTCCTTTGGGTCTCATCTTCCTTTTGTCTTCCCCTGAGAGATTATAACCTCCTTGAAGACAGAGAGTGTCTGGTTTTCACAATTGTATACTCAGCACAATGACTGGAATATAGTACGCACTTAATAAATGTTTATCAGCTGATTTTAAGAACCACATGTGACTTGAACCCACATCTGTTAATTGTTGTTATAGTTCAGTCTTGCCCAACTCTCTGTAATCCCCTTTTTTGCAGGTGTTTCTTGGCAAAGATACTGGAGTGATTTGCCATTTTTTCCAGCTCATTTGAGGAAATTGAGGCAAATATAACTTTGATTTTAATCTTCCTGACTCCAGGCCAAGCTCTTTATCCACTCTGTCATCTGAGTACCCCCAATTCTAATCCCCCCTACTGGGATCTGAGGTGATGCTGAATGAATTTTTTAGTCTCACAAGAGGGTTTTTGGTGACAGGCTTAGGTAGTATTAGGGACCTGATGCTCAACCTATAGCAAATAGTGCGACCCACAATAGCTGGCCCACAAATGGTGCAGATGGATGGATGGCACATTGTTTTTTCTAAGGGTAATGCTATTCCGCTATTTTGACTCATTTTGCCCTAGCTCTGCATGGTTCAGTTCAACTCAATAAACATTTATTAAGTGCTTACTGTATGTGGGGAGAGGCAGTGTGTTATAATTAATAGAGAGCAAGCTCAAAAGACAGAAAAATCTGTATGGGAGCCTTGCCTCTGGTCTGTTCTGCTGTGTGATCCCATGCAACTTACCTCAACTTTATTATACATATATGTGTGTATATATATTACTTATCTCAATATGTAGTTTTTTTCTTTTTTAACATTTAATTTTTATTTTTTTCTCAATTACATGTAAGAAAAAATTTTTAAAGATTCATTAAAAAAACATTTTGAATTCCACATTCTTTCTCTCCTATCCTTTCCCCCTCTTAAGGCAAGCAATTTGATATAGATTATACGTGTGCAGTCATGCAAAACATATTTCCATGTTGTAAAAGAACCCAGGTAACTTTTGAAGACCAGAAGTTGTAGGGCAGGTATTAGAGGGCATTTTCTCATCAGGAGTTTCCTATACCAATGACAACACAGATTGAGTCTAAAATGAAAAAAAAAAGGGGTAATATAGTAGGCTATAAGCAATAAGCACTGGAGATGGAAGCCTGAAAAAGTGATATAATTTGTATTTAGAAAATCCTTCAGATCCTGTAAGGCAGAGATATCAAACATTACTCCTACATTCTCCCTCCCTGTCCTCCTCTATTTTGGAAATATTTAACAAAAATTAAAAAAAAATACAATAGAATATAATGTTAACATGTGATTTTCTAAGTCAATATGCTGCCCAGAGGGATCCTTATAGGTTCAGTGGCCTACATTTCTATTTGAATTGGTCTCAGATATATTGGTTTCAGACATTTAAGATTTAGGAATTTCCAAAGCAATTACCCGTTTCTATATCTGCGAAACTCATGTAAAAAACCCAGACAGTTAACCTTTTTCTTAATGTGATAGGAGTTATCTTTGAACTGACTTCTTAGACTATGGGAAAGGTCCGTTCTATGACCTGCTGGGTCACTGGTTATAAAAAAGGGCATGTTCAAATTTTCATCAGCAGAAAATCAGATAAAAAAGTCCTCTTCCCTTGAGATTTGGCAGTCTCAGGTTTGATTATTGGTTAATCAGATTTTTCACAGTCTTCCACACAGTTATCTGTTCTCTTTGAAGCTTTGAGAAAACCATTCTCTGCAAAAGGAAAAGCCCCACTATTTCCAGTTAGCTTTGTTTCTGACCTAGATCATTTTCCTTTTTGACAGCAAATGGAACGCTTTTGAGGCTCATCTCCGGGGGTCTTGCCTGTACAACTGGTCAACAGTTCAACTCTCATAAGTTTAAAGCAGAGTCTGGGGTCTTTGACTTTATGGGACTTATTTTTTTTTTTCAAAACAGTATTTTAATATCCCATAAATTTTATTTTATCCATTTAAAAACATTAACCTAAAAGGGATCTGTAAAGCTTCGGCAGACCGATAAAGGCTTCCAGGACAGAGAAAGGTTAAGACTCCCTTCCCCCGAGATTTACACATACACACACACACACACACACACACACACACACACACACACATATCCTGACTGAGACCGTGTGCATTTGATACCCTGGGGAAAGCTCAGTGGGCCTCAGGCTGAAGAAGCTGAAGATGGGGGACAACAGATCAGCCATGTCCTTCACAGGGGTCCCGGCCAGGACCTTTCTCTGAGAGAACATTTCAGGCTATAGCTTAGCTGGAGATTGGGGGTGGGGGAACTTTTAACATGCTAATGAGCTTCTCAAAAGCCGAGTGTTCAGCCCAGTCATGGATATTTGCCCGGAGATGGTTGTTAAAGATTTATCCCTCCCAGGCTATGGTCTCCTCGGAGGCTGCCCCACAGACCATGACAGCTGACATTCTCCTTTGCAACCTTTGTACCCGTGAATTATTGATAAGCTATAAAATGACCTCAGAACCGAAACAGTAATGCCTCAGGGATGCAGAGTGATTAAGGGGACACCTCAAGCCCACTTTCACTTATCCTGGCAAACCCTGCCCTGCTTTGTATTTTATGTAAAAGTTTATTTAATGGTTTCCTATGTTTTGTAACCCTAACTCTAACCCTCTCTACTTAGACTTTAAGTTCCTTGAGGGCAGATCCCACATCTTACTCTTCTCTGGCTATAGCCTAGTGCCAGAAACACAGCTGATGTTCAGCAAATATTTATTAGTTGATTAATTGATGGATTAATCCAAGGTTACAGCTCCAGAGGGGTGTTTAATCAATAGTTTAAGAGTTCTCCACTAAGGCCTTTCATGTTTGGTTTTCTGTTGGTCCCAAGAACAATTATTACTACTCCCGTTTATATACTGCTTTAAGGATTTATTAGAGGGCTTACTGCACAATAGCCTTAAGAGGGCAGATAATATAAGTATTATCTTTACTATTTTACAAAGGGCTCTAGGCAACTTTCTCTAACACTGGAAGTTGCAATTAGATGCCCAGCTGTGTTGGTAGAAGGATTTTCTCACCGGGAGGTTCCAAACCCAATAAAAATCCAGTCTCTATCCTTATTTCTTTAGTCTTTGGGGGTTTACAAAACACTATAGGAGGGAATATGGCACAAAACTGTTTTGGTCAATGATTTTTCAATGATTGTATTAAACTCTGGGATATGGAAGAGATTCATAAATTAGAACCATAATCACTCAAAAGAGTTTAATCTAACTGCAAAAATACCAAAACAAAACACGTGACTAAAGACTATCTATTGTAGAGATTACACTGTACAGCTAGATGGACAGCCCTAATAATTGATCCATTAGGGTATCCATCTTGGATACACACTTCTAAGAGTCAACAGAGCTGAGCTCAAAACTGAACAGGAAGAAGAGGATGCTTGATTGCCTTTGGAAAAATTCTGAGTTCTTTTAAGGAGTCCAAACTTCTTCCTCAAATAAAACACCATCTTTTCATTCATTCATTTATTTTTTAAAATTTCAGTATTCTTCTGGTGATTGTGATTTATGGAATGCTGAAAACGTTAGAGAACTAATGTTTGGGATTACCCCAAAGGCAATGGAAATGATTATGAATAGGCTGCCATTTCTTTCTCTCTTCCTTCCTTCCTTTTTCTTTCTCTTTCTTTCTTTCTTTCTTTCTTTCTTTCTTTCTTTCTTTCTTTCTTTCTTTCTTTCTTTCTTTCTTTCTTTCTTTCTTTCTTTCTTTCCTTTCTTTTTTCTTTCCTTCCTATCTGTCTTTCCTTTCTTTTTTCTTTCTTTCCTTCCTTCCTATCTTTCCTTTCTTTTTTCCTTTCCTTCTTTCCTTTCTATTTTTCCTCCTTTCTTTTTCTTTCTTTGTTTCTTTCTATCTTTCTATCTATATATCTGTATAGGTACATATAGATATACAAACACACACATACACACAAACACACATATATATCACAACTGAGGAGTTACACGGGGGAAACAGTGTGAAGGGTATAATCAGCAAAATGTATAATTGGGGAAAAAAAAGGTAGGCTAATCATAGCAAAAGCAAGAGAGAGCTGATGAACAGACCACAGGCTCCAATGGTATACACCCTATAATATCCTAATATCAAAAGAAAGTCCTTCAGTTTTTCAGGTGACCAGATTTACAAGGGAATAGGGTACCGGTTGGATAGTCTGCAAAGGTGTGGTTGGATTAGAAATGGCACCTTTAGAAGTGAAATACTCTTGTCATTATATTATCACAGGTCCTTGCAGCATTAGAGTTGACTAGAATGATTAGACTGTCTGATAGCTGAGCTGAGTTGAATAAAAATAAAAGAAAGGATCTAGTACTAAATGAAGAACGGAAAAGGTATAATGAAAAGAGCACTGGACTTGGAGATAGATGGACAACCTGACTACAAATCACGGCTCTAATATTTTCTATCTGTGTGATTTTGAACACATTTTCTGGGATGCAGTTCTTTATCTAAAAAGAATCTAAAAAAGTCCTTCTAACTTTGGATCTATCACCCTCTATCTCTAGTACCCAGAGATTGAAACCTGGGCTGGGAAATAATGATCAAATAAATAATAGAGGAATTTTCTCTAATTTTCTACCTTGCTGCCAGTCACTCAAGCTTGCAACCTTGGAATCCTCCTGGACCCTACTCATCCCATGTAGCCATTGCATTGCTAAATCTTGTTTCTACTTGCACAATCTTTGTCATATGTATCTCTTTTCTCTACTCATATAGCACTAGCTCTCATCACCCAGATCACTGTAATAGCTTCCTCTCCAACCTCCCTTCCTCAAAGCCTTTCCCTAATCCCAATCCATTCTCCACTCAGCTGCCAAGCCATGGGCACCCCTTGCTCAATATATTCCAGGGGCTATCTCTTATTTCTAGTATTAATTATTGAATTCCTTTGTTTGTTTGTTTTTTTAAAGCTTTTAATAACCTACTCCTCTCCTGCCTTTCCTTTCTTCTTATGTATGTTACTTATAGCTCTGACCATCACACCATTTCCTACCTCCATGTTTTTTCATTGACTTTCCTCTTGCCTAGAATGCTCTGCTCTTGCTTCTTGCTTTCTGTGACTTCTTTCAAAATTCAGTTTGGATGCTTTTTTTTTTCTGATTTTCTCCAGCTGCTAGTGCCTCCCATATAAACTTCCACCTACTCTTTATATATTTGTTCCATATCTAGGTATTTACATATTTTCTTCCCCCTTTGCTCCTTGAGGTACCATTTTGTCTTTTTTTTAACATCATTTTAGATCAATGACTGTAATAGAGTAAGTGCTTGAATGCTTGTTGACTGATTAAATTAACTTCAAGCTATATAGAATTAATGATTTCTAATGCAAAACTACTTTACTCCCATATGAAGAGATATTCATAGGAGATAGTATATATATATATATATATATATGTATATATTTAAATGTAAGTGTAAATATACATGCATGTATTTATATTTATGGATGCATATCTATATCGTGGGGCAGCTACGTGGTGCAGTAGATAGAGTGCTTGGCTTGCAATAAGGAAGATTTGAGTTAAAATCTGGTTTTAGAAACCAACTGTGTGATTCTGACAAATCATTTAACCTTGTTTGCCTCAGTTTTCTCATTTGTAAAATGAGCTGGAGGAGGAAATGGTAACCCATTCCAGTATCCCCACCAATGAAATCCCAAATGGAGTTATGAAGAGTTGGACACAATTGCAAACAACTAAACAAAAACAACAATCTATATCTTTAATCTATCAAAAGATATGGACAGAGACTAGAGCTATGAGACAGAGACTTCTCAGATGAGGAAACTTGTACTGCCAGTGCAGGTCAGCACCTCCACTGCAATTCTTAGTCTTGGAGACTTTGCCTGAGGCACATACGCATATGTATTAAAACTATACCCTTTTATGATGAAATCTGTCTTGACTTGGCTTAACCCATATTCAGTTCTTAACTGTTCATAACACTTTCTTCCCTAGGCCATATAGCTTTCTGAAAATTGGGGTCTGGAGAGAAACTGCATCTCTTACTAGGTCGCCAACACAATGCCGCAATTTTCTGTTGAATTTTAGGTCTGTGTTCTCTTCATAGTAAGGGTAATTCCAAGATGGTGTTCCCCCCAGATTCTATTACTACTTTTTAAAAAAATATATATTTTTTTAGTAAGTGCCTTTCTTAGCTCTTTTCTGCTCGGAAAGTTTCCTCAGGAGTAGCTCTCTGCTCTCATCCTCCTCTTAACTGGCTTCCCTCTGGGCAGTCAGTGGTTATTCCTGACATTTATTGATCCTCTTTCTAAGCTTCGATAAATCATCCCCTTTTCTGATTCATGCTTCCCTAAAGTTGCTTCATCTTTCACCATCTGTGACCCCCATCTGTGCTTTCGAGCACTCCAGGAGAGAATGCAAAGAAGGGAGTAGGGGACCAAGGACTGATCCTGGGGAGGCACATTTTGGGGGAAGAAAGAGGGAGGAGAACCGATAAAGAAGACAAAGGATTGGTCGGAGAGGGAGGAAAGGACTCCGATGGACTCGGTGCCAATGGAAGAGTAAAGAGGAGAGAATCCAAGAAAGCAGCAATAGCGGCCATCCTCAAATGTTTCAGAGGTCGCGCGGATTCAGACCTGAGAACCCGTAATTGGATTCGCTGAGCATGACGTCATTAGTGATCTTTGGAAGAGCCTTTTCAGAGAGTGAGGGTCTGGGATGTCAGAAACCGCGATGTTCAAACAGACTGCACCCATGCATTCAACGGCGAAAGGAAGGAAAGGCAAAGGGCGCAGGAGGAGGGGGCGCCGGACTCTAAGGAAGGCTTGTTTTGAGATGCGGACACTAGGTATGATTACCATAAGCCTCTGTTAGTTCTGATCTTTATTCTTCAGGCTGTGCGATCTTCAAGAAGTCCCTCGGCCTCTTTAGCTTCTTCCTCTGTAAAATGTGAGATTCGGGCTTAGATGACTTTTAAAGTTCCTTCCAGCTCCGACATTCCCATGTGTACTACCGCCATTCTCCTAGACATTTTGAGTCATTGTGACTTCTTCCATCTTTTCCTCTATTACTAATCAGTAATCAGTCACCCAGTTCTGGAATTCCTTCCTTCCTTCCTTCCTTCCTTCCTTCCTTCCTTCCTTCCTTCCTTCCTTCCTTCCTTCCTTCCTTCCTTCCTCAGCAATCCAGGTTAGGTGACTTGCCCAGGGTCACACACAGCTATTAAATATTCAGTGTCTGAGTCTGCATTTGAATTCAAATCCTCCTGATTCCAAGACTGGTGCTCTACATTGTACCACTTAGTTGCTCCTGTTGATTCTTTCTTTCTCTTGGATTTATGCATGTCTTTGATTCTCCCAACCACCACTCTATTCGAGTTGTTACTGATAGTATTATTCCAGCCTCCTAACTAGTGTCCCTGACTCTAATTTGTCACCACTGTTATCTACCCTGCATATCACCAGCTAAATTTATCTTCCTGAAATAAGACTGGAATGTTGTTATTCCCCTGCAAAAAAAAAAAAAAAAAAAAATTGTTCAGCGGTGTTTCACTCTCCAGGATAAACATTAGCTCCTCAACCAGACACTCAAGGCCAATTTCATCCATCATTCTTTTCCTGTGTATACCAAGTACTCCTGGCTTTTGTTCAGTCTTTTCATTGTATCTGGAGTACCACCTCCTTCTTCTCTGCTTACTCAAAATCTTTGAGGCACAAGTAGGTTCCTTTATTTTCCTCTCTTTCCTTTAGAGAGCTTCCCCCCCCCAATTCCCCTTACTCACAGTCATCTCTCCCTTCTCGGAATTTTATAGTCCCTTATAATTTTGCACTTATTTTATTTTTTCAATTAATAGTATTTTATTTTTTTCAAATAACACATAATAATAGTTTTCAACATTCATTTTTTCCTCAAGAGAACAAAGTTATTTATCTTTACACAATTTTGTATTTCAGCCATTTTTGTAAGATTTAAGCAAGATCCAATTTTTTCCTCTCATTCCTTTATCTCCCTTTCTCAAGACAACAAGCAATCTGATACAAGTTATATGTGTACAATCATTTTGAATATATTTTTGTATTAGTCATGTCGTGAAAGAAAAACCAGAACAACAGGGGAAAACCCAAGGGGAAAAAACAACAAAAAAGTGAAAATAGTATGCTTTGATCTGCATTCAGTCTCCATAGTTCTTTTTTTCTGCATGTGGATGGCATTTTCTATCTCAAGTCTATTGCAATGTTTTGGATCACCATATTGCTGAGAAGTGCCAAGTCTTTCAAGTTGATCATCACATAATCCTGACATTACTGAGGACAATGTTCTCCTGATTCTGTTCACTGTACTTAGCATTAGTTCATGTAAGTCTTTCCAGGCTTTTCTGAATTCAGCCTGCTCATTATTTCTTATAGAACAATACTATTCCATTACATTCAAATATCACAACTTGTTCAGCCATTCCCCAATTGACAGGCATTCCTTCAATTTCCAATTCCTTGCCATCACAAAAAGAGCTGCTACAAACATTTTTGCACATCTGGGTCCTTTTCCCTCTGCTATGATTTCTTCAGGATACAGATCAGTAATGACATCAAAAGGCATGCGCAATTTCACAGTCTTTTGGCTGTAGTTACAAATTGTTCTCCAGAATGACTGGATCTGTTCACAACTCTACCAACAATGCATTAGTATCCCAGTTTTCTCACATTCCTCTAACATTTATCATTATCTTTTCTCATCATCTTAGCCAATCTGATATGTGAGTTTTTTTAAAAAAAAGTTTTTTATAATTTTATTTCTCTAATTAATAGTTGCACTTATATTATTATTGTTAAATTTTCATGATATATCTCTTTTCTAGTGAGGAAGGGGAGGGATTTGGTTTCCGACTCTCTTATTACAGAAAATCAGAGGGGAAAACAAATCTTTTCTCCCCTTTCTCTCACTACACTTGGCCCTGCTCCCCTTCCTTTCCCCCCTGCTCTCCCCTCCCCAATAGATTGTAAAAATCTTGAGGGCAGGAACAATATGTTATATTTCTCTCTTTTCCTTCTAATCTCCCTCTTTCTCTCCATCTTTTTTTTCTTACTCTCTTGCCTTCCCTTTCTCCCTTATATATAGCACCTAACGTATAGTATATATTTGATAAATGATTGTTGATTGATTGGTTGGCTGGTAATTTTCAAGAAAATATAATCGGTAGAATGGTGGTAATAGAATCAAGACTGAAGAGTGTTAAGAGGGAATGACTGGTGAAAAAGTAGAGGCTTAAGGATATCTCACATGCCTGCGATGTCTGGGAATTAAAGGATAGCTCATTTCTTTTTAATACATTTTAAAAATTAAGTTTTATTTTTTCAGTTCTTCATGCCTTTTATTTAAAAAAAAAAAAACCACAATCATTTCTAGATCTACCCACCCCTGCCCCAGAAATGTATTTTTGGTAATAAAGAACAGTTAAGCATAAAAAACTTGATAGTATATGTAACATTATGCTTCTGCAGACCCCCTAGAGACCTTTTGACTGAGACATACAAAAGCTCTCATTTCTATCATACTTTATATATTATACTTTTCTCATACCCTGTGGGAATAGTATAAATATATTCATGTCTATTTTACTGATAAGAAACTAATCCAAGTTACTACCTACATAATTAGGTAGTAAATGATAGAGCTAGGACTTCAGCACAGCTTTTTTTGACTCCACAATTTTGCCTTTTTCCCAATCAATGGAAGGGGAGAATGTAGGATAATATGCAGAGTAGTCAATGAGGTCATGCAAAGACCTTGGGGAAGCCGATAGGAAAGGCACATGTGTATTTCAGAGATCCAATTGCTATAATACTGTGATGGAAAATTCATTTTGAAAAATGCCCTAGCTGAAGAAAAGGACTCCCTGGCTCCTTCAGTAAATGGGGTGCTCACTCAGCATCCCTTTGCCATCTAGCTTCGTTCATTCTGTAATTAGGAAATGATGAGCATAAAGATGAAAATCAGAGGCCAGATGGCAGGCATTCCATACTGCTGAGAGACACAACTAATGAACTTAACAAATCACTGATAATTAATTTTCAGAAGCCAAGAAAACTGGGAGGGGGGTGGGAGATGAATAGGTTTGCAGAAGGAAAAGTTACCAGTAGTGCCAACCCTGAGCATGAGATATATGAGATGATGAAGACACTAAGGTCAGGCTTTACTGTATCATAGGAATAGAGTGGGAGAAGGAAGGGGAAAGAGAAGGAGGAAAAGAATGGATAGTGAGACTCTAGGTAGTTTGCTTTGTACAGATTGGAAACAACTAGCTCCTCAGATTGGAGAAACAGTGCGTAAATGGAGCTAATCTGTTCATTTGTTTATCTGGAAGCAATTGAGCAAAAGTCTTTTGGGAGAATGATAATAAGTGGTAATGATATAATAATAGTTAGCATTGATAGTGCTTTAAAATATCCAAACAGCTAGCTGAATGCTACCTCATTTAATCCCCACAAAAATCCCGGGGAAGGAGCTTCTACCTCTATTTTATAGAAGAGGAAATCAAGGCACAAAGAGATTAAGAGACTGCTAAAGTGTTTGAGATAGGATTTAAATTCAGCTCTTCCCAAGTCCAAATTCAAAACTCCGTTAGTTGGGTCTGTGATGGTTTCCTTTCCTTTCCTTTTGAAAGAAAAAATGAAACCTTCCTCCTTTGTTGAAATGTAATTTGTTTAGTGCCTTGAATAATAATAATTATGACAAAAATTATAATCCCTGTGATTCTCTGACTTCCTGCCTGCCACTGCCTGCCTAGCCACTTCCTAGCTGTGTGGTCTTGGGCACAAGGGAATTGCTGCATCTTTGAACCTTAGTTTCCTCATCTGTAAAATGGGGCTGGTGTCACTTGCTTGTTTATCTCACAGGGCTGTTTTGAGGATCACAAAATTCTATCACCTAGCTGCCTGATTTTTAGATATGGTACATATGTGCTGGTAGGGGCCAAAGGGAAGATGCCCTCAGGGTGTGCTAGCATATACTGCATTGACTCTATACACACCTTCATGCTTTAATAATAGTAATTAATAATGATTTCACACCTTAATGTTTTGAAAACACTTTACATAATTATTTCATCTGTTCCTCATAAACTCCTCCCTCCCCCCCCCCAACAGAATAAATAAATAAATAAATGCCCCAGAAGGTTCATTGCTCTTTTATACAGATTTCATAAATGCCACATATCAGGGCAGTATTCTGCCATCAGTTTTAAATGCTTTTCTTCATATCCCTTTCCCTTTTCCTCCTCTTCCTCATATTCAAAAAAAGACTTGCCTGTTGTATTATGCTATTTTCCCTTAAAATCTTGCACACAAACAGGATAAAACTCTTTTAAAAGTTATATAGACAGGAAAAACTCTTTTAAAAGTTCTACAAACACATGTTTTTTGTTTAGGCAATTGGGGTTAAGTGACTTGCCCAGGGTCACAGAGGTAGGAAGTGTTAAGTATCTGAGACTACATTTGAACTTAAGTGACTTGCCCAGGGTCACAGAGGTAGGAAGTGTTAAGTATCTGAGACTACATTTGAACTCAGGTCCTCCTGACTTTAGGACTAGTGCTCTATCCACTGCACCACCTAGCTACCCAGCAAACAGATATTTGGTAAGTAAGTGATACTCTTCTTTCCATTTTAGAGATGAGAAAACTAAGGCTAAGAGATTTGTTAAGTAACGTACCCATGGTCACAGATTTTAGCAAATGTCTGGAGTGGGGTTTTGATCTCAGGTTTGTTTTGTTTTATTGTTTTGTCATGTCCTTCTCTTCATGGCCTTATTTGGGATTTTCTTGGCAGAGACACTGGAGGTGTTTGCTGTTTCCTTCTCCAGCTCATTTTACAGATGAGTAAACTGAGAAATACAGAGTGAAGTGATTTGTCCAGGATCACATCGCTAGTAAGCATCTGAGGCTAGATTTGAACTCAGGATCACATTCCTGGCCGGGATGTTTTGTGCACTATGACACCCCTTTAGCTAAGCCCAACAATTGTACCCTGTAAACTTTACAGGTTAAAACTGGCTTCACATAATATTATCTCATATGCTTTTTTTGCAACAATCCTCTTAGATAAATAATATCATCCCCATTTCATAGATAAGCAGTATAAGGGAATATAAAAGCACTTTCTTCACAACCTTGTGTCACAGGTAGTATAAATATAATTATCCCATTTTATAAATGAGGAAATTGAGACTCATATCAAACATCTTCAGAAATATAATATTGTAAAATAGGAAGGAACCTTAGGAATCATTTGAGTTCAGTTTCTTAGTGTTCTGGGTTTCTTCTTGTTCTTTTTTTGCAAGTAGAAACAAAAACCTTGATCTTCCTCCATGCAGATGAAGAAACTTGTGGCTGACAGAAGTCACATGGGTAGGAAATAGAATACTTGGAATTTGAACCCAAGTATTGTGATTTTAGAGTGATTTCTGCCACCCCACAAGTGCCTGGTATGAAGAAAAAGTAAAAGTCTCCATAAGAGGGACTTGATCAGACTTACTATTGACAGACAGAAGGTCAGCTTGAAGAAGTATAGATGTGTGTGTGTGTGTGTGTGTGTGTGTGTGTGTGACCGTTGGAAAGATGCTTTGTTGATCTATAAAATGGGTGATTTGGATGAGATGATCTCTGTTCTCCGAAAATCTGTGGTTCTGTGGTATTCTGGGGAGGCAGCATGTTCTGTTAGAAAGACCGCCAGACTGGAAATCAGCTGATCTGGACTTTTTTTCATCTTGACTATGATGAAACTAGCAATGAGACTTTGAGCAAAAAGTCTTGATTTTTCCTTCTCTGTAAAACGAGGGATTAGATCAGCTCTAAGGTCTTTTTTTTTTTTTTTTTTTTGCTTCTTAGAATGATAGATCCAAGTCTGAAGGGGATCTCTCTAAGGTAGACCTAGTCTACCCTGGCTCATTTTACAGATGAGGAAATTAATTGACCAGTATAAAGTTACACAGCTAGTAAATAAGGTGGTGTAGTGGATAAGATTGATAGACTTGAGAGAGATTTGAATTCAAATGCTGTCCCATATATTTACTAGGTGTGTAACTCCGAGGGATTCATTTGATCTATCTGGGACTGTTTCTTCATCTGTATAATGGGGATGATAATAGCATCTCCTTTACAAAATTGTTAAGAGCATCAAACGATATAATGAATATATAGAGCTTTGCAAGCCTTAAGGCTCTATCTCAATACTATGTGGTAGTAGTAGTAAGCATCCATCAAATAGTAAAGGGTAGGATTTGAACTCGGATCCTTTAACCCTAGAGACAGGAGTTTCCGTTATACCACGCTTGCGCCTTTATGATTTTATAGCAATCCCCAAACAGTCTTAATTAAGGACTTCAGGGAATGGCAGAAGTACTTGTGAAGTGTGTGCACAGCTAAGCTGCGATTTGGGGCAAATGTCCAGCTTTAAGGCAGAAAGCAGAGGCTGGAGGTAGGTTCGGAAATCTACATCAGGCTGCGTCAGGATGGTGGTTTAAGAAGCTGCAGCCCCTGCTCCTCGCGGATGAAAACGTTCTGTCCCTTTGTTTGTAAAAACCGGGAGAAGTCGCCATCCCCCTCCAGCTGCCGCGGGGTAACATCCCCACACGTCCTTTGGGGATTGAATTACAAAGCAAAGAGGGATCACTGAACCCAATGCTGATCCTTTTGAGCACTCCCTCCAGGAAACTCCCGATGAACTCCGAGCTGCCGCCACCTCTCCCCACCTTCTGTTCATGGTCCACCAGCCAGCTTTCACCCTGGCTGCACTCAGATTTAAGCCATTGTGAATTCATGTTTCCAGATTAATTAGTGAGGCCCCATGTCAGATGCTTAACTGAAACCCAGATGTCTGCTGTGCTCCCTTCACCAACTCATTTTGTAATAATAATTGAGGAACATAAGCACCGGTTAGTTGGGTCTGTGATGGTTTCCTTCCCTTTTTAAAAAAATGAAACCTTCCTCCTTTGTTGAAAGGTAATTTGTTTAGTGCCTTGAATAATAATAATTATGACCAAAATTTATAATCCCCGCGATTCTCTGACGTTGGCACACAGAAGAGAAAAAACACTGGACTTGTTAGAGCAGTAAGATCTAGTCCCAACACTGCCACTCACTAGCTGTGTGGTCGTGGGCCCAAGGGAATCACTGTGTCTTTGAACCTCAGTATCCTCTTCTGTAAAATGGGGGTGGTATGGCTTGCCTTATCTATCTCACAGGACTATTTTGAGGATCACATAAAAGAAGGTTTGTCGTTTTAAAACAATTAAAACAAAACTAAACAAAACAAACCTTAGACTATTCTTAATCCAAGAGGCTGTTATGGAAAGCCAAAAGATTGGATTTAGAGTCAATTCCGAGTTTGAATCCTGGTTCAAATACTTCCATTAGTAGGTAATTCTAGATTAGACCCATCCTCTCTCCTGCTCAGAAAATGAGGCAAACAATAGTACCTGTCTCCTTGCACCGCCAGCTGTTATGAAGATCAAATGAGATACTCCATCAATCAACAAGCATTTTTAAATAGTTTTCTTTTTTTTTATTAAAGCTTTTTATTTTCAAACATAGGGATGGATAATTTTTTAACATTGATCCTTGCAAAATCTTGTGTTCCAAATTTCCTGCCCTCTCTCCACCTCCTCCTCCCCTAGATGGAAAGTAATCCAATATATGTTAAACATTAAATATATGTTAAAGACAATAGATGTATACATATGTATACAATTATCTTGGTGCACGAGAAAAATCAAATCAAAAAGGAAAAAAGAAAGAAAACAAAATGCAAGCAAACAACAAAAAGAGTGAAAATGCTATATTGCTATCCACATTCAGTTCCCACAATCCTCTTTCTGGATGGAGATGGCTCTCTTCAACACAAGATAAGTTCCAGGAAGCATTTATTATGTGAATACTATGTGCCAGAGACTGTGCTAGTATTCAAAGAAAGGGAAAAACAGTCTTTGCTTATAAGGGAGTTTGCATTCTAATGCAGGAGACAACATGTAAATAAATAGGTACATACAAGATACACATGGAGGAGAAGGAAAGTAACCTTTGAAAAAAGATTGAGCAGACCAGCTTCTTGTCTTCTAGAATAGAAGGCGTTTGATTTGAATCTGGAAGACAGCTAATGATTCTAAAAGGCAGAGGGAAGGAGGGAGAATATTCCAGATATGGAAGACAGCTAATAAAAAGATATAGAATCAGGAGATGGAATATTTTATTCAAAGAAGAACAAAGTAGACCAGGATTAGATCATCAAGCCTGCAGAAGGGAGTAAAAAGTAAGAACACTAGAAAGATAGGAAAGGGCAAGGTGTGAAAGAACTTTAATTGCCACCTTTCAAAAACCCTGTATTTTATTTTGGAGGTAATAAGGACCCACTGGAGTTTATCAAATAGTGGGTGACATAATCAGACCTATGCTTGAAAAATTTTATTTTGTCTGCTATATTGGAGATAGATCATAGTGGGAAGATACTTGCATATATTAGAAGGTTAATGCACTGGTCCAGGCAAGAAGTGATAATTATGTGAATGTAGATTGGAGATATATAGAAAAGACGTTGGAAAAGTAGAAATAAGAAGCCCTGATAACTCATTAGATCTGTGAGATGAGTGAAAGTGAAGAGTCACATATGACACTGGAATTGTGAAGATGGTGACTTAGGAGGATGATGGTGCCCTCAATAGAAATAGGAAAGTGTGGAAGAGGAAAGGGTTTTGGAGAAGAGATAAGGAGTTTTGTTTTGGGTTGGTTGAGTTGGTTGAGATATTTATGGGACATCCATTTAGAGAAGTCCAAAAGGCAGATGGCACCTGGAGCTCAGTATAGAGACTAGGACTGGATATAGAGATCTGTGAGATATCACATGGGGATGATAATTGAACCCATGGGAGCTGATGAGATCACCAAATGAGAGAGCAGAAAATAAAAGGGACAGAACCTTGTGATAACAGTCATGGTTAGTATGCATAACAGAGATGAAGATCCAGCAAAGTAAAGGAGTGCTCATACAGATTGGAGAACCTAAGCAAAGAATAAAAATTTTTTTATTCAGGAGAAGGTGATTAATACTTTAGATACTATAGAGAGGTTATATCAGGTGAGGATTAAGAAATGGAAACTGGTTTTGATAAGTAGGATATTACTGGGATTTTAGGAGAGAACATGTGTTATTGGAAGCCACATTACAGAGTTTTAAAGAATAGAGAAAAATCAGAAATACCAAGGATAGATAGCAGTGTGGGTTGGAGAAATAAATCTGGTATTTGGATTTAAGATGAATTGGAATAGAGACATATTAGATATAGGGAGAAGCAGTTAAAGAATTATTCCAATAGAAATAGAGTAGAGATAATAAGACATATATAATACATAAGAGTAATAGATTTAGAGTTGAAAGAAATTGATCCAAACAATTTGACCAACTGATCTAACTGCCTCAGTTTACAGATTAGGAGACGGAGAGATGGAGAGGTCACACAAATCTTATGACTTCTTCTCTTTATACCTTTTTTTGTACTTAATGAATGCCTATTGTATTATATACATTGTGCTATTCTAAGATCTATGAAAGATAGAGAAAAGCAGTGGGAGTAGAAAGGAGAGAACTGATGGCAGAAGCATCATGGGGGTGGAATTGAGAAGACTTGGCAACTGACTGGGTATGGTTGGGGCTGAGGGAGAGAAAAGAAGGTGCCCTGAAAGGAGGAGAATGGTGACTCCATTGATGGCAGAACAGAAGTCAGGAGGGAGGGATAGGTTTGGAGTAAGGGGGGAAGACAGTAAGTTTGAGGGTCTGAGTGTGTGTGGGTAAGATGGGTAATAATGCAAAAGAGATGAGCAGAACATTTTTTTAGCTAGAGTTCAAGCCCACACAGTACATCTATGCACATAAGCACCAAGGGCAGAGAGATTTCTTCCTTAATGTGGCAAAAGGCAAAGGGAAGATTGTTTCTCAGTTATTGTGCATATTCGGAAGTCAAGGTGCCATATTGAGAAGATTCATTTTTATCTCAGAGAGTCAGTTTCTGTAGCAGGGCAGCAACCTTCCAGATCAGCAAGGATTTTCCTAAGAAATACCTAGCTGCCCTTGAATCTTACTTCTTCAGTAGAGGACAGCCCACTTGACCTCTGCATGTGGAAAATGTTCGGTATATGTTTGCTGAGTGAATCATCACCAAAAAATAATGATGGTGGAAATATCCCAGAAGAGTGAGCTAGGAACCATGAATTCCAGTCCCAGCTCCGTCACTGATTAGGCATCTGAATTTGAGAAAGTCACTTTTGTGACTCTCATCTTCTCCTTCTATAAAGCAGGAGAAGGTTGGGTTTGTAGCACCTTACTGTGGTTTGTACCCCATATTTAAGGAATGACCACCCCAGATCCAGAGTACTCTGACTCCATACTACTCTAACCCCACACATCTAGAGCTTTCAAGCCTCTACTAATTTGTCTACCTTTCCTGTGATCAACCAGGGAATACAATTACCTTGTAACAAAGTATCACAACCCTTCTCTTCTCAATAAGCCTAGGATTTAATTATCCAGAAATATAGTCAGTAGGAAGAATGGGCACATATGGAAAGCACACTAATGCCTCCAATGTTTCAAGGTATTTTTTCCTTAGAGTCTTTATCCTGACAGGGTTAACTCTTCAACCTCCTGAACTACTCCTGGGTCACCTCCAAGAGATGGTTTTTATCTCATAGCCGAATTCTCTGCCAGGAGATGGCTCCATAAAGAAGAAGGTGAAAGAAGAAAGAAATCCACTCTTCCCCTTTGCAATCTCTGCTGGAAGTTCTCCTAAGAATTGGCCAATTCACTCCTTTGTTCTTAATCATTTTTTTGTCATTTAGTCTTTGGCACCTAGTAAAATTAGAAGGTCTTCAAATGTGTTAAATAAAATATTTAGAATTTAAAAGAAAAGCAATTATATTGAAATAGATATAAAATATTTTAAAAAAATAATTGCATGGACCTTCAACATCTTTTTATGGGCTTTTTGGCAGTCTCCAAGTTAAGAACCCCTATTTCAGGGAATGTGTATTCCTTTTTAAAAAGTTACCAGGAATATGGGTCTACTTTCAGCCAGCCATTGGTTAGCCATGCTCTAGTTCCATTAAGAAGTTGTTTGAGGAACTTATTCACTCTCCCTAAAAGAATAATACAGTATAAGTATTTTGCTACAATTTCTGTAAGACCTTAATACCTCATTGTTTCTGATATTTATCCCTTACATCTACTAATTTTATCTGGTAGTGTGGGAACTGAATTGACCAAGGGTCTCATAATCAGAACCTGATTATGTGCTCATAATCAGCACCCCGTCCCTCTACTCCAATGTGATGTAATAGAAGGAATACCAGGTTAGGATTTTTCTCTATTCTTTAAAACTCTGTAATGTGGCTTCCAATAACGCATGGAGTTCTAGTTCTATCCACACCAATAACTGTCTATGAGAATCTTATTCAAGTCAATACATTTTTCTGGGTCTCAGACTTCTCATCTCTCAAATGAAGAGTCTTAGCCATGATGATTTCTAGGGTCCCCTTCAAACCTAACATTCTTTGAGTCAGTAAATAGAATTCAAAATTAGTAATACCAGTATGGACTTTTTGAGGATGACAGGCCATATGGTGACAATGTAGACCAAAAAGGGGGTCTTAACTTAGAGCTCACTGATCTCAAAGAGGTCTATAGATAAAGATCAAGAATTTGAATTGGATTCAAGAATTGAAAAGAATTCCATCCTTATTGTATTATAATTTGTCTTCTTTTGTATTTTATTTTATGCCTCTAAGAAAATCATTCTAAGAAGGGGTCCATAGGCTTCCCCAGACTACCAAAGGGAACTGTGGGATAAAAAAGGTTAAGAATTTCTGGTTTAGAGTATCAAGCTCTGGACCAAAATAAAAGTCTTTGTAGAAAAAGATGGCATTCCTTAGCTTTCTCTTTGACACTGAGGCAAGGACTCATTACAGATGCTAACACCCAGTTTTTTAAATATCAAGTCCACTTTCATCAGTGCTACTTAACAGCCTTGCTGAGCATCACATAACAGGATCCAATCACCACAGCAGTCCCCAAAAAGCCAGAGTATCCAGAATAGAAGCAGTGCTCATGACATGAAGCCAAGTTGCATAGAAGCCATGTGTTGTAGTATATAGAGGGTTAGCCATGGAGCCCATGGATTTCAAGTCTTCTCTTTCATACATACTAGCTATAAGCTTATGAGCATGCCATATAACTTGTAAGGATCTTCCCAGCCAATTCTTTGAGACTAAAAGCTATAGATAAGGTATTGGTGGAGAGAATTTTCTTTGAAAGCATAAATCCAAGCCAGACTAATACTGAACTAGGAAGTAAAAGAAAAGATAACAGATGTATCTTTTTCTAATAATATTTAATTTTTTCCAAATACATGCAAAGATAGTTTGCAAAACCTTGTATTCCAATTTTTTTCCCTCTCCCCCTTCTCCTATCTTAGACAACAAGCAATCCAATATAGGTTAAACATGTGCAGTTCTTCTAAACAGATTTCCACATTCATCATGAACAGCTGTATTTCTAAGCAGGAGGTGTGGTCTTTATAAGAGAGAAGATAGATGCATTATATTTGAATCTCTTAAGTGAAATGACAGGTGAAAAAACTGAGACAAACAGAGGGTTAAATGTCTTGTTCAGGATCACACAGCTTGATCTTTCTAACTCCAGACCCAACACTCTATCCACTGTTTCCTTCCAGTTTCCTTTTCTGTTTCCTCTGTGACATCAGATGTAGTGTCTTTCACAGGAAAGGTGCTTGATACATATTTGGGCCAAGGAATCATAGGGTTAAGAGCGAGGAGGGACCTTGGAGGTCATGTAGACCTTGTTTTAGAGACCCAGAAAGGTGATAAATGACCACCCCAAAGCCACATAGGCAGAAAGTGTCAGAGCTGGGGATCTGTGGATTGACTGGAAAAAAATAAAACCGAGTCTTGTAGGTAACTCTGCAGGCTGGTAGGAGGAAACTGGGAACTCCTGTACCAGAGAATGCAGAGTTTCTTCTTGAGAGCAAAGACTTAGGGCATCTCTAAGTCTAGAAGGCAGAGTTGTCAATGGCATCAGGCAATCATAGACCTGTAATATGGCGAAGATGGAAGGAAATTTAAAGGCTTATCTGGTCCGTCTTGAATGATATGAGGTGAAGAAATTCACTGACCTTCCCATGATCAGGTAGCAATTTAGTGGCACACCTGGGCTAGAAATCAATCCTACAAATATGCTTAATATGATTTCATGTTTATATCCTATATCAGATTGCTTGCCATCTTGGGGAGGAGGGAGAGGAGAAAGGGAGAAAAAATTGGAACTCAAATCTTATAAAGGTGAATGGTGGAAAAAAATTTTAATTAATAATAAAAAAGAAGGAAGTCCTACAAGACAGATCCATGGTGCAGTGAAATAGAGTGTGTCACTTGAGGTCAAAAAGATCCAAGTTTCAATCAGCCCTCAGACATTTACTAGTTGTGTGACCTTGGATTAAATCATTTAACCTATTTGCCTCAGTTTTCTTATCTATAAAATGGGGATAATAATAGCATCCTCCTCAAATAATATAGTAATTGTAAAGTGTGTGTCACATAGTAAGCATTCTATAAATGTAAACTATTATTATTATTATTATTCTAGACTTCTAAGCTGGTACTCTGTTCACCACATGTGCCTATCAGTTTACAAATGTGGAAACACAAAGGCACAGAGAGGGAAATGGCTTAGCCAAGATCACTGCAAAGGAGGAACTTCTCCTGTACTGAGTGTAAAAGGGATTGTTTGTCCCTCTAGCCACACTCACTCACAGGCACAGACTGTTGGTTCAAATCTTACCTGTGATGCTTAAGAGCTGTGTGCTTGTGTTAATCTCTCAATTTCTCTGAATCTCAATTTCCTAGAGCTATTGTGAGCCTCAAATTAGATTCTCTTTGTAAACTTTGAAGCTATACAGCAGCTAATACTATTATTAAAAACTTCAAGGTGGAAGTAGTAATTATTTTGTTCAGGGATACCAGAGAGGAGCTCAAGAACTGCCCAGGTGTTGTACATCAAAAGATCATAGTTATAGAAAGAAACTCAAAAGTGTCTAGTTCATCCTGTGAGGTGAAAGAGTTTACCTGAGGTTATGCAAGTAGAAAGCCACACCAGGAGGTATCAGCACAAGTAAAATTTGAACCCAGCTTCTCTAACTCCAATCGGTGCTCTTTCAGTTATACATATGTACTGCATTTAAAAAACAAATTTGAATCAGATATGAACTGCTCTGCTTTGCTCTGCATTTAAGCTTTTCAAAATAAATGGTTCTATTCCACCTTTCCACCTTCTTGCAGGTTACTCCCTTTTATGTTCTCTAGAGTCTTGATATATCTTACTTGTTAGTTATTTGCATGTTATCTCCCCCACTAGATTGGGACTTTTTTCTTTCTTTGTATTCCCATGGATCAGCACAGTGCCCAGCATATAGTAGGTATTTAATCAATTCTTGTTGACTTGACTTGTTTTTTTTAAAAAAAATTATTCAGTATATTTGAATATATGTATGTGTGTACATATATACCAATGCATACATATACATACATATATATACACACACACATACTTTTCTTCCCATTAGAACTTATGTTCAATATTAGAGTTTATTTTATTCTTGACATTAGGAGAGGGATTTTTTTTATGTGGAGTTTCCAACACACCCATGAAATCTGGACTCCCATTTCCCCAAACTTAGATGTTAACTTACTAAGTCTGTTTTCCCTTTTCTCTTCACACTTAGCTCCAAAGAGAATTGTGACTCCTTTTAGTCCCTCATATATTTTTTATCTTAAACTTTTCTAGTTGTAACTTCCCTTGGCATCAAAGCTTTTATCATAGTCAAAGTCAATTTCCATCAGGATCTGTCTATCTGTCTATTTGTTTATCTCTGTCTGTTGATCTGTCTGTCTGAATGTCTATTTGTTTATCTTTCTCTGTCTGTCTCTCTGTCTGTCTCTCTGTCTGTCTCTGTCTCTCTCTCTCTCTCTCTCTCTCTCTCTCTCTCTCTCTCTCTCTCTCTCGCTTTCTGGAAGAAAGCTAAACTTTTACTTGAGAAGTGGAGAACTCCTTAAGCCACAAAAGGTTTCCCTGTCTTTTTGCTTTGTAAGAAAGTAGGGCAATAGAAACATGGTATAGCTGGATCTGTAGACAATGACAAGAGTTATTGAGTTAAGGTAACCTCTAGTAACATTTAGTAATTGGCATCTTTCCCAAGACAAACTGTCTTGGGAAATGTTGAAACCAGATCTTTCACTGGACATTTTTGACAGAATCTAAAAAGAAAATTAAAGTTATTTCATTACGTTTGTTAAATGCCCAGTGAATTTAAGAACAGAAACCCAGTTTAATAATTGGAAATCATTAGGCCAATGAAGAATGAACTAGTCTCCTCCCAGAACTAAGATTTCCACATGGCTAAGGTCTTTCTTTACTTCCATTTGACATCTAGTCCTTGACTATACATTTTACATCTCTATTTGCGTCTACGATTTGCATTTTTAAAATATCACAACTGCATCATCCATCCTGTGACAGTGAAATTTCTGCCTTCATTTATATTCCTTTTTAGCAATCTTCAATTTTGGGAATGATCCTGGGGCTGGAGATATTAGGGAGTCAATTCCAGTGACTGTAAAGTGGAAGAAGGATGGAGAGGGGAATAGTAACACCTGGCATGGAGGAAAACTAGGAGATTCAGGAAAAGAGAATGTTAAGCTATTGGAGGGATTAGGCTCAATATCTATGTTGGGTAGAGGATATGAGGAAGAAGGAGGGTCTCAGCATCCTGGGGCAGAGAAGTTCAGGTTGTTATAGTATTAGGCTTCTAGAAGCTTGTATAAATCCCACTGAGCTTTTTCTTTTAATCTGTATCAGATGCACAATCTGATTGAAAACAATTATTTGTATGCATCTTTGTAAAACGTATGTAATCTTTGTGGATTAGCTACAGGTAGCTGCAGCTGAGAGGCTCTCTGTCCAGTCTGGGAAAATATCCTTCAGTCCTCTCTCCCTCCTGCCTGGAAAGTTGGTCCTGTGTGTGCCAGGCCGGGCTGGCACAAATCTGAACCTCTTCTCTGCCTAGCCACCAGAGACCCCTTTTTGAATCTCATAACCTTCATGGCTCCAGCCCTTCTGTCCCTCCCCCAGCCTGATGCCAGAGAAGAGGAATGAACACCTGGGTCCCTCTCATCCCCAGGGATGCTCCCTGACTACGGCAGCCGCCACGGAGCGCAGCTGCATCCCCGGAATTCTTGAGAGTGTTAATTAGACGGGGGGCCCCCTGACTGTATCAATAAACACTCCAGGCCACAGAGACAAGCCACGTAGCCTGCCAAGAGCTGCAGCGTGACAGGAGAGATTCCCCGTCACAGATGGGGCGGGCGCTGTCATCAGAGAGGGGGATCCAGCAGGAGGTGAGGCCGACTGAGCTGCCGAGGCTGGGGGCTCCCCCGCTTCAGCTCCCAGCTGGGAGGTGACAGCTCATGCCTCTGCTCGAGCTGCTCTCCCCGTAATCTTCAGGTGGGAAGAAAGGGAGCAATCTTGTCTCCTGCCTGATGTTAGCTCATTAGGGTAACAAATCAGGCATTCTTGATGTCAGTGTCTGCTCCTCCACCCATTAGCTGGAGTAGCTTCAGGAAGGATGAAGTGCCCTCCCCTCCCTCCTCCTCCACGGACAGCTGTGTGCTGCTGTTATAAGAGCTAGTATTCTTTCTTGACCTTGAAAAAGTAAACAAACATTTCTTTAGGGGGAGAAGTACTTGTCTTGCTTTGGTTTCTTGGGGCTTTGGGAAAAGCCCCAGTGGGTAAGTCTCAATTTCCTTCTCTGAAAAATGGGGGTAATCATCGTATATGTCTACCTCACGGCCATTGTAAGAAAATAAAGGAATGGAGAGGTACAGGTACGGTTGTTACAGTCACTATGTTATGGTTTTGCATTTATATAGCACTTGGTCACTTTGCACTACAACCTTGAGAGCTGGATGCTATTATCACCCTATGTTGCAGATGAGGCAAACAGGTTGAGTGACCTGCCCAGGATCACACAAACTGTTAAATATCTGAGGCAAAATATGAACTCTAGTCTTCTTGATTTGAGATCCAGCGCTGCACCACCAAGGTTTTATGTTTATTGGGAACTGACTGAGTCTATATTCCAAAGAGATCATCAAAAAGGGAAAAGGACCCATGTGTGCAAAAATGTTTGTGGCAGCCCTTTTTGTAAAAGTGGCAAGGAACTGGAGACTGAGGGGATGCCCATCAGCTGGGGAATGGCTGAATAAGTTATGGTATATGAGTGTTATGGAATATTACTGTTCTGTAAGAAGCGATCAGGAGGATTAATTTCAAAAAAGTCTGGAAAGACTTACATGAATCAATGCTAAGTGAAGGGTGTAGAACCAAGAGAACATTGGATTCAGCAACAAGATTATGTGATCAATTCTGATGAACTTGGTTCTTTTTAACAGCAAGGTGATTCAGGCCAGTTTCAATAGACTTGTGATGGAGAGAAACATCTGCATCCAGAGAGAGGACTGTGGGGACTGAGTGGGGATCACAACATGGCATTTTTACTTTTTTGTTGTAATTTTCTTGCATTTTTGTTTTCTTTCTCGTTTTTTCCTTTTTCATTTGGTTTTTCTTGGGCAGCATGATAAATGTGGAAATATGTATAGAAGAATTGCACATGTTTAACATATATTGGATTACATGCTGTCTAGAGGAGGGGGTTAGGGAGAAGAAGGGAGGGAGGAAAATTTGGAACACAAGGGTGAATGTTAAAAAACTATTGCATATATTTTGAAAATAAAAAGCTAAAAAATTTTTTAAAAATCAAAAGATTTTTTTAAAAAGAAAAAACAAGGGAGGAACTATAATAATAATAATAACAGCAATGTTTATATAGTATTTTAAGGTAAATAGAGCACTTTATAGATGCTATCTCATTTGATAGAAACTGACCAAGAATGCTGATTTCATAATTTCAGAGGAAAGGTTATGAGACACCTGGAGGTTGATGGGCTTGTGATCTGAAAATGGTTTGGAGATGTGGGAGTACATTAGGCTGATCTGTTCTTGATCTTTTTCTATTTAACACTTCTTCCCCTCAACATCCTAGATGAGGACTTTAAGAACATATTTATCAATCTGGGAGATGCTGGAGGGAGAAACCCTTTATCAACCTTGAAGGGTTACATCAGTGAGTTATTATTAATGGCATCATAGCAAATATAATGATAAGATCAAGATATTTATGAATTGGCAGAAATGAAAAAGATGAAATATCATGGGGGAAGAAGTAAAGTCTTGCAAATGGATTCAGAGAAAGCCATCGTATTGGGGCAGGACAAACTATTTTTTGACTGTTTTTGACAAAGGTTCTAGTAATGTACTGGTGGACAAAATGGAGAGATAAAAACTAATGCCATTATAGCTAGGTGAATCTAAAATGTGTGAAAAGTAAAAGTGGTAGCTTGAGGGAGTTTTTAGTAGAATGCTTTTAACATCTACTTGTTCTTGTGCCACTTAACATTTTCACTAATAACTTGAATAAAGGCATAGATGGCATGTTTACCAGATTTGTTGATGACACAGAGCTAGACAGAAAAGCTACCACATCATGTGTCACACTTATAGGATCCAAAAAGATCTTGCCAGGCCAGAACGTTAGACTAATTTCTAATAAGATGAAATTTAATAGAAATAAATGTAAAATCTCACATTAACGTTATACAAAAAAGTCAGCTTCACAAATTCAAGGTGGAGAGGCTTAATTAGAAAAAGATATGGCTGAAAAAGCTCAATATAAGTTAATAGTGTGATTTGGCAGTCCCCAAAGTCATGATCTGCAGGAAGAGAGACATGGTGTCCAGACAGAGAGATACTGTAGTCCCATTCTTTTCTCTGCGGGTTAAACCTCATTTGGAGAATTGCATTCAGTGCACGGTGTCTTATTTTAGGAAGGACACGGATAATCTAAGGAGGGTGACTGGGATGATGAAAGGTCTTTGAGAACAGGTCACATGAGGAATATTTGAAGGAACTGCGAAGGGTTGGCCCAGAGAAACATATAATGGATAGACATCTTCAAGATTTTATTATGTATATAAACAGTTAGACTCATCCTTGTTTAGCTAAGAATTAGGAGCAATGGGTGGTTGAAGTAGATTTTAGTTGAATATAAGAAAAAACTTCTTAACGATTAGAGCTATCCAATAATATCTTTGGGTTCCCAGTACCCATCACAGTGTTCAGGATACAGCAGGTGTTTAATAAGTGCCCATTAATTTGAATTGGAAAGTATAATGCCTTGGACGGTGGTTAAGTTCTTCCTCAGTAAAGTTTTTGGGGGGATGATATAGAGGACAGTCTTGGTCAGATTAGGTTGTACTAAATGGCTAGTGAGGGTCTTTCCAACTCTAGGAACCCGTGTTTCTGGGCTAGTAGTTTACTGGAAAAAACATTTAGGACTTCTAATTTATGTTTCATTCAATATTAACCAGCCCTGTGATAGAACTGCTAAAAATAACTTTATGTTACATCTGAAGATATATTTTTTAAAAAGAGATCCCTGTACTTATTGCTGGTCAGGACATTACAACATCATGTTAGGTCCTGGGTGCTACATTTCAAGAGGGACTGGTATGTAAGCTGTCAGTATAGCAACACCCAAGAGTATTATTCCCCATGCTTACTTTTCATTTATATTTTTTTCATTGAAAAGATCTTTTGAGTTAAAGTTTATATTGCTGTGCAGGAATGACTCCTGTCTCCAAAGTTTGGTGCCTACTGGTTTCTGCCTTTGGGCAAAACTGTGCTTGATACATGCACCAGGACTGGTACTTTCTGAGAAGTCATCCTCAATAATAATAGTCCCTATTTTTTATCATTCTTGGCTTACATTTTATAAGTGATTTAAATTCGGTAAAGTAAGTAGTGTAAGCATTGTTGCTCCCATCTTACAGATGTAGAAATGGAAGTGATGGACCCATGGTCACACAGCTCATAAGTAAACCAAGGTCTTTTGATTCTAAGTGCAGGAGAGCTCTTGGGAGGTGGAGGGACTTGCAATAGGTGTTTGCTAGTGAGCATTGCCTGTGACTGGAATGTGAGCTCTCTAGATTTCATTGCTAAAGCCAAGATGGCAGCTGGGTGCTCTTCTGAGCTCTTTGCTTTTAAAAGTCTTAGCCATCTCCATTCAAACCAGGGCTTCTGATCCTGGGCTCTGTAAACTTTTAAAACATCTTTAGATAAATCAGTTTATTGATTTTTGATGTAATAACTCAATTATATTGACATATCAATATTATTGATAACCCTCTATATTTTATGCAATTCAAAGAAGTCCATAGGTTTCCCCAAAATGTCAAAGGCATTGATGTATGATTAAAATAAAAAGATTACGAATTCCTGATTTAGATGTGGGAAAAGTTTGTCAGACAAATTTCCCTCTATAGTTTATTTTACAGATGTGGAAACTGAGGCAAACAGGGTTAAGTGACTTGTCCAGGATCACACAGCTAGGAAGTTTTAAGTGTCTGAGGCCAGATTAGAACTCAGGTCCTCCTGACTTCAGGGCTGGTGCTCTACCCACTGAGCCACCTAGCTGCCCCAGAGCCCACATATTTATGAAGCAGTCGCTTATGTATTAGGCAAACCGATGCTAAGCTTTTCATGATCTCGTATGCTTCAGTCTGCCGGGCAGCTCTGCCCACTCCACTGTGGCACGATTGGGGCAATTAGAAGGTTCTGAAAGAACTCATAAGAAAGCAAACACTTTCAGGCCCTTCGCTCTCCATTTCGGCAGCCGGGTTTTGACTAGGAATCTGGGGACTGGAGATGAGGGAGGGGGGTCTGCTTGCTCTCTTCCAGGCCGCTCCGGGAGTGAAGAGACGACCGTTATTAGGACTAGGATGGCCCTTTCCCTGTTTGTTTTCATCTCCGCAGAGGGTGAGATGGGAGAGAAACCGAACCGACTAAAACGGCCTCTCCGCTCCACCCGAAGGCCCTCGGCCTGCCCCGGGTTTGGAAGGGGGACGGGAGAAGGGATTTGAAACGGGCGCCTGGGTGCGCCGAGGCAGTGGCGGCTCGTCACGGCCCTGACGTTAAGCCCGTGAGCGGCCTGGTGCGAGTAAAAAGCCTTGGGCCTCGCCCAGGAAACGAACGCCATGCTGAGAGCCGCATCTCTTTCATGCTTGGCATCAGGAAAATAGGAGATGATTGATCCCGGCATAAAAAGCATCCGCGATCCGCAAATCCCTTTTCTCACCTCACCTCTGAGTTCCGACTGCCTCTCAAGCCAGTCAAGAGGCAGGCAGGAGCCCAAACTATTCTCACATTGACTTTGAAATGTTAATTTGGAACCTCGGTCCTTTTCATCCCCCTTGCTCGGTCTGACAGGGAGAATGGGGAAGGGGAGGGGGGGATGGAGCCGAAGAGAAAAAGCCTGTGCTCGAGACAGCCCGAGGGGCGCGAACTCCCAGCTTCTCTCTGGGAAAAGTTCCCCGCGAAGATGATTATAATGCCTTCTTCTGATGTAGGCGGCGAGCGGGGCTTTGGCTTTCAAAGCGAGAGATTTTGAAGGGAACTCTTCCCCGAAGCTGTCAGAGACACCTTCCTCGGCTTTGGGGCTTTGTTCCTTCCAGTGCCTCCGGAAGAAAGCCGCCGAGGCTGCCGGAGCTGCGATCGCGATCGCGAGCCAGTCAGGGGCTCGGAGAGCCGGGACTCCAAAACCCTTCCCTCAGGTTAGCGCGCGGCAATGGCTCTGGAATGAAAGGACCAGGCTTTCCACAGATTACCGGCCGTGTTCCTTACCCGGGGTCTCAGTTTCCTCATTTGTAAAATGAGGGGAGAGGTGAATGGGATAGCGTCTCAAAGTCCCTTCGAGGTCTGAATCTCCGATCCTAGGAACTTAGAACTTAGTGTTAAAATACTAGAGGTGTTAAGAGCTGAGAGACCGATCGATAGGCATTCATTCAACAAACATTGATCGAATGCTTTCTGCAGTCAAAGCATGGAGGTGGAAGTACAACACAGAGAGGGTAAGGAGCTTACAGACAGATAGACACAAAAGCCACGTAACACCTCAAATCACGTCACTTCTCTGGCCAGTAACCTAGAATGGTTCCCTCTTGCCTACTTCCTCAAAGCCAAGGTGCCCTCAAGAGCACCTTGTCCAATTTTATGTCCAATGTATATCCAATTTTAGCGAGGGTAAGGAGCTTCCAGATAGATAGAGATGCAACTCCATCAACAATGCATCAGTGTCCCAGTTTTCCCACATCCCCTCCAACATTCATCATCATCTTTTCCTGTCATCTTAGCCATGGGTGTCCAATTTTAAAAAGATTTAACTAGCTGTTTAGGATGAGGTGCTCAAACCTGGAGGAAAACAGGATGTACTCTGCTGTAGCAAGAATTATTCTATTTAATTCAACCAACAATCATTCAGTAACTATTATGTACAAAGCCATTTCAAAAATAAAAACAACACAGTCTTTGACTTCAAATAATTTTAAAAAACGTTAAAGGGAATGGGTCGAAAAGATTCATCTTTGTTAGTTCAAATCTAGCCTCAGACACTAGCTATGTGATCTTGGGCAAGTCACTTAATTTGTTGGCCTCAGTTTCCTCATCTGTAAAAAGAGCCGGAGAAGAAAAATAGCAAACCACTCCAATATCTCTGCCAAGAAAACTTCTAATGGAGTCACAAAGAGTCCAATGACAACAAAAGAGAATAAGACATGGTAACAATAAGGTATGAGGGAGAAAAGTACCCAACTACTTGTAGTTTTCTAGATTTTATTCTAATTATCAGTGATAATAGCTATCATGGTGCCAATGATTTATATTTTTTAGTCAGTTTCATATACAGTATCTCACTTGAGCTTTAAAGTAACTAAGGGTACAGCAGAAAGGCACTCTTATCCTCATTTTAAAGAAGGCTCACTAAACTAAGGCTCACAGAAGTTGTAAGTGCCTCCAAGAGTATACAGGTAGTCAATTGCAGAACTGGGATTTAAACAAAGATCTTCTGGCAATCTAAGAATTCTTTAATTTCTAAAGCTAAAGGAAACTATAAGGCCTATTTGGCTCAGTTCCTCTTGGTCTCAGTTTCCTTCCCTTTAAAACAGAGGATTAGACTAAATTATCTCATAAGTGCCTTCTTGCTGTAATATTCCGATTCTGTGACTTGGAGACGGCAGAGTATAATGGAAAGTATGTTGGGTTTGGAGTCAGAAGACCCAAGTTCAGATCTTGCTTGTGACACTTAGCACCTCTGTAATCTTGGATTTAGCCAATCTGGGATTTAGTTTTCCCTTCTGGAAAATGAGGGAGTTGAATCAGATGGTTGTTAAACCTCTATCTACAATCCTTTGATTTCCCCATTGAGAGTCTTTTTGTCAGATGTATTTGTCTTGATACCAAGTTAGGGTTAGAACTCAATCAACAGGCATTAATTCAACACCTATGACATCAGGCATAGGTGCGTAAGGGCAGCTAGGTAGATGGAGAGTCAGGACTGAATTCAGGAAGACTCATCTTCCAGAGTTCAAATCTCAGACACTTACTATCTGTGTGATCCTGGCCAAGTCACTTAACCCTGTTTGCCTCAGTTTTCTCATCTGTAAAATGAGCTGGAGAAGGAAATGGCAAACCACTTAGTATCTTTGCCGAAACAAAACAAAAGAAAACAAAAACCCTATGGAGAGGCAGACATGGCACTGTGCTAGGGATACACAGAAAGCAAAAACATGGTTCCTTCCCTCAGCAACCTTGTATTTTAAAAAGGGAGACAATACCTAAACAACTCTGTACACATAGATATATGCAATATAAATGGAAGGTAGTCTTGGAGGGATGACATTAGCATCTCTCCTGGAATCATGGTATCCTGTTTGATGTCAGTGTTACTTACAATGTACCTAACAGTAGAAAGGACCTAACGTCCCTTATGGTTCCCATATCTGGGTTCCATGGACGGATATTTTAGTGCCTGCCTTCCTGGGGGTCCTCTTGGTCCTTCCTTCTGCCTCCTCCACTCTCAGTGTTTCTTAATGAGGCTGTCTGAAGTGAAGCAGGGAGAAGAGGGCTGGAGTTTCCTCGGAATACGCCAAAGCCAATTCATTTTTGCCCAGTTCCAGTTCTGGCACCAAAGACCCTTTCTTTTTTTTTCACATGGGTTATTGAAAAGTTCAAAAAAACTTGTTTCCCTTCTTCTCTCCTATCTTGGTGTGTTTTTTTTCTTGGCTTCTGGATTCGTTGATTTGATTCCATGATAATCTACCCTCCTCTTCTACCCGAATTGAGAGGGCTAGGCATCCTACCAGTTTCCTAGCAATTTGCATTAATGTTCACCTAACTGAGGAGAGCCTCATCTATTAGAACCCTCCTCTTTCCCTCTCCCCACTCCTGAAACTCCCCCCCCCCACACACAAATAAAACCCTTGCCATAGAAATTGCAGCTTGGTGATTGGTGAAGGGACATATTCATGTCAGGGATGTTTCTGTGTCACCCTCTTTGTGTTTCATCAATCCCAAAGACCAGGAAAGAGATCCAAATGAAACCTTGGAACATTTTCTGATTCAAATTACTTTGACATAATGCAATTTATTGTCAAGAGGGGAGATGCAAGGCTTCAAATATTATGTCTTTGGGGGTGATGGAAGTGAGAAAATTGGTTCCCTGGCCACGGTTTAAGTATATATTGTCAGAGACATTTAAATACAGATAAGACATTTAATTATTA
Organism: Sarcophilus harrisii; assembly: GCF_902635505.1. Classification (NCBI taxonomy): domain Eukaryota; kingdom Metazoa; phylum Chordata; class Mammalia; order Dasyuromorphia; family Dasyuridae; genus Sarcophilus; species Sarcophilus harrisii. The sequence continues at coordinate 590,562,415 of NC_045427.1, read as the reverse complement.
AATGGCTTTTCAATGTTAGGCACAAATGGAGCTTTCTAATTAGCTGTCAGTTATGTCAGGCCCATGGCTAGGGTGCCCAGGGCTGGCCTCTTTCCTGATTTTCATGTATAAATTCCATTTCATAACAACAAGGAAACCGGCAGACAGCTCTGAGGGTGACTGCTACCTACAGAGCACTGGGCTCTTCAATCTCCTGGTGAGATTGCCCCCCATTACTATTCCTGTGCAGTAGTATTGCTGCTGAAACATGACTGAGGCTCCTTTTAAAAGCCAGAATGAATGAAAAGACAGAAAATGTTTTATTTCCTCAATTTGGTAGTTTTTTATATGCATATCTATGCATGTGTGCATATATACATACATATATACACACATACATACAGGTAAATAATCTTCTGTCTCTGGCTCTCTATTTATCTCCATGGTAAACTTTATCAGCCTTTGCAGATTGGGATAATATTTCCTTTTGTGTGGTTTTTCTGTTTGGGAAAATCCCAGATGGCACCAGCCCCATTCAGCTGTTGTAAAAATCTGCCACTTTTCTTTAGCTCTGGACAGTTGGGCCAGCTGGGGAAGAACTATTACATGCTTTTACCTGCATCACTCACCAAGGCTCAGCCTTTAACCCTCTGCCCTTCTGTCTCAGCATTCTGTATCGTCCACAATGATTTTAACCCTTATCTCCAAATTAAGCAGTCAGTCAGTCAAGGATTTATAAAGGGTTTACCACTTATTAGGCACTGACTAATGCTCTAAGAGTACAAAGAAAGGCACAAAGCCAGTTTCTACTTTCAGGGAGCTTCTATTCATCTACTTTCATGACTAAGTAGGAATAGACAGGATTCATACACCCTCCAGACTTTAATCCTGCATTTTCAGCTGCCCATTGGATGTTTCCACTTGGATGTCTTTTAACACTTCAAACTCAATGTGTCAGAAATCAGACTGCTCATTTTCTTTACTCCTTCATCCCAAGTTATCTTCTCCCCTGATTTACTTAATTTTGTTCATGGCCATTTTACCAATGGCCTAAACCAAAACTTCTTAAACTATGGGTTGTGACTCATAAGTTTACTTACTTTACTGAATATGAGGGTCACAAAAATTTTGACAGCAGTAAGAGGTTTCTGAATGCTCTACATCCTGCAATATCAAATATTCTTCCAAGATTTAATTTTTTATGTGAAAATAAGCAAGTATATCCATCTCATTAATAGGCAAATTTGTTCTCATCTTTAATACATGCAAAATTATATGTATACCAAAGAATTGTTTTTAAAATAAATTGCTTTATGATTTATTATCAGTAAATGTTTGATTTGTGTAACCTATTTTATATATCTATATCCCCAAGGTCATGTAAGAATTTCTCTGGCAAAAAAGGGATTTCGAGTGGAGAAAATTTAAGATGCCCTGGCCTAGGCTATTAGTAAATATTCAACTTCTTTCTTTCTTCCTTGCCCTTTTTATCCATTTAGTCTCTGAATCCTGTAAAATCCTTCCTTCTGCTTCCTCCCATATTCCTTCCCATAACCAATACCCTAATTGGATTCCTTAATGACTCAAATCTGGACCATTACAGTAGGGTTCTTCTAAGTGGTCTTCCTGCCTTTAGTTTCTCTCCCATCCCATCACCACTCTATGATCACTAGATTATTTTTTCTAAGAATTTCTTTGATTATGACTCTCCCTTGGTTGAAAACCTTCTACGTTGTAGATTTAGGTGAGATTCTAGAATTTAGAGATAGAAGAGGTAGCTTATAGATAATTGGGTCCTTCAATGATTTTTTATTCCTATAAGTTAAAATTTAAATTTATTGACTTGATATTGAAGACCTTATTCTACAATATGGCCATAAGCTACCTTTTTTAGCTATCATTGCCTAGTAGTAACCCAACACTACAGCCACAATATTCCTTTTTTTTTTTTTTTTTTTTTTTTTTGTTATCTTAGGCAAGTCAGTCGTTTAAATTTGCTGGGCTTTGGTTTCATTTGAAAGGTCTTCCTGATACCACCTAATTCAGACCCAGTCCTGTAACCACTGGTTCTTTGCTCCTTCTTTCAAAGGTGTTGGGGCATAAAAGCCCAACTCAAGATAAAGGCCCAGGAGAATAAATGGCATATTCCTTGTTCCCCCATAAAAGGATAAAGGAATGTTTAGTAAGTGCTTACTATGTGCCCAGCATTGTACTAAGCACGAGGGATATAAATAGAAGAAATGAATCATTCTCAGTTCTCAGATGGCTTTTATTCTAATAAGGAAAGACAACCCATAAAGAGGGGTGGTGTAAGTTACAGTTATTGTAAGTGGAATGATAGGACAATTGATTGACATGTCCTTTCTAGGAATGGTAGGGATGATTCAATTACTTTTAGAAAAGTGTGTTATGTGGGGTTTGGGGATGGAGGTGGGGATCTAGATTCATCATAGCAGAAAGATATCCAGAGGTCCCCATGATGGGTGGGCTTGGGATACTTAGAAGTGATGAATTTTCACAAATCAGGAGTGCAGGCAAGGGTTAGACCTGGAGGGCCTGGTTAGGAGAGACTGGAGCACAACATAATGGAAAAATGGCCAGAGTACCCAAGGGCCACTTTCAAATTCTCTCTGCCACCATTACTTAATCTCCTCTTCTTTATTGTTCATTCATTTGGGAAGTATTTATTAAACACTTGTTCTGTTGGCTCCATTTTGTCCAGATCTCTGTTGCTGTTATTGGTGGACCTCCAAGTCACTTTCCCTCCTCAATAAATTCAATGCCTGTCCCACTATCTTCTCTCCCCAAATCTCTACCTTTTTGAACACCCAGCCTCCTAGCTCTCCAAACCCCTCCATTCTCATGACTTCAGTTTCTAGTTTGTCTCATTCCCACCTAAGAAGGATTATATCTTTGATGCTCTCTCCCCCCAAATTGGCCCCAGGCAGTGAAATTCTGAGTTACGTCCCTGATTTCATTTTTGACATAATGAAGACACTAAACAATAGGCTAGGGATTTGGAAATGTCTCCTGTTGTTTGGTCATTTACAGAGCATCTTCACATGCTTTGTATTCTCCTGCAGCTGCTGCCTGGGACCCTTCTCTTACATTGAAAAGCTCAGACCATCCTCTCATAAAATCCTGTCGCTGGCTAACTGCATTGTCACCTAGTATCTAGCCAGACAGCAGCATTATAATAGAATTCAAACTGTCCCTGACCATCCTGGTGCTGATTGACAGTCCAACCAGTCAGTTAGATGGGTAAGCCCCCAAACTCTTTCTAGGGTTTCCTTAATATTACTTTCCTATATAAACCACGCAAAAAATAACATGCTTCTTGAAGCTGAATAGGTTCTGAATGAAGGGATCTATATCAATATATAGCAAAAGGAAGGTGAGAGAAGAAGCCAGAGGGGTTAGGCTACCAAGAGCAGAGACGCACAGCTAAGAATGACCATGACCCAATTTGTACCGAAGGCAATAAGGAGGCAAGATACACCAGAGAGATTTTCCTGGGGAGGAGCAAAAGAAATGATGGTGTTGGGGATATCTGATGGAGGGCCTTGGATGCCAAGGTGAAGAATTTAGATTTAAACTAATAAATAGTTCTGACAAAACCTTAAGCAACAGATACTTGATGACATTAATCTCTGAATGCTACAGAAGGGAATTAATTTATAAGATAAACATTTTTAGCAGACGAACTATACCCTATATATAGGTGGCTGGGAGGTGGGTAGACTTATATCTTATTTAAATGTTGGGTCTCTCCTGGTGTTTTGTGTAAGTGTTCTGCACACATTAGGCATTTAAATATTCGTTGTTTGGGAAGGGTATAAGGGAGCTGTTCTCTGCTAACTTAGTGGGTAATATGATAGTACAAATGGCTTTCAGCTGCCATGGATGGGAAAGCACTAAAAAAAAAATCTTTACTTTAGGTGTGCAGGTGAAAACCATTGAAACGTTTCCTGCAGGTCATCTGAATGGAATTCTGCCACATTAAAGGGCCCTCCATCCAGCTGTGCTCCTCTTGGTCTGTTCAATCTCTCTCTCTGTCTCCGGACACCTCTTGGTGCCTTTCTCCTACAGGATGCAACTCGCACAAATGTTCTGACATTTCATTACTTACCTTTTTCCCTCCCTTCCCCCTCTCCCACTCCAGCCTTTTATCTTGGCTGCTGGAAGCTTCAAACTGATAATGATGAGGGAGTGTAAATGTCAGCAGGAAACCAGCTTCAATCAGAGCTGTTAAAAATAAGCCTGGCAGGCCTGCTCTGTTAGAGGTGAGCTGACTCTGTAAACCACACAGAGGCCAGGGGAGAGATACCCAGGACTGACAGTCTGGAAAAACTGGAGGCCTCCCTCAGCTCTGGGATGACAGTAATCTATCTTGGCTGGTTTTCTGGGGAGGAGGAAGGTTGGATGGATATGTATGGAGATACTCTCTCACAAGCTTTTGTTTAGCTCAAAAAAAAATGGAAATTGCCTCAAATTTTGCTCTGAAAGGGAAAACCGAAATGAAGCTGTTACAACTCCTGGGCTCTGGTTACAGCTGACCATTTTGTGCTCCTCCAGGCCTCTCATCCCTCGGGGCCGGGATGCTGGGTGGTCCTGTGCCATCTGGCCCCTTGGAGGCTGCCAGGAACAAAACTGCCTTTCTTATTGGACCAGACCTAAAAGAAGAGAGCCAGCTGCCTTCTTAACTCAGGACTGAGGTCTCTTCCTCGTCTTGACTGCTTGAGAAGAGAAGAGCCAGAAGAGAAATAACCCAAGTTAGCATTTTTTAGTTGGAAAGGACTTCAGAGATCTTGCCTAATCCCCTTGTTTAAAAGGCAGAGAAACTGAGGCTTAGAGAGACTTAGCTATTTGTATAGGGTAGCAACTCTCAGAACTTAATTTTCAGTCTAAGGATCCCTTCTCATGTTTAAAAATGATTAAATATCTCCCCCAACAAAGAGCTTTTGCCTATGTGTTTGATCTATTAATAATTACCAAATTAGAAATTTAAAAATCTTAAAATTATTACCAAGATAGGACCTTTTAGGGGTCCCTAGATCATTGTTCTAGGTGTTACTTGGCTAGATCACAAAAGTACTTAACTCAGTCTCAGTCTTTTAACTTTTATATCATGGATTTTTTCCACTGCTATTAGTAGTCCCAAGGACAGTGCTTCTTCTCCCTTATTCAATCTTGTTCATCCATACCAGCACACTCTACTATAGTACCACACTTCTTTCCCCTCTAGGAATTTGTTTATGGCATTGGGACTATGGGATGATACTTCTTTCCTCTCTGAATCTTCTGTCACCTGCTTAAATTTCTCCATTTCCTTCATCTGACATATATAACTAGCACCTGGACACTAAAAGGGAAACAAGGTCAGGAATATGGGCCTTGGGTGTCCTAATGGAAGTCATGGGAAACTTTCAGAAGAATCCTAGTATTCATCTCTAAGAAATGATGATATGACAATAGGTGGGGGGATTGTTGTCAAACCTGGAAAGGATCCAGGGTGGAAGAGATGAATTATTTATTTAATTGTCTTTTTGTTGTAAATTGGCTTTTTGTTTGTGTGAGAGAAAAACCAATAAACTTGTATAAAAATAGTTTTAAGATACATGATTGCTCAAAGATCTCATCATGGAATAGGGATTATAACTTATAATTACACTGCTGCCTTTTTTATCTAGCATCATGAGTTATGCAGCTGTTCTGCCTAAAATTTTTCCATGCTTTTAAACTTTTCAATTTTCAAATAGAAATCTTTTCAAAATGTCTTAAATACACTCTTTGCCTTCTTAAACTGGGCAAAATAAATTTAGATATATATACATATATATATACATACACATGTATATATATTTGTATTTTTGAGAAAACTGAGTATTTATCATAATAGTCACTTAGTGTGATATGCTGGAGAAGGTACAGATATAGACCTTGAGATCATAGTTTGAGAATCAGAAGAATTCTTAAAGACCATTGAATATATGGCCCTCACTTTATAGATAAGGGAAGATTATGGGGGACATTGAGTAGCAGCCCTAGGAACTCCTTCTGCTCTTGTTTTCTTGGACAGGCTTTAGATGTCTGCTTATTTTGGTGATCCTTTGTCTCTTTCTCATAAAGGTCAAAGGAAGAATGGGTAGCACAAGCCCTTTCAGGCAAAGTAGTATTGGTCACCATTCTGCAGCATCACAATCAAAGCAGTCTTCTCCCAAGTGGTTTTTTTCACCCTGCAGAAAAAAGGTATCAGTGTCTTTTGACATGTTGACCACATTCATAATAATATTGTATCACTATTACAGCACACCACCTTTTTGTCAACTTCAACCTACCATCCTATCTCATTTGCATTGTTGGTTGAAGATAAGAGTACTTCCTCAGCATCTCAAGAATTTGTTCCAGTGTCTTTTGGGTAGGTCCTGCTCCAAAAACTACAGATGGTTCGTCAGCATTGGAAGAGAATACTTCTGTTGACTTGAAACCAACTTTCAGTTTTCTCCTTCTAAATGTTTGATTTTGGACATAATTTTAAGAATAGGCAACAGTACTATATCTTTACTGCGTACTGCATGAATGATGTATAAACAGTCTCTTGAAATTTCTTATGTAGTAACATTTTATATTCTGAAAAGTCTATATTTTGAATTATCTTGAAAGGGCTGGAAGATGGTAAAAAATATTCCTGGATACTACTGTAACTGTGATCCTCCAACTTAAGCTATACAATTGTCTAGCAATAGACTGGTTTTGCTGTTCTCTGATAGGTCCGAGATCATGAAATGATCTTTCGTTGGGGGTAGGAAAAGATCAAAGAATGTTCAGAAAAAAAAGACCACTGTTGTTTAACCATGAGTTCTGTAAGAATCAGGGAGAAAATATGTAATGCTTTTGAAAGCTAGAGGAAGATGAAATTTTTCATTCATCAAAGGCTTTACTCTGTGGGCTACTATAGCTTTAGCACATGGAAGCACAGACATCCCATCCTTATATTTCACTAACCCTTGTCTGGGAGGATTTATCAAGCTTTGCCAGGGTAGGACAATTTGGTGCAAGTGTAAAACCATTCACAGTATAGACGTGCTCAGAAATGAGCTTTCTGAAGAGGCCACTTAATTGTTTTTCAGCTGACTGGTGGATGGTTCTTTTTTTATAATGCTTTATCTAACTTTGAAATGCCAAAGCCACTTTTCAGAAATTACATGCAGCTTAGTCAGCTGCATTTGCTTTTTTCAATTAGCTTGGGCTAGAGATAGTTCTATCTTCTAGTCTCTGCATTAGAGGAAGCCTGGAATCCATATTACTATATTCCCTACTTTAAAGGACACAGAACCTTAATGTTCATAAATTAATTGGGCTTAAACTTTATCCTTCATCTATCTAATCTAGCCGTCTCTTTTTACAGATTAAGAAACTGAGGTTTCGAGAGTGACATAAGTGACTTTTGATTCATGTCAATGTGCTAAAGATCACTAAATCATATAAATTGGTATGTCTGCAGCAGGGTACCACAATCTGGATGGGATACCTTCAGACACTATTGAATTAAGTGGGACTTAGCTAGCCCTTTCATTAAATGCTCTTAGATTGCTAAATTATACCAATTGGCCTGTCATTATTGGGGCACAATGGTGCTTTTAAGGGTAAAAGTGTACAGAGTTGTTTGTTCTTGTATTGTAGAAGGATACAACTTTCCTTCTTGTTCTCGGTTCTATTTTCCATTCATCTCATAGCTGTCAAAGTGCCCTTGACTATTCTGCTTCTCTCGGCATCGGTCCATCTACTTTGGCTCATATACCTTGCTCAAGGCACTGAGAGCAAGCTTTGAATAAGATCAGCCTCCATGAACGAGACCTTCATAAACCAGTTTCATGCAGGAGGATGATCTTACTCAAGGTGCTTCTTTCCCATTTCTCATATATCCCTTTTCTTAAATACTCAGTCTTCATTTCATTCAACTGTAGGTTCCAGGGCCCTCATGTACCACTCAAGATATCATTTATGCCTTTTTCTGCCTCTTCATCCTGGAGTGTCCAGCTCTCCTTCCCAAATGGCAAATAAATGACAATGGAAAGAGTTTGGGACTTAGAATTGGAAAGGCATGAGTATGAATTCTGCTTTGTAAATGGGTGAATCACTTGGTCTTTTTCATCCTCAGTACCCCGGAGGGTTGTTGTAAGGATCAAATAAGAGAGATAATATGCAGATTGCTTTGTAAACCTTAAAATTCTATATCAATGTTAGCTAGTATTATTTTTCTAGTCTTATTGACTTTCCATTAGGAGACAGTTTGCAATTTATGCTGTTTTCATTGTTCAATAATATGATACATTTCTTTTTTATTAAAGCTTTTTATTTTTCAAGCAAATTATTTGTTTGAACAACTAATTCATGGATAATTCTTCAGCATTAGCTCTTGCAAAACCTTGTGTTCTAATTTCCTCCTCCTTCCCCCACATCTTCCCCTAGATGACAAGTAGTCCAATATATATTAAACATGGTAGAAATATATGTTAAATCCAATATATGCACACATATTTACACACTTATATATTTTTTTGATTAAAAAAATTTGAATTTTAACAGGGGCTTTCTAGAATCACTCTTAAAACTCCAAGAGTGACTACTGGGGATATTTCAGGAATCACTGTATACTAAAAAGGAACAAGAGAGTAGTATTTTGGAGGTGATTCTCCTTAAATTATATTATGTGGCTACCTGCCTACTCTCTGACTATGTGAGGCAGAGAACTGGGGAAGGATATAAATGCAAGAAGGCAGAGGGAACAGAAAAAATAAAATTTGGGGGCACAATATTCCAATAGCCCCAGGAACATTTCTCAGCATAGCTTCCATTCAGCTGAGACCTTTTGAGAGAATGGTACGAGAGAGAAAACCTATCTTGGCAGCAGACCCTAAAGGAGACCTTGTGGGAACACATTTTAATGAAGTTCCTATCCTCATGGGTAAGTCAGCAGAAGCAAATGTAAATCATGGCCGGGGAGGTACAAGGCCCAGTCACTCCAGGCGAAGCTCAGCTTGAAAACTGCCCCTTCTCAGCAGGAGGATACTTGGCGAAGCAGGAACAGAACAGGTCTGAACAGGCCAGATGATGATTTGGTTTCCTGATGTGGCTGTGGAGTTAAATCTGAGAAAGAAAAAGGGGCTGCTCTTTCTAAAAGTGAAGTCTACATGCAATTGCGTTAGTAGACACATTTGATGCTATTAGGAGGGTAGAATTGAGCAGAAAGGAGGATATTAGGGTTAGCTGGTTCATGCTTCTTACTCTACACATGATAAAGCTGAAACGGAGCAAAGTAACCTACCCAAGTAGATGGCAGAGGCAGAACTTGAATTCATGAACTGAGAGCCTAATCTAATGCTTTTTTTCATGGTCCTGTATCACTCTTCCTTTTGCTTTGCTTTTGGATGGTACTTGACTGGATTCAAAGGGCTTTCATGCATATTCTCTCATCTTGTCCTTGCAATAATCTTGCAGTTGTATGGAACAGACATTCTGATCTCTGGGTTACTTAGCAGGTGCACAATTGTTAAGGAATTGAGCTGGGATAAAAGCATTGTCTGTTACCTGATTGAGAATCTACTAGTCTTTCCTCTCTCTAACAATAAGAGTCCAGTTTTAGAGGAAAAAAATATGATGTCTAGTCTTCCTATATTTAGTAAGTTTAGTATTATTTTAATTTAGTAAATTAAAATGAAAGCAAATGTCCCCCTATGATCTCCTCTCTAACAATACCACTAATTTCATGTGGGACATTGAAGAAGAATTTTGCTTTTCCTGACCAATTTCCTTCTATGTAACTAGCAAGCAATCAGCATTTATTAGGCACTTACTATATACCTAGGTGCTCTCTCTTTTTTCTCTGTCTTATTTTTTCACTTTCTCCCTTTCTCTCCCCTCTTTCTATTTGTCTCTATGTATCTGTATCTCTTTTTCTCCACATGGATCATTTCTTACCAGGGTGTTTGCTGTTGTTGTTCAGTCTTTCAGTCATGTCCGACTTTTTGTGACTCCATTTGAGATTTTCTTGGCAAAGATACTGAAATTTCTTCTTAAACTAACACTTGATTTTCTCTGGGATGGTATCCTGAGAGGATAAGATCTCCATTCTCATGGAAGAAAATCAGATTGGAGCAGGTGAATACCTGATTTTTATAGTCCTCCAGCCAGTGAGTAAATGATCTCTAAACTTTATCTGGCCCCAAACCTGGGGAGCCCACAGCCTGGAAACCTCATTTGACCTTTGCTTGAAGCCAGGAAGAACCTGAATATACCTCAGTTTTGTCCTCTGTAAAATGGGGATAATAATAATAGATTTCACCTCCTAGGGTTGTCTTGAGGATCAAATGATATAATAGTTGTAAAGTGCTTTGCAAACTTTAAAGTGATATATAATTATATAATTGCTTTGTTATTGTTATCATTATTATTAAGCTCTAAAATTCCCATCCTATCTTTCTTTCCTGTTTTTCTTTCTTAGAAACATAAGGATTAGAGTTTCTTAAAAAACATAAGGCCAGGCCTATAATATAAAAAAATAGTAATATTAACAGGAGACAGGGATATAGACATACTTAGAACTTTTCTTCATTAAGAAACACAAGGCAGATTTTTTACATTTGCTGATAAATTATGCTCTTTGGCTCCTGCAGTAATAGGCTGATTAAAGCGATTAAGAAGACCTGCATTTTGAATAAACTCTCTCCTGACTGACTGAATTTATTCACTCCTTATTCTTCCTAGAATCCTTCCAGTTAGTTCTTAACAAGCTTCCACTTTTATGGCTATAGATACCTCCCCAAGAGGCTTGAGGATTTGGTTTACAGTGAGTACTGTACAAGGGTCCCAGGGGGTTCAAAATCTGCCTCTATGATTTTATTAGGTCATGAGATTTCAAAACTGGAAGGTAATACTAGAGAGTACCTAATTCTAACCCTTAACTATCTCATTTTACAGATGAGGAAACTGAGGCTGAAAAAGGTGAAGTGTTCTGTACTAGAACACAGCAGATATTAAGTGTCATTGTTGGGATTTACATCTGAATCTTCTGATGCCAGAATTCTAATCCCTCACTTACTAGCTGCTGTGTGACTCTGAATGAATGAATGAATGAATGAATGAATGTCTTTGAATCTTATTTCTCTCATTTGTAAAAGAGGAATAATAGCCTTTGCTCTGACCTATACCATGGAACATGTGAAAATTAAGTGAAATTATATATTTGAAAAAAAAACTCAACATAGCAAAACCCTCTCTCTATATATAGACTATTATTATTGTTATTTTAATCACATTATTTTCTTACCAATGCTTTGCCAAGATTTCTCCTTTGGAGGGACTGAGTAGTTGGGATCGGGGTAGTGGGAGGTAGTTTTCCTGGGACCAGTTTGGAGGGTTGGCCTGGGTGGTCCTGAAATAGTGAGTTTTAGGTAGCCAAGGGATACCAGACATCTCTATCAAGGAAGAGAGCATTGGAGGTAGGAGAGGGGAATGAAAAGGTCAATAGGAAGCAAATTCTCATTTGAGTCAAATAGGATGTTTTGCAGCCTAACCTCAGCCTTTAAGATTTCTTCAGCGCAATCACTGTTTTCTTTATGAGTGCCTCGGATTCCTGTGTCCCATTTTTTAAATGCTTCATGGCTCTGTTCTTCCTCTTACTGTATTACCAAACTAAAGTCAGTTCCCCATTTGTCTCTTTTCCTTCAAGCCATCCAACCCCTTGCCCTACCCATCATCCATCACTTTGTGTTTTTCCCATCCACCGGTATAGAGATTGAGGAACCAAGAGGGAGCAGCAGGAGCAGCGACTCCTTCTAGCTGGGCACCTGCTGGGATAGTGGGACTCAACTAGCTAAGGAGTAGTGGAGTCACCAGGAGATAGGGATATAAGCATAGCTAAGCAGAACTATACTGTGATATATTCTGCTTTCTATAGAACTAGATGCTCTCTGTAACTATAACTAGTTCTATATAACTATATAATATATAACAGTTTGTGCAACTATAAACTAAAACAGTTGTTATTAGTTATAACAGAACCAGCAGGGTATGGATTATATCTTTTTTGTTACTTTATATTACAAGCTTTTTTTTTGTAGCTGTGACTGCCCCCTTACAATTCATTTGTTCAGATAAATTCAATTCTGAGCCCAGGTGGTCCTTGCCAACTGCTGGAGAAGATGTCACCGGGAGGACCAGGAAGTGTGGTGGGAGGAGCAATAAACTAGGACTTCAGGACCTAAATATTAGGGCCCTCAGAAGTTGTTGAAGAAGGTTGAGCTTACTGTCTATCCTTTAAATAATTTCTGCTTGGGGCAGGTAGGAGGTGCAGTGGATAGAGCACCAGCCCTGAAGTCAGGAGGATCTGAGTTCAAATTTGGTCTCAGACACTTAACGCTTCCTAGCTGTGTGACCTTGGGCAAGTCACTAACCTCAATTGCCTCGGCAAAAAAAAAATAATAATAATAATAATTTCCACTCTTCACACTCCATAAACTATTCAAAACAATGTCATCTGGGGGCAGGGGTGACTTCAATATACAAAGAAAAGGGGCATCATAGCCCACTGAAAGGACCTTTCTCCTCTCGTGGTTTACCAACTGCCTGAATGACTGCACCTTCACAGAGATGCCATATCTGACAGAGATGTCTTTGCTAGAGCTTCACTCGTGGAAAGCTTCCTCACTGTGGCTGTTCCCCAGAAGTCTTGAGTATACACTCTTTTCTCTTTACATTTTTTCCCTTGGTAACCATTTCCTATGGACTTGGTTATCATCTCCATGTAAATGACTCGCAGCTCTCTCTATATAACCCCAGCTCGTTTCTGAGTTGCCTTTTGTATATTTTGAGCTGAAGATCTTGTAGACATTTCAAATTAATCCCTCCAGTGACCATCATCTCGCCCCCAGCATTCCCACCAAGCCACCTCTGTCACTAACTTCCTTTTTAACTTTATCCTTCCAACTACCCACTTTTGCAGTCTCAGTGACATCCTGGTCTCTGTATTTGCACTCAGTCCTCGTGGCCAATCACTTGTCAAATCTTGTTTCTACTTGCCATGACATCACCCAAATATACTGACTATCTTCCTCCAACTTAATCCATACTGACAGTGATAGAGTATCAAAATTGGAAGGATATAACCCTTCCCCATTAAGAAGCTACTGCAGAAATATGGCAACTGTCAGTAAATGCCTTTCAAAGTCCTCTTCTCCATTTTGATTCAATGAATATTTATTAAGTACCTACTATGCATAATATAACACATTAATAAGTAGGAAAATTTAAAATAAATTGAAAAGAAAAAGGTCATTGAAAATTAGGAATGAAAGTCCTATAGAAGGGATCCCCTGAGCTGGTTCTTATAATATAATCTAATAAGCATATATTAAATTTAGTATGTGCAAGACATTTTGCTGGGCAATTGGGATATAGAAACAAAACATAAAACAGAGTCTAAGTAAAAGCCAGAAGCAATATAGGAAGAGAGATAGAGCTGACACAGTGTCCTAAGAAAGTCTGGTTGTATTCATTGTGTAGTGTGTGTGTGTGTGTGTGTGTGTTTAGGGGGGGATGAGAAGGGAAAAGAAGTGGAGGTCTGGTGGGGGAGGGAGTGAAAAAACCTTGATCAGGCTTCCTAGAAATTAGTGGATGTTAATGGCTCTCCAGGAAAGCCTCGGAAAATGGATTGAGTTGGGGGCTAAGATCAATCCTCTTGAGTACCAGAAGGTTGATTCCCCATCACATACACTGGTACTCTGCCCTTCCTGCTGCTGTCTAGTCCCTCCCAAAGGAAACAACGGCAGCCCCAACAGCAGGGAGCCTATGTTCCCATCTGGGTTAAATGTTTTGTAGAATTAACCATCGTTATTATAACCTAAGCAAGGAAAAAGGGGTGGAGCAAGGGGGAGGGAAACCTTACTCATCTAGACAGTTGGACATTCTCAATATGCCTCCCTGAGGTCCCATGAGCCTGTGTACTGACAGCCTCACCACTAACTGCCATTGCAAATACCCCAGGGGCCTGGGATCCTCTCAGAAGCTGGATGGTTACTATCATCTCTGCCCTCCATCATCAAGAGAGTACTAGCGGTACCCAGCTCCATCAGAGCCTGTCCTCAAAATTGTGACCCGTTTGAAACTTTTATTCTAATATTCCAAATCAGCCCGACTTTCTGTCAAACAACCGAAGATCTGGAAAGATTGATCAGAGGGAGGAGGCCGAAACATTTAAACCTATATGAAACCCCAAGGACAACTCCCTCAAGCTTGGCTATTATAGGGAAATTTCTTCAATGTAAAATCTTCAAATGTTAGAACTGGGAGGAATCTTAAAGAGAATCTTGTCTAATCCCTTCATTTTAATTAATGACTTACATTTTGCAGACTACTTCAGCTTTCACAAAACACTCTTGTTGTGACTCTGTGACACAAGTAATGCAATAATTTACATTTTGCAAATGAGGAAACTTGAAGCTCATAGGAAACTAAATGATGTGGTTAATAAGACAGTTGTAGAGTTATGGTTCAAATCAAGGTCTCCTAATGCCAGATTCAGTACTTCCTCCATCATCCAATGCTGATAAGGAAACAAGTTCAGAGAAGTTGAGGCAATTGCTTAGCTTTAAAACTAGGTCACCATGTTTTCCACTCTAGACACCTTTGCTGTTTTAGTAGCAGTTACTAGGGGGCTCTTTAATTTTGGTCTTTGTTTCTTCCTTGCTGGTCCCTAGATAAACCCTCATTTTCTGGGAGGGCAGAAGCTGTTTTCTCTTTACTTTTGGATATCCTATACCAGTTCCTGGCCCACAATCATTTGTAATAAATGCTTGTGGAATCAAATTGTGCAACCATTGTATTTGTATGCCATGTTCACTTTGTTAGCCTTAATTTTCTGTCTAAAAATTAGAGAGTTGAACTAGATCAGGTTTTCTTAAATGTTTTTTTGTGTCTTAGATTCCTTTGATAGGCAAGAAAAACCTATGGACCCCTTCATAGAATAATGTGGGGATTTTTAAAGTTCATAATCAGAAGAAATGCTGAACTTCATTTAAGGGTTAGTGAAAGAAAAAGAAAGTAATTTTTTTCCCTTTCCAAGTGAATGAATACCTGGAAATCAATCTATGAATCTTGGGTTAAGAACCCCTAACTAACATGATTTCTAAAATCCCTTTGGGCTCTCAAACTCTCAACTCCAGGCATTTTCATCAATTCCAGGCATTTTCACCAACTCCAGGCATTTTCACTGACTGTCCCCTATACCTGGAATTCTCTTCCATCTGTCTCTGCCTCCTAACTTCCCTGGTTTCCTTCAAGTTTTAGCTAAAGTCTCATTTTCTGTAACATGCCTTACTCCTTGTCCTTAATCTTCCACCTTCTGAGATCATCTCTAGTTTATCCTCTCTGTAAATTCCTTGCACATAGTTATTTGCATATTGTCTTTTCCATTAGATTGTGAATTTCTTATAAGCATGGACTGGGTTATTTTGGAGTTTTTTTTCTTTTTATTGTATTCCTAGCACTTAGCAAAATACTTGACACATAGTAAGCCTTTATATGTTTGCAGACTTGAATTGATTTAAGATTCTATGAAAGTAGAACCCAGGGCTTTCTTGTTAGTAAAGGGTTGATGATCTTGCTTAGATGGTCTCTTGTAGGTTAATCAATCAATAAGATTTACTAAGCACCTTCTATGTGCTGGACACGTGCTACTACTAAGAGATAAACTGGAGATATTAAAAAAGACAAAACCAAAATATTCCCCAGTTTAAAGGTGGGGGGACAGTAGTGAGCTGCGCCTACAGATAAATGGGAGATAATTATCAGAATTAATGGAGATCCAGAAAGGCTGTGGGAAATAGGTTCTCTTTAGCTCCTTACTTTAGATTTCATCACCTTCATAGAATCTCAGGATTGGAAAATTCCTCAGATGTATTCTAGATAGATATAACCTGCACCTGAATTGGAACTCCCTGTAGACCATCATCCACCAGGGTCCTCCCATCTCCATTTGAAGACATGATGTCTTTTACTTTAAGTGATTTGAGATGGGTAACCAGAGCTTCCCACAGGATTTCAGGCTCTGAATTCTCTAGGAACTCAGGTCACTAGCTAACTAGGCTTACATCAACTTTCACTATGGTATAAATATGAGGCAGGGCCCTGCTTAGATTTCAGAGTTCTTATGCCTTATCTTTCATGCTTTACTGGGTTGGCTTAGTGTGTTCTGAAATGCTGTAGAGTAATTTTGTTATATGTGTGAATGTTATATGAGTGAATGAGTGTGTGTATGGTGAACTAATCTCTAGTTAATATTCGATTTTCAATTTTGTTCTGTGAATTGAAACTAAATTAAATTTGTAATATTAAAAAAGCGCAGAGAGGGCCCTATAAAAAGAAAATAAAGGTAATTCAAAGATTCCTGCCTCCTCCTTCCCTCCCTGCTTCCAGTAAGCTCCAAAGACTTCAGCATGAGACGTGTGAATAGGACACCTCTGGACTGTGTAATTTACTTAGTGTTAAGATAGGTAAGCCAGGCTTCCTGAACTAAATATATGGGGCTAGAATCAGCTCAATTCAGTGAGAATCTGGAAATTTGTAGTCCAGAACTAACTCTTATGGATCTGCTCTCATTCATGAGAGCACACCTTCCATTGATACAGATTGCCATCCCGTGGGACCTTTATTCATGTTCTCTCATAAATCTGTCACAGTGCATATACCTGATAGGGCCCTGAATCTGGTTTTCTTTAAGATATAGATAGATGTCAATGGAGCACAAGGACTATTCCTTAATTATCCCTCTCTCTTGCTATGTGGGATATGCTATTTATTTTTCTGGTGACATATTTCTCAGAAGACCTCCTTAATGTCACTTTTCCAGCAAACTCTCATTTGTAATATATTACAGGACCGCCTTTCCATTGCTTTGCTTTTTCAGAGACTATCCTGAAGAATTCCAAAGAATCACCCCCTGTATAGAATTTACTTCTTTCTGGCCCTCTCATATTCTTGGCTTCCTGTTATCTACTTTGGCTCCATAGCTGTGGAGTCTAATAGCCGTACTGTCCCTTCATTCAAGGATGTTTATTAAAGATCTGCTATATAGAAAGCATAATTCTAGGTGGTGTGGGGGGAGGTACAAGGATTATGTAAGTCAGAGCTCTGGACCCTTATGGAGCTTCTGGTAGGAAGAAAAATCAGGACTTAGATAATCATAACAAACAAGTTAGATGGTGCACTTGATAGAGTGCCAGGTGTGAAATCAGAAAGACCTGGGTTCAAATTCAGTCTCAGATACTTCTTAGTTGTGTGACCCTAGAAAAATCATGTAACCTCAGTTTACCTCAATTTCCTCATCTGTAAAGTGAGGATAATAATAACACCTAATTCCCAGATGAGATAATATAGTATTTGTAAAGCACTTAATACAGTGCCTGCTATGTATTATTTAGTAACAAATATTGGACCTTTCTAGCTGTGGGATCAGTCTGGCTCATTTTTCTCATCTGTAAAATGGAGATAATAATAACACCTAATTCCCAGATCAGATGAGATAATATAGTATCTGTAAAGCACGTAATACAGTGCCTGCTATGTATTATTTAGTAACAAATATTAGGCCTTTCTAGCTGTGGGATCAGTCTGGCTCATTTTTCTCATCTGTAAAATGAGGGTAATAATAACACCTAATTCCCAGATCAGATGAGATAATATAGTATTTGCAAAGCACTTAATATAGTGCCTGCTCTGTATTATTTAGTAACAAATATTGGACCTTTCTAGCTGTGGGATCAGTCTGCCTCATTTTTCTCATCTGTAAAATGGGAATAATAATAGCATCTATTCCCAGGGTTATTGTGAGTATCAAATAAGATCGTGATTGTAAAGTGTTTAGCCCAGTGCCTGGCACATAAGGTAATGCATAAAATGCTATTTAATTATTTAATACCTCACAGGATTAGTGTGAGGATGAAATAAAATAAAATTTGTAAGTTGCTTAGCACACTTCTAGGCACATAAGAAGTGTTACATAAATGTTAGCTATTATTATTGTTATTGTTTCTGGAAGTTAAGAGAACTTAGAATCCATCCAAGAATCCAATCCTCTCATTTTATGCATGAAGAAACTGGGATTCAGAGAGTGAGGATGACTTAACTAAAGTCACAGAAGGAGTGATTGACGGTCAGAAATGGAATTGAATCTAAGGCTTCTATTTCTAAATTAAAAGCTCACTCCACCGTTCCTTGCTTCCTTTATGGCGAAGTTTTGAATTCTGTGGATAAGTTCACTTACTTTGGGAGGGAGTACTCATTGATAATGAGATTGACACACGCTTTGCCAGAGCTAGCTCAGTGTTTGGGAGGCTCCAAAGAAAAGTGTGGGAGAGAAGAGCTGTATTAGACTGACTACCAAATTGAGGGTCTACAGAGCCATTATGCTAACATCATTGTTGTACACCTGTGAAACGTGGACAGTCTACCAGCACCATACATGTCTCAGGAAGATTCTGAAGATCATCTGGCAGGATAAGGTACCAGTAACTGAAGCCCTTTCTTAAACTAAACTGCCAAACACTCTATTGCACAGAGCACCATTCTGTCGGGCTGGCCACATTGTTTGAATGCCAAATATATGCTTACCAAAAAGATTATTTTGTGGAGAACACACACAGGGCAATTGCTCACAAGATGATCAGAAAAAGCTATATAGAACACTCTCAAGGTCTCTTTTAACTTTAGAACTGATTGTATGGCATGGGAGACACTGGCACAGGACCACCCAGCATGGCGTGCCCTTATCAGGGAAGGTGCTCCATGGGCAAAGCAGAATTGAATTAGCCCAAAGGAAACATGAGGTACAGTTAGAGAGTTCACCCCAAATGTTCATAGGAATTATTTGTGTCCAATATGTGGCAGACATTCCAAACTCATACTGGTCTGATCAACCACAGTCAGACACATAGTAACTTGTATCTAAGATAGTGATGCCATTTTGGTCCTCTTCGACAACGAAGGACAACCATCACCAGTTTCCTTTGACTAGATTAGGAGTCAAGGAAGCCCAAGGTCAGCTTTAGATTCATGAATAACTAGTTGCATGACTTTGAAACTGAGTTTTCTCATCTATAGGAAGAGTAATTTGCTCTAGATGATTTCTTTCACTCTTAAGAGAGTCAGAAATTCAGTGTCACACAATGAATTGGGGGAAAAACTGGGCTAGATGCTAAGTTTTCCGATTCTTATTTGAAGGACATCCTGGGTGTGGTCATTCAATGTCATTGAATGACTGACTTGTCAGGTTTTAGCTTAGTATAGAATTGGCACACACAGGATGACACAGATGGTGGGAGCAGAAAGACTTTTATTTTATTGTATCTGTTCCTGAGATTTGCCTCTTAGATTTCCTTGGGGAGAGGCAAAATTTAAAGTGTGGAGAATTAGTTGCCTGAAAGGATTGTCTGTTTGCACAGTTCAATAGGAATTACCAATAATT
Organism: Sarcophilus harrisii; assembly: GCF_902635505.1. Classification (NCBI taxonomy): domain Eukaryota; kingdom Metazoa; phylum Chordata; class Mammalia; order Dasyuromorphia; family Dasyuridae; genus Sarcophilus; species Sarcophilus harrisii. The sequence goes on along the minus strand of NC_045427.1, from coordinate 590,542,917 downwards.
CCATTTATTTTCCTACAGCTACTTGAAGTTGAACTCCACCTCAGCTTGAGAAAAACAATTCCCCAGAATGATTTTATGACTGATCCACTGTCACTTGTAATTTCCATTCTTAATGAAGTTTCTGCAGCATTAATTCTGGCAGTGCTTGTGTTGGGACCCTCAAAGGACTATTCACAGTCCCTTCCCAGGAATGAGGCAAGTTCTAGTCCCTGGGACAACAAGAAGGCTTGAGAGGATGTGACTTTTGAAGAGGAGAGGATCCTGAACATTTCTCTAAGTTCACATTTCCTAAACTGCTGGCCCCAAGTCCCAAGAGCATCGCAGGGATATGTCTTAGGCTTTGCCCTGTTGGCTTTGGAAATAATTTGGATGAAAGTACAAATTATATTTTGTTTGATTGAACTCAGTGAATTTTAGATTTGGAGGCAACCTAGAATATGAGCTCTTGGAGAGCAGGGACTGTTTCTGTCTTTCTTTGTGTCCCCATTGCATAGCAAAGTGCCTGCTACAAAGCAAACATTGCCTGCCTGCCTGTTGAATCCATCCCATATGTATGACCATTGAACTTCTGTTTGAGAATTTCCACTGAGGGTTCTGTTCTTAGCTCTGCCCCCCTGGAGCCAAGTAGAGATAGAGATTGGCAGTGGACCAGACTGAACAAGCCTAATAACTCTTTCATATAACAGATGGAAATGTCACAAAGCTGGAGGGGGATGACAAAGTCAGATCCAAAAAGGTCACACCTGGCTATAAGAATATGAGTGAATACAATAAGATAGACTGAAATTTAGTTCTACTAAATTCTATCTGAAGTCAAAAAAGTCACCTGGTCAATCGCAAGATAGGGGAGATATGACTGCATGACAATTTATAATCAGTCAAGTAGCAAGCATTTATTCAGCACTTACTATGTGCAAGACATCATGCTAAGTGGATACAAAAAAAGGCAAAAAAAACCAGGCCTTTTCTTCAAGGAGTTTACAATCTAATGGGGAGAAACAATATCTAAATAAATATATGCAAAACAAGCTACATACAGGATAAATGTGAAATAATTAACAGAAGGGAAGGCATCAGAATTAAGAGAGTTTGGAATACAAATATGGTTTTCCCTGGTCATATCATATCTGGAACATCATGTTCAATTTGGACTGCCATATTTTGGGAAGAAATGATGAGCTACATAAGCTGGAGCACAACCAGAGAAGGGGGCATGAGAAAGTGAAGACTTTGGAGACCATTTCCCACCAGGATCAATGAAAAGAACTGAAGTTACTTGATTTAGATAAGGTAGATGTTAAGGGGATGTTATAGGAACTTTAAATATTTGAAGGGGGAATAAAACTAGCTTAGCTTGGGCTCAGAAGGTAGAATGAGAGAGAGCTTAGGCCTTGGAATGCTTTCCCTAAAATGATTCTTATACTAAAGTGAATATATTGATGGGTTCCCAATCACAAGGTCACCAACAGTTGGATTGTCCGCAGTACCTTCTGTACCCTTCCCTCTTCTCTTGGGTGTGCTTCTGTTATAGGTTGTGGAACCTATAGCTGATGGGACAGTCAGAGGACAAGAGATACAGACAAAGAGAAAACCAAGAAATAAAAGTAGCAACTGATATGATCCTTGGATTTTATCAGAAGCTCTTGCATAGGCCGGCTGGGTCTTTCACTTGGGATCAGCTAAGGGGAAACAGAGATTGTTAGAAAGTGACCAGCTCCAAAAGTCACCAGCCTTGTGATCATGGCCAAGTTACTAAGTGCCTTTGAATCTCATTTTCCTCATTTGTAAAATAATACTAGTATTCTCTATCTCATGGGATCATGGGGAGGAAAGCACTTTATAAATCTTAATACAGTGTGTAAATGAAAGTTAGGGAGCTATCTTTGTTCAGACAATCTTACCAGCAGGGCCTGCCCTAGGCAACCATTAGGAGAAGCAAAGTTTGTCAGAAGTCAGCACTTCTCTCCTTCCTTAGTGGTGTTCCCATGCTTCTAACCCGTAGGGCTATGAAACACTCTTGCTTTCAAAACCTACACTCTGGAAAGGATCTGATAAATTATTTTTTGTACTAAAGTCTAAGGCTCCAGGTGTTCTCTCTCCCAATGGTATTTCCATTAACAGTAAAAGCTCATATTTATATAGCTTTTTACAGTTTAAAAGACACATCTTCCTTACAACAAGATAGGAAGTGCAGATGTTGTCAACCCATTTTATGGGTTAGAAAACTGGCTCTGATACCTTTGACCAAAGATACAGCTAGTAAATAAAAAAGGAGGACTTGAACTCAGATCTTTAGACTCCCAAGGCCATTGCATCCTAACTTGGAGTGATAACAATATTATGCTTGTGGTGGGACTGAGGGAAAGGAGAGAAATAGGAAAGGAAATTTTATTAGATACTTAGACAAAGTTGCTGAGGAACCTTTGGGGAAAAAAAAGCATTTCCTAGACTCCCCTTCCCTTTCCAATCTTCTTAACACTTACTACTCCCAAACTTGGACTCTTACTCTTCAATTTTTCTTGACTGTTTCATGATTTCTCTCTTGGCTCCAGTTTTTTCTCTACCTGTTTCCCATTCTGGAAATGCTCTGTATTCCCTCTTCCATTCTGCCTTACAACTTCCCTGGCTTAAGTCCCAAATAATACCCCAACTTATCCTGGAAGTGTTCCTCAACTCCTTTTAATTCAATTGCCTCCCCTCTTAATTATTTCTCATCTCTCTTGTATATAGTTTGCTTTGTATATATTTGTTCACATGCATCCTGTCTCATTAAATTGTAAGCTCCTTGAGAGCAGGGACATTGTTTTGCCTCTTTTTATATTCCCAGAGATTAGCATAGTGCCTGGCACATAGTAGGTGCTTAGAAAATGTTTATTAATTGATTATTGTACCTTTACCTGAGCAAAAATCCACTCTACAACATCTTGTCTTGAGGCTCTACTTGAAGAAAGAGGCAACATTTCTCCCATTTTCCACAGTTCAATGATCATGATTGCTAGTTATTTCAGTACCTAGGGATGAAGTTTTTCTAGGTCTGATGTTTTGACCTTCTTGAGGACAAGAAGGACACCTTTCTCACTTGTTTTGGGTTGACCTTTTTTTTCTTGACCTCAGTCTGAAAATTGTTCTCCTTGGTAAATAAACAGGAAGAAAATAAGAGTTCTCTCACATTGTCTGTTTTCATCCTTAAGTGGTGGTCCTGTTTCTTTTATGAACTTTCTCCTTTCCATAGTAATGCTTTAAAAACAAAAGCTTTTGTGAGGTAGTTTAAACAAAGCATTTTTTCCTGAATTATAATTCCTCCTGGCTGTACTTTTACAAGACCATTCAAATCTTTTCTACTTTCCTAGAATCTCATGTACTAGCTTTCAAAAATCTAAGTTAGTTGATGAGTTTCCTGTGAATTCAAACTTTTCTTCCTCATCAGAATCACTTATGATTGTATTTTTCAAGTTTCATTCTTGAGAGATTTCTATTCCTCTTGGATTAACTTCCTCTGTAGAATTTTAAGCTAAGAGATTCTGTTTATCTTTTCACTGTTGTCTTTGAGATTCAGTCTCCCAAAATCCAGAATGTGGACTGTGTTTAGGTTATTTCTGAAATCTTCCAAGAAAGCCTTGTGAAATGGGGACCAGTATATATCTCCCTTTGGGGCTTCATCTGGAGTTGATTTGCCTTTAGCAACCTTGGGATTTGAGGTTGTCCATAAAAGTTGTCTATGGTCAGAGTTCTTTTTGCTTTTTTGCTCATTTTTAATGGTTGATCTGCTCTTAAAGCAAAGAGGTGACAGACTCTTTAGTTTGCCCTGGGGGCCAGTGTTTCTGACTGATTTCCAGTGCTGAGTAATTATTGCCAGGTCTGGAGTTCTTCTGGAGGTTCTGTGGCTTCCAATTTGCCTTTTTTAGATGCTTTTGGGTGATTTTTATAGCGAATCTGCTAAACCACCCACTTGTAACCAGGACAGAGTAGCCTAAGAGCCTTACAGAAGATTCCTCCACTGTGCAGATGCTGAATGCTCTGGTTCTCTTCCCCAGCTCCTTTCCCTGGGCTCCCTATGCTGTGGTTTGGGCTTACAGACTGTCCCCCTGCCTGATTGAAACAGACCTGTTCTGAAGTTCTTCCAAAGTATTTTCTTCTGGAAATGTGTTGTGCCACAAGTATTTGTGGGTTCTGTCACTTCAAAACCATTTCAGAGGCTTAATCTGCTGTTGGTTTGAGAGAAAATCAGAGGAGGTCATAGAAAGCCATGTCTGTTCTCTACCATCTTAGCTCTGCCCTGTATTTAGGTTCTTTGAACATATCTGTCATTAGTTCTAAGACTTTAGGGACTGTTTCCTCCAAAATTCTCATCACCTCCACAATTCTATATAGGAATACTGATAGTTCCTTTTCTTCTAGAATTTATAGTCCCCCAGAAAAAAGATGACACAATCCAAATCAGTAGGTGTTTATTAAGCTCCTAATCTGTGCCAGGGACTTTATACAAATATGCAACAAATATGCATTTTGGGGAATAGGATTTGTACAACCTATTGAAATCAAATTGAGAAAATGTTGCTTCCTTAGGGACCAGGAGGCAGAAAGAAAATTTGAACAGAGGTCAGGTTAAAACAAAAATAAAGCTGGGACAGAGAACTGGAGGAGGCTCTGAAAACCTAATCATTGGGTCAAGCTTCACCAAGTTGAGCTGAGTAATTGGATTCTGTAATGTATCTGTATGGATATAATTTGTCTCCTTAGCTTTCCTCAGAGGACAGAAAATATCTCTTATATACCAACCCATGGTCCAAGTGTATTCTGTACAGAAGATAGAATAGAGAAGGCCACTTAAGAGAAAGAAATGAGAAAGGACACTACATCCTTGTTAATAAGGAATCCTAAGCTCCTGGTGGTGACTTTGAAGACATTGACAGAAGGTTGGGAAATCACTTTTAGGGTTGTTCTGGGCCTGTTTCATCAGGTTGATTTTCTGTGTTTCAAGAGGGTCAGTTCTTATTTGATCCTCAATTATCAATTCTCATTGTGATAAAATTAAAGGGGCCCAACAGTCATTAACTAGAGCTATATGACTTCAGATTGATCCCTCTTTGGATCTCATTTCATCTGGGTGTAAAATGAAGATATTGAATTACATATCCTCTTAAGAATACAGCTCTGAAGTCTTTGAATCTATTGAAATGTAAACAGCTAGAATTGTTATTATGATAACATGGTCCTGTGGTCCTCCTTTGGATATACAAATTATTATCTGGCACAGACCAGGCTGGCCTGTAGGCATGGGAAGGTGTGGAATGGGCCTTGGATTCTGAGCCAGAAGACCATTTCTCATCCTATCCTTATGAAAAAAATGGAGAGATGGGCTAGATTTAGATCTGATTGAATGGTGGGAGCTAAAGCAGATAATTGATGATTTGATGACAGTTGGAGCGAGGTCTCCAGAGGAGCAACTCAGGGATCTTTGCTTGGTCTTATGTTGACATTTTTAATAATGACTTGGAGAAAGATTTAAATGGCATGCCTGTCAAATCTGTAGGTGTCAAAAGGCAGAAAGGCTAGGTAATATCCTGGATGACAATGTTAGATTGATATTGGCAAGCTAGAATATTGAGCTGAATCTAATAAGATGAAATTTAACCAATCAAGCATTAATATTATCCACATGCCAGGTGCTGTGCTAGGTGCTGATGAGCTGACGATGCAAAGAAAGACAAAAACATGAAAACAGTCTCTGTCCTCAAAGTGTTTGTTAATGAGGAGGCACAATATGTAAATAAATGGATAAGTGAATGTTGCAGAGCAGAAGGAAAGTAACTTAGCTAGAAAGTCTTAAGAGACTAGAAGACCTGGAAAGCCTCTTGCAGAAGTGGGACAGCCAATGCAAAGACACGGAGAGAGAAGATATAATGTTACATATGAGGAAGAGCAACTAGACTGATTTTGCTGTACAGAGGAGTCAAGTGTAAGACTACTAGACAAAGTTGGAAGGAGCCAGATTGTTTGAAGAACTTTATATGCCAAACAAAGGACTCTATATTTCATCCTTATTAATTTCACAAATACAGGTAGTGTGGCTAAACATCAATTTATCTAAAAAAGATCTGGGGGTTTTAGTGAACTGCAAACACACTGTGAGTTAACACTGATATAATAGTCAAGAATATTGATGTAACCTTGGATTGCATGAAGAGAAGTAAAGTGTCCAGGACTAGGGAGACTGTCCTCTACCCTGATTAAACCACAGATTTGTATTTAATTTGAGCTTCTACATATTCAGAAGGTTACTGATAAACTATTGTGTTCAAAATTTGGATGTTGAAGAGACTTGAATTCATATCTTCTGAGGATAAGGTGAAGGAAATGAGATTGTTAGCTAAGAGAAAAGAAAACTTATGGGGACATGATAATTGTCAAGAGGATTTATATCTGCCCTGCCTAGCCTAAGACAGAAAAAACTAGGAGAAATGGGTATAAATTATAAAGAAGAAAATTTAGGCAGGATGAAAGGAAGAACTTTCTAACAATTCAAACTCTCTTAGTATGGAATGGGCCACCTTGGGGGTTCACTCTCACTGGAAGTTTTCAAGCAAATTCTGAATGTATGATACAGAGGGGATCCTTGCTGAGCTTGAAATTGGACTAGATTTCCTCTGGGAATCCTTCCAACTCTAGATTCTGTGGCTCTGACAGTGTTGACTCTGTAACTCACTGATTGAATGAGTTTGAGGGCTGATCCCTCCCTGAACCTCATTTTTTCTCACTTTTAAAATAAAAAAATTGTATTAGATTGTTTCTGCTAACATTTTCTAATTGTAATAGGGAAATGACAGGGAAGTGTAGATATCAATCAATCAAAGAACATGCATTTATTAAGCATTAACTGTATATCAGGCGCTGTGCCAGGCACTGACCAAGAATTTACATTTTTTTTTCAGCAGAGAAATGTGTATTTATATAGGTACATACACAATAAATGCAAAGTAATTTGAAAGGGGGAAATTAAGGAAGGTGTCTTGAGGAGAAGATAACTTTAGCTATTAGTACTAAGAGGTAGAAATGAGGAAGTTGTTATTAATAAACAGTAAGTACTTAAAGCGTGTTGAATGAAGGAATTATAAAAGCATCGGTGTTTGTGCTGAAACCTGCGGCACCTTCTCAGACTAGAGCCACAAAACTTACTCTGGGGCAGGGATCCTGTGTCTCTGAGTGTTCTCTAGTGTCCTCTCTGACTTAGTAAAGGGTTTTCAAAGACTCCAAGCAGGATCAGCCTGCACTAAAATAAAAGCAGTTAAAGAGACATAACCCTCGTCCCTGATATGTCCTTCCCACAGAACATCCCTTTAAGGGAGAGCAGATCACTAGCATCCTAGTAGCCCTAACTTATGTTGATATGACACACTTTGTATTACAAAGTAGTCTTGAACAAATTATTGTGAATCTCCCAACAACACTTCTGAGGGTACTCCTGGCATATATCATACAACCCACTTTACAAGCAAGGAAACGAAATCTCAAAGTTTTAGCCAAGTCCAAGGTCACACAAGCTAATAAAAGGTAAAACTAGGACTCAGATACATTCATTTATAGCTAGAAGGAGCCTCAGAGGTTTTCAAATCCAATCTCCTCCCCCAGGTCTTATTCCCAAGTCTCCTATTCCACAATGACTACCTAGCCCTGAAACCCTGCTCTTCTGACTCCTTGCCAGACCTGATTTCAGGAACAGCCTCAGCCATTTTCACTTCATCCCTCTCTGCATTTCTTCAGCCACTCCTCACCAGTTGTTTTGTCCCACTGTAGATATCTACTGCCTCCTCTTTTCTTGCTTTTTTTGCTTCCCCCTATGTATTGCCTTCCCTAATTATATTGTAAGCTCCTTTAGGGCAGTGAAAGTAATGTTTCTATCTATATTCCCCACTACTTATCATAATGGCTGGCACATAGTAAGCACTTAATAAATGCTCTATCTCAGAAAAGATAATGATAAATGTTGGTGGAGATGGGAAAACTGGAACACTAAGACATTATTGGTGGAATTGTGAAATTTTCCAATCATTCTGGAGAGCAATTTGGAACTATGCCCAAAGGGCTATAAAACCATACATACCCTTTCGTGCAGCAGTGCCATTACTGGGTCTGTATTCCAAGGAAATCTTAAAGGAGGGAAAAGAATCCACATGTACAAAAATGTTTATAGCAGCTCTTTTTGTGATAGCAAAGAATTGGAAAATGAGGATATGCCCATCAGTTGGGAATGGCTGAACAAGCTGTAGTATATGAAGATGATAGAATATTATTGTTCTATAAAAATGATGAACAAGCTAATTATAGAAAGGCCTGGAAAGATTTACATGAACTGATGCTGAATGAAACAAGCAGAACCAGAAACACGTTGTACACAACAACAGCAAAAATGTGTGATGATCAACCATTGGAAGACTTGGTTCTTCTCAGTATTCAGTGATCCAAAGGAATCCCAATAGACTTTGGATAGAAAATGCCATCTGCATCCAGAAAAAGAACTAAGGAGACTGAATATAAATCAACACATGCTATGTTCATTTCTTTTTTCTGTTTTTAAAAAATCTCTCCCCTGATTTTTCCCTTTTGCTCTGATTTTCTCTCCCAACATGATTCATAATGTGTATTAGAAATCAAATAAATTTACTAGAAAAAAATAAAAGTAAATACTCAGTCTCTGTCTCTCCTCTGCTTGTATCTGTTTCTCCCCTGCTTCCCTTCCCCCCTTTGTTTGTCTGTCTTTGTCTGTCTGTCTATCTCTGTCTCTCTGTCTCTAGGTCTGTCATTATCTCTCTTCTCCTCTGTGCCTGTCTGAATGTCTGTCTGTCCTCTTTCTCCTGGTTGGTGATTCTGCCACCTGAAATCTCTCCCCACTCTCATCTACTTCCACTCAGCTATCAAATTGACTTTCCTAAAAGTGCCAGTCTGTCCACATCATCCTTCCCCATTTTCCCTCTTTCCCTGCCCCATTCAGTTCACTCCCAGACACCTCCAGGATCAACTATAACCCCCCGTGTGAATTTTAAAGCCCTCCATAATCTGGCTCTCTCCTATCTTTCCCACCCTTCCCTTCCCTACCCACAAACTCTTTCCTCATCTCTGCCTCCTGGAGTCTCTTCTTTCAAGTACCAGTTAAAGAACTGCCTTCTGGGAGAAGTAATTCTTTCTTAGAGATGAGGTTTCTGCCTGAGCCTGTCCTGGGCCCAAGGAGTGGGGTTAATGAGAAGTACAGAGAAACTCTGTAGCAGGGAGCAGTGGTGAGTTGATACCTGTGATTGTAGCCTAAAGACTCATTAGTTTTAAATTGGGGTTCTCAGAAGTGCACCCCCAGGAGAGAGAAACCAAGATCAGGCTATGGTTGACAGTTAATTATATCCCTGTGAGCCCCACTCTCATCCAGCCAGACTGAGACTCAAGTGGGATTTGCCTGAAAACCCCAATCTGGTTAAAGTGTGAAGGAGGGATTAGTGAAGAAAATACCAGGGTTCCTGCCCTCTCTGTCGCCTGGCTTTCTGCTCCAGACAGAGGGCAGGAGAAAGAATGTTGACTGAGCCAGTGAACAGATGAAGAGCAAGGCTGGCTTATTGGCCTTAGCAGACTCCCCACTGGGAAATTTTGTCCTAGCAGTGTGAAATGTTTTGGCTCCCACCTGCTTTCAGCCAAGTGCCAGCCAGAGAAATACAAAATGATTCTTTGCTCTTCTTCCTGGAGAGCCAGTTACGGAAGCAGTTCCCTAAAGTAGATTTCTCCCTTTTGCTGTTTTTGAAGAGGATGGTGTTCTCAGGATATGAACATGAATACTGGATCTCTGATGCTGCCCAGTGTCCTTGGTAAAGCATCTAGTCGTTTGCCAACCTTTTGTGAGAGACCTTTTCCAGTCCTTCTCACATTTAGTGCCTTCTCTCTCAGATTATATTTACATTGTCTACATCTTGTATGTGCATAATTATTTGCATGTTGCTTCTCTTTGGAATATGAGCTCCTTGAAGGCAGGGACTGTGTTTTTTTTTCCCTTTCTTTGTATCCTCCCTTACCCCCCATTACTATAGTGCCCGGCACACAGTAAGCACTTGTTGCATGACTGATTCTCTTAATTCCTATTATAAAAGCAGAGTTTTGAACTGTTGGTTCTGCTCACTCTGAATGGGTTCCTACCAGTTTTCCAGAGTTTCTCTGAATTCTTCATTGTCATTTCTTATGAGATAGAACTTGAATTAAGAAGATTGATAGTAAAACATACCTCTTTCTCCCTTGCAGAAAGGTTGAGAACTGTAGGTACAAGATAAATTGTCAATGTTGACATCTGCATTGCTGTGTTTTGCTTAACATTATTTCTTTGTTAAAGGAAAGAAAGGAGGGAAGATAGTCGTAGAATCATTGGGAAAGGATAGATTTATAAAAGAAAAGGTGTTCATAAACCATTTAAAAAAGAGGGAAAAAGTGAAATGGAATGGCTATAGATATCCAGTTCCATTCAATAAGCATTTGTTATGCACCTGCTAAGTACATGGAACCCTATTAGATGCTGTATATTCAAAAGTAAAATGGAAAGCAGAGAGCATAATTTCTTTTGACTTGAAGGAAGGGGAAAGGTTGCCTATTAAAATTCTTAATCAGAATGCCCCAGTCTGGGATAAGATACCTCTTGTCAGTTAAATAGTGATCAGTACTAAGCATGGTCTGGTGATATTTAATTGGCTTTCCTTTGTAAGGCTTATATCAAACATTCTTAGAGAAAATATTCCAGGAGAGAGTACAAATCCAAACTGTTTTTTAAAAATCTTACTTCCTTCAAAGGTGCCTTGATTTTGGAAACAGTAGAAGGAGATTTGACTTATTTTAAATCATTATAGACAACAAACTCTGTAGAAAGGGATTATGATGTATAAATTATGATGAAATCCTTATTACCAGTTTCTGAACTGCTTAATATCAGGTGATGCACCTGTTGATGCTAGCTGGCTTATTCAACAATGAAACAAGTCAATATGCCTGTTACATGCCATCATTTCTAGAAGTCCTTTTCTCTCTCTGAACTTTGATTTCCCCCCTCAAGAAAATAATGGGATTTAAGTAGGTGATCTCTGTAGTTTCTTCTGCCTCTGACATTCTATATTTTGTATTGTCTTGATTCCATGTTAGGGAGGTAATCAGTAGAGAAGAATTCTAAATATCCAAGAGGGAAGGGGAGCTTTGGTATTTGGCCTATGCTTTTTTTGTTATATGTGATTCGAGTTTCGCTCAGTTTGATCTCTCCAGTCTGTGAACCTTCATTAAATTCCTCCAATTGGAGGAGCCTTCATCTAGATTGTCTGTGCCCTTCCTTCTCTGGTGGCCAAACTCATCCCTGACCAAGGTTCTTAGACGCTCAGTGTATCTTTTAGTTTTTTTCTTTGCTTATGGATGGCAAGGGCATTGCAACATTGCCTTCCTATCCCCAATCCCCTTACTTTAGAAAACTGCTGATTACTTTTCTCATTTGCTTCTGAACTGTGTTATACCAAATAAGATGGACTAAATTGTCCCCAATCTGCCACTGCAAAAGAAGCATCTGCTGTCACTTGAGACTGTTCTGTTAGTGGGAAGGAACTGTTTCCAGGAGGATACTGGTGGGCTGGGCATTTGCTCCAAATGGCATCCACTTCACTTTTTATCCACATATTACTTTCTTAACTGCCTGAAATCTAGTTTTCCCTCCCACCACTTCATGGAAAATGTTTTCTCAAAGCATCTAGAATTACACAATATTAGAGCTGGAAGAGACCTTCAAGCAAACTTAGTCTGACCCCTTTGTTTTAAAGAAGGAAAAAATGGAGGCCCAGAGAAAGTGGAATAGTGTATAGAGCCCTAGGCCTGGAATCAGGGAGACTTTAATTCAAATCTCATCTCAGCTATATGACTCTGGGCAGGTCACTTGAGCCTGTTTGTTTCAGTTTCCCAAAATATAAAATAGGCTGGAAAAGGAAATGGCAAACCACTCCAGTGTCTTTGTCAAGAAAACCCCCAAATTGGTAGGACATGATTGAAACAACTGAACAATAACCACAGAGAAGGTGATTTGCCTAAGATCATCTTGATTAGATCCAAGTTTCCTTATCCCCATTCCAATGTTCTTTCTACTAGATCATGATGTCTCTCTAACCACTGCCAGTGCTCCTTGAAGCAGCCATTCTCACATAATGGCATATAATGGATTACAAAAATAAGCTTTTATATCCAATAAGTTTTCCAGAAACATTCCTCTGGATGGATAGCACCACACATCTGACTATCCTCTAAATGCTTTGGGTGTCTCCTGTTGCCATCACCAGTTTATAAGTTCTTTGAAGGAAGAGACTATTTCTTTTCCCTTCTCTCTGCACTATCATAATGGAGAGCAGAGAATAGATGCTTAAATACAGCATTTATTGATGGAGAGATGGTATCTAGCTTCCTTCAAAACCCAGCTCAGGGGTACCTTGTACACAAGACCTTTCCTCATTTCCAGAGTTACTAGTGCTCGTTCCCCTCTTAATTTCCTTTGTATGGGCTTTGAATTTACTTGTATACTTTGTATGTACTTTGTACTAAATTCCTCCATTTGGAGGAGCCTTCATATATACTGTATCCATCCAATAGAATGTAGACTTCACGAGGGCAGTAACTGTTTCATTTTTCATTTGTGTATTCCCATGCCTAGCACAGACTCTTGGGGATAGTAGGCAGTTAAGAGATATTTTTCTCTTCTGCCTTTGAGATCATTTGGAGGCATCTTCAACTTTTTCTTTTCCTTTTTTCCTTTGTCTTTTGGCTCGGGCCGGGCGGTGCTTAGAAACGAGTGGCTAGGCTGTAAGGAGGCAGCTTAGCATCCTGGGAACAAAAGTGACATGGTGAGTGGGCGGTGTGCCTGGTGGATTTCCATGTCAAGTGGGTACAAGGGATGAGAGGGAACTTCACACTAAGGAGTGTGGGAGGACCGAGGAGGAGAGAAAAGTCAAGATTAGATGTCAACAGCAGACCAACTAGAGAAACTAACTAGGTGCAAAAAACTAAGAAGAGCAATCTGAACATATTAGCCAAGTATTTCCAGGAGCCCCTAGGCAGGGAAGCCTTTTAGCACCACCCAGTGGGTAAAGAGTAAACAACTGCCCGAGTCTTTCTAGGGAAAGAACCTAGAGAAAGAAAGCTCATGGGATCCTACATCAGGAAGTAAGCTTAGAAACCATTAAATCCCAGCCTTTCATTAATAAATAAGGGAAGTGACTTGGCCAAGATCACAGTTAGTTAGTAGGAAGCCAAGATTTAGACCCAGGTTTTCTGACTCCAGATCCAGCAGCTCCTTTGACTACATTGCTCTGACTAGCTGATAATCTATTATTCCAGAAAACTTAGACTTATGAGCTGTCTAGTTCATAGAACCCTAAAAAAATTCAACTTTCATTCATTCAACAGGTAGTGAGCGAGTATTCTGCTTAAAGTCTTGCCAGGTGGGCACAACTGCATTTATTATCTCCTCCGCTATTCCCCCCCCCCCCCTTAGCACCAGGCTAAACCAGCAGAGTGTTTTTTTCATGTTGTGACCAAGTCTACATCAAGCAATTTCTCAGGCAATTCCAGTGCCCCTTGGAATTATGTATGTTGTTACCTGGGATACCAAGCACAGCTCAGAAAAGGTTGTCTCTTGAAAAGTTTTATATGTTGCTTATATCTACACATTTTTTTTTTCTGAAAGGAATGACCCATTTGCATTAGTGTTCCTACTAGTCAAGTTCTAAAACATAACATTTTCATCCTACAGTTTAAACAAGAAGTCTCATCTGGGAGAATTCCTAACCTGGGGGTGGCTATTACTATTGATTAAGATTCCCAGAAGCATCAAGAGTTCTGTTTTCAGCCCTTTCCTTCCTCCTTCTCCCTCTCTTACAAAGGATGTATAGAATTCAGAAATAAGAGAAGTTATTTCTCCTAAAATAACATTGAGAGACCCCTGCTCTACATAATCCATCACTTAATAGGGATTCATAACACCAAGTGTTATTTATTGCAGTCTGCCTATTATTAGAGCTCTTATTACAGAGGATCATACAAAGTCAACTGGAGAAGGGACTAGAGAGATCATCTTTTGAAATCTGCTCATTTTACAGATGAAGAAACCTGTGTTTCAGAGCAGTATCTGCCTAAGGTCATAGAGCCAAAGATTTATAGGAAGTCAGAGCTGAAGGAACTCTTCAGAGGTCCTTTGGTCCAAACTCCTTGTAGAGGGCAGTAACTGTATTCTTGTCCTCTGGACTACCTCAAAAATCCCAAATATTTATGATGTAATAGAATAGACTGCAAATCTTCAGCTTTGCTTTGGGCCTGCTAAATGGTGTGGTGGACTTGAAGTCAGGAAGGCTTGAATTTGAATTCTACTGAGACTTAATAGCTTGTAATCCTGGGCAAGCCACTTTTTCTCTCTCATCTGTAAAATGGGGTTAATAATAACACCCATTTATAGGATATTTTTATTATTTTCTTTAAAATGTAGACAGCATTTTATTTTTCCAATTACATGTAAACACAATTTTCAATATTCATTTTTATAAGATTTTGAATTCTAAATTTTTCTTCTTTCCTTCCCTTTCCTCACCCCAAGACAGCAAGCAATCTGATATAGATTATATGTACAATCATGTAAAACATATTTCCACATTAGTCATACTGTGAAAGAAGAAACCTAAAAAAGGAAAAACCATGAAAAAAGTGAAGATAGTATGCTTTGATTTGCATTCAGACTCCAATCCTTTTTTTGGATGTGGATGGAATTTTCCATCATGAGTCTTTTGGAATTATTTTAGATATTGTACTTGGATATTGCTGAAAAGAGTTAAGTCAATCATTGCTGATCATTGCCCAATGTTGCTTTTACCGGGACAGTGTTCCCTTGGTTCTGCTTACTTCACTCAGCATCATTTCATGCAAGTTTTTCCAGGTTTTTCTGAAATCCACCTGCTCACCACGCAATAGGATTCCATTACATTCATATATCACACCTTATTCATCTATTCCCAACTGATGGATATCCCCTCAATTTCCAATTTTTGTCATCACAAAAAGAGCAGCTACAAATATTTTTGTACATGTAGATCATTTTTCCTTTTTTTTTCTTTTTTTTTAAAATCTCTTTGGTAGTAGTGATATTGCTGGATCAAAGGTTTCATCCAGTTTTATAGTCATTTGGGCACTTAAAAGTGACTATAATATGCAGAACTACATGGTACCACCTTGGGAAATTGCTTTCCAAAATCTTAGGATCAGTTTATAACTTCATTAACCATGCATTAGTGTCCCAATATTCCCACATTTTCTCCAACATTTATCATTTTCCTTTTCTATCATATTAGACAATTTGATATGTGTGAAGTGGTACCTTATAGTTGTTTTTAATGTGCAATTCTCCAATCAATAGCCTCACATGATTTTTGAGAAAATCAAATGAGATTATCTATTTATCTATCATAAAGGACAGCATGTGTTAACTGTTGAATGATTAGGTTTTTTTAAACTGTAATTACCAATCTTTTGCAGTTCTGAGATAAAGTAGGCATTCCCTCCTAGCTCCTGCCTTGTTGATTTCCTTCAGCTTCCTAGGGAACAAGTTGATTGGTACTCATGCTCAGCTCTGAAGTGGTCAGTAAATCACTTTTGATATGATGGATGGTGTGACACACATATTAGAATCATAGGATTTCAGAACTGGGAGTTGAGATATAGGAACCCCTACTAGAAAAAAGAATATCTACTTGACATAATGACCACCACCCTTTGTCTGAAGACTTCTAGTGAGGGACGACTCCCTAGTTCCCAAGGTGATCCATTCTGTTTTAAGACAGCTCTAATTGGTAGGGAGTTTCCATTCACATTAAGCCTCAAATTCTCCCCCATGCCACTTCTATCCCTTATTCCTATTTGCTGGGACCAAACAGAATAAATCCAATTCCTCTCCCACCTGACAGACCTTAAGGTATTTGAAGGCAAATATTATGACCTTCCCAGAAATCTCTTCTTTAGCTGGCATTCTATCCACTGGGGCACCAACCTCTTCTGGAGTTCTCTACACAATGTAATCCCAATTTTGGACAAAAATAATGTAGCCATTTAGCCTGAAACAAAAAGGATAAAAAGCCCAACTGTACTTATTGGTTTAGAGATCATCTCAATCCTGTTCCTAGGCCCAGTATGACTGGAGTTAGTGTGGGTTCAAAATAAGGTATTCCTACAACCTATTGATTTCTGCATCTCTGTTGCAACAGATGATATAGACTAGCTGCTGGTACCTTTGAGGAGACTTTTTGCTTCAGTAAGACTCTAAAAAGAGTTGGGGAGGAGGAAGAGAAGCAGGGTGGTACCATGTAGTTCTGCATATTATAGTCACTCTAGGAGTAGGAGTTAAGATTCTAAGTGGGGCTATTACTTTAGGGCTAGGAAGACTAAACCATAAGACTTGCTGCTGTCTGTCTTATTCTTATGTGTCCTTCACACCTAAGACAAAATAACTGCCTTCTAGAAACCTGCAGCCCAATCAGGGAAATGAGCAATTAGGGAATACTTAAGTAATAAATAATGTGCTTCAAATCATAAGGGCAGGAGGATCTCAGAGAAGACAGAGATCCTTGGGGCTAGAGTAACTAAAGCTCAAGTCAGAAATTGAGGAGACCCTAGAGTACAATAGAAAGAGTGCTAGATGAACAATCAGGAAAGCAGAAGTGAAGGAGCTTAATGATGGAGGTAACCCTAGCATTGATGATGAGCATCCTGGGAATAGAAAAACAGTCAAAGATTCAAAAGTTATGGGGCAGTGCCTTGCTGAAATGGCTGACTAGAGTATCAAGACAGTGAAAGGACAGAAATGAAGCTCACTAATGGAATAGAAAAAGAAGATGCAGTTGCAGAAAAGACTAAAACTCAATTCAGTGAAACAGTGGGAGAAGTGGAAGGATGAACTATGAAGAGATAACAGGGACTTTGGAGGTCAAGCTCTTGAAAGTGAGAGAGAGTACTTTCACATGATTGTTAAGCCATAACAAAAGTAGGGTGACTGTGACTTTGTTCTAAGATATAGAAATGTTAAGGTTCTTGAGAGTACTTGTCCTCCAACAGGTAGAAGAAAATGAAACAGCAAGAATAACTATTCAAAATAAGGAAATATCAGATGATGTGTTTCTTGTCTCTAACATCCTGTATTTCTGGTGAATTCATCTCCTGCCCAGTCTAATTCTGCTCTCTCCCCCAGAGATGGCACCCTTGCATATGGCCTCACAGTGTCCTAGGTCTTTTTTTTTTTTTTTTTTTGGATTTCTGCCTACCAATCGTGGGAGGGTATCCCTTACCATGAGTCTGAGGCCTTTTCTCTCAGAGTGATTGGGTTTGACCTGGACACCAGAACTGTCAATTATGGTTCATAGAGTTGTTGCAGTTCTTAAGAAGCAATATACTTGGGAGTTATTATTCTTAATAAGAATATAAAGAATGATTTCTACCCAGTCAAAAATCAGATTGCAGAAAATTGGGATTTGCTTGTGATATGATTGAAGAAGTAAGTTTGTAGTAGAGAGAAGTGTGTAGAATAAATCACCTCTCAAGTTCTAATTAGAGACTTGTGTGATAGGAATCATCCTGAGATTTATTCTCCCAGGTGGCTTCTAGACAGGTGTTTGATAACTTGGACAAAGGTTATGTCAAGGAAGAAAGAGACTGCTGTGAGTTGAAGGAAGATTTTGCTGATACACACTCAATTTATACCTCATCCATATTAGTTTGGTCTGCTCCATTACATATTGTCATTATCTGGGAATTTAGAGATAAGGAATGAATGAAAACACATTTATTAAACCCTGGGGATGCAAACAACAAAAAAATAAAAATAATCGCTGTTTTAAAGGGGTTAATTTTCTAATGCGTGAAAGATAATACAGATGAGAGGTTTCAGCGGCAAGTCTGATGGAATGTCCCATGGTTTTTAAAGTGCAGTGTCTGGGCAAAGTAGTATCATTTCCATAGATGAAACCGTATCTGCTTCTGACCTTGAACCATGGGTTGGTGAGAAGAACTTTGGTGGTAGGGATTTTTTTTTTCTGGGTCTTCAGTAGCTGTGACCGTCAAGGAGATAAGAGCAGTAGCACCGGCAGATAGTTGCAAAGGTTAGATTTCCACCAGGTTTGCTCCCCTGGATGATGATGGGTGGCCTGGAAATGGGGTCTGGGATTTTTTTTGTCTTATCTTGGGAAGAATGGAGAAGGGAGTGTAGGAGCCAATGCCTTAAAAACACACGTAAGATACCAACAATTCCTGCTTCAGCTAGATGGCCAAATGCAAGATTAACTGCATCTGTCTGATGGGTTGTGTTGAAAGAGGCACCTGTAAACACTATATGCAGCTAATAACCCAAGACCTTTAGCAAATAGCATTCTCATAACCTCTAATCACTGCAGACAAATTGCATTCCTAAAGGACTAAAGCAGGCTTAGCTTCCACTGTGTGCAGATAAATAGAAGCTGTGCTGATTTATTTAAGGTCACCCAGGGCTATATACACAGAAGGGAGCCCTGCTCACATGTGTCAGTACTAGATTCTTTCCTTTGGAAAAGGAAGGCGGGAGAGCCAAACAGAGCAAACCTGTTGAAAAGGAGAAAAATATCAATACTGATTGAGAGGAAAAGGAAGGGGGGTGGAGAGGAATGTTGCTATTCGAGGCATTGAAGAATAATGGATAGAGTGCTGTACTTGTATTCAGGTAGATTTGGATTCAGATCCCACCTGCAACACTTAAATAGCAGTGTGATCTCTGGCAAGTCATTCAGTCTCTACAAGCCTCAGATAATTCCTTGGGATTTATCTACTAAAATATAGGGTTTGCAATCTGCGTTGGTGAAGGAAGTTTCTACAGCAAGAGTCCCCCATGATGACAAAATCACAAAATTCTTCAAATAAAAGGAATACTTAAGTTGCCTTATAAAATAAAGGATTTAGTGAGGCAAGCAGTTAATTTAGGAAGGATGGGAATATTGGGAAGAGAATGGTGATGGATGAAGATTTTTTTTTAATGAGGAAGAGATGAAAGGTAAAGTAAAATACATAAAGGATGAGCAACCCCTATTTCTCCATGATAATCTCCATGAGATTAGTGGGGATTCCTGGAAACTGCCTCCAAGAAGGTAATGGGGACTAGGAACAATGTGAGATAATTTTAGAAAGGGAATAAGCACATGGAACATAGATGATGTTTATAGGACAATACTGACAGAATAAACAGGGAGAAAAGAGGATTTGCACAGATAACAGATCAAAGATGAAATGAGGAAAATTTGGAATAAGAAAAGTACAGTGATGTATTCTGCTCAACAGGAAGACGGAAGGGGAAAATATGGCATTAAACAATAATACCAGACAATTTAAAAGGAAACAAAAGGAAAGTTAAGAGAGGGAAGATTGGTTTCTTAGATTCGTTCAGAAAAGAAGGAAGACTGGAAGAGAGTTAAAAACTTAGAAGCATCATTTAGGAAATCATCGACAGACGGAAAAATTTAGGATTTGGAAGCCAAAATAACTGCCCAGGAGAGAGAAAGCACAATAAGACTGGTGAGAAATGAGAGTGTGTCTGGAACAGATGGGTTCCTCACTGAATTTTATGAAGAGTTTGCTGTGCAAGTGTAAGCCTTTAGCAGATGTTTTCAGTTTAATTTTCGTGAATGGGGAAATGGCAAAGTCTGTTGATCCTTTTATTTAAGCAGAGAGGAAAGACAGCAAGGTTTGGAGAATCTTAGTATTTTATACAAAACTTCTGACCCAAATACTTGTAAGATATTTTATTATATAGATTGAGAAAAATTATGTCTGAGGTCTTGACTGTTTTGTTGAGGAATTGGAGCCTGAAGTAAATAAGAATAAGTTGAGGACAGAGGGTAAGACAGAAGGGGACTCATGACTTGATGATTGTTTTCAAATATTTTTAACTTCTCTCAAAGAGAGGGTCTGCTTGACCCCAAAACCTTGCTCCCAAACCTAAAAACAATGAGTGGAAGTTATAGGAGGACAAATTTCAGCTTAATACAAGAAAAAATAAAAGACCAATAGGTTTTAATTCAGGGGTCCTTGTCTTAAATACTGACCCTGCCACTTACTACCTGTGTGACTTTTATCAAGTTACTTAAGGACTTGGGCATCTTAGTTTTCTCATCTGTAAAGTAAGAAGACTGGAATGGAGGTGTGGTGGTCTTCCTGGAGGCAGCCTTAGTCTCAGCTGAAATAAATAATTACTCCAAAATCGCAGCCAGCTGGTAAAAGTGCAAACGTTTATTTCTCCTTCCAAAATTAGCCCGGTTAGTTGAGGCCTATCTCTCTGCCTGGCTCCAAGAGATCTTGCAGCTTTGTCCTTGGTTTCTGCCTCTGCTTTCTTCAGCCTCCAGCCAGCTCCGACTCGTGGCTTCTCAATCTCCAGTCTGTGGCGAGTAGTCTTTTCTTCCAGAGTGTTCTGTCTCAGAGCCCTGTTGATGTTCCGGAGAAATTCTTCGCTCCCAGAGCTTCCTCCATATATATCATCTCCCAAAGGTTAACTCCTCCTTCTCGAGGCAGGGATTATGGGTTATCTCCCAGAGTGCTCTCTTGTCCTAAGAATTTCAAGGGAGGTATGAATTCAGACTAAGCCAGCCCTGAATTCTCGTGTGAACTCCATTGAGTACTTAGATACTTATGAACTTTCTAAAAGTGTGAACACAAGCATTGTTCAATCAGTTCCACTTAGTACCTTGTTTCAAGTTCTGGCCCAAAATAACTCTAAGATTAAATTAACTCCAATGTCTTTAACACTTTGTAAAGAAATGTCTTAACACTTTAGTAAAGATTCTAACATAGAGGACCTTCAAATTCTTTTCTAGCTAAACATCTATGATCCCATGGTTATATATTGTCTTTGGTCATTTTACATGGAACTTGTTTTTCTGTCTCTTGCTGCTGGACTTTGTTGGTAATATATTAGAAATGATGATTTATTTGGGTTTATTTTACATTCTAAAACTTTTCTAAATGTGTTCATTCTTTTAAGTAATTTTTTAATTGACTCTCTAAGATTCTCTAAGAATATTATCATATCTGTAAGGGTTATTGTTTGATTTCCACATTCTAATTTCTTCAATTTAACTTTTCTTTGTTTATTGATAAGCTAAAATTTCTAGTTCAATGTTGAATAATAGAGGTGATAATGGGCATCCTTGCTTCACTCCTGATTATATTGGGAAGGTTGTGAGTTTATTCTTATTATAGATAATGCTTGATGATGGTTTTAGATAAATATTACTTGTCATTTTAAAGTAAGCTCCACTTATTCCCATGCTCTCTTGTGTTTTTAGAAGGAATGAGTGCTGTATTTTGTCAAAGGCTTTTTCTGAGTCTGATCCCATGATTCTAAGCAAACAGTTCCCAATAATTCAAGTTGTTCAATAATGGAATAGGATCTCTTGGGAGGTAGTGAGTTCCTTGTCATTATACAGTCCTTAAACAGGAACTGAAGGATTTTTTTTTTTTTTTTGACTAGGGATTTTATAGAGAGGATTCATACTTTAAGGAGAATTGAACAAGATAATTTCTGAGGACCTTTACAACTTTCAGAGTCTGTGATTTTGTGTAAAGACAGTAGGGTACCAATAACAGATTGCATTTACAATCATTCCCCTTTCCTAATTTTCAGTCTTTCCCTGTCTACAATTTCTTTCTGATTCCTGCAATCACACATAAACTTCCCAGATTTTAAATTGCCCATTAATCCCTAAAGCTATTATCTTTGATCCTTTTTCAGCCATACTCCTAGGTAAAGTTATCTATTCTCTTTGCCTCCACACCCTCTCCTTTTGAGTCCTTCTTTTAACCCTTTGTAATACAACTTCTAATCTCTTTACTCAACTGTAACTGGGTCTTTCTAAAGTTATCTATGATTTCCTAATTGCCAGATCTGATGGTCTTTTCTTGATTGTCCTCCTTTTTGGCCTCTTAGTAGCATTTAATACTGTGAACCATCTCTTCTCTTGGATGTTCTCTCCTTTCCAGGTTTTCATGACATGACATTGTTTTCCCCCATCTGTCTGTCCACTTTTTTCTTTATCTTCTTTGCTAGTTCATTATACTTTTCACTGTGAGTATATCCCCAAACTCTAGTATCTATTATTATTTCTCTGTTTATTCATTCATGAGGTGATCTCGCAGTTCCATATACATAGTCCCAATTTCCTGACCTCTGGTCCTAACATACTGATATCTGGTCATACAACTCCAACTATTTATTGGCTATTTCAGACTAAGTGCCTTGTAGTCATTTCAAACTCAAGATGTACAAAACAGAACTCATTATCTTTCTCCCCTAACATAAACCCTACCCAACCTTCCCTATTATTGTGGAGGGCATATCTTTTTTCCAGTCATCCAGATTCACAACCTTAGTTTTTTTCCCTTAGCTCTTCATTCTTCCTTATTCCATAAATAATTTATGGCATTCCTCCCATATAACCACTCTTAAGATTCCTACCTCTACAAAATTTCTCACATCTGTGTTCTTTTCTCTGGTCATGTGGGCATCACATTAATTCAAGCCCTTGTTGCCATCTATCACCCCTGACTGCAACAACTGCAACAGTTTCCTAGTTAGTCTGTAATGCCGAAGAAACTGAGCAAGACAGAGATTAGAGACCAATTCAATAGTTTATTAAATGGAGAGAAATACTGGGACCAATGGATCCATGTTGATCCCAGGGCTAGACGAGACTATCATCTCAAAGAGTCTAGCCCCGAGTATCGGGACAGCGAGTTTTTTATAGAATAACAAGAACAGTGACATAATGGAGGGACCTAGGTGGGGATACCTAATGGAGCGAGGTTACTGATATTCTAATGACATCTAAAATGGATAAACCTTTATCTTGGCAAACATTAAGAAGGAATGTCTATAAAACCTTTATCTCAAACATTAAGAGGAAAAGGTTATAAACCTAAGGCAGAATAACTAAATAGGACAATTGGAGGAACTGGGTCACCACATTAAAAGGGAACTTTGGCATAACAGTCTCCTTTTTTGAAGTTTTCCCCCCTTCCAGTTTATTCTTCTAAGTGATTTTTCTAAATTGTGGGTCTTACCACATTATTGCACTACTCAGTATACTCCAATGGCTCTCTGCTATCTTTAGGAAAAAATGTAAACTTCTTTATTTGGCTCTTAAAGTCCTTCCAACCTTCTTCCAACTACATTTCTAGTTTTTTAAATATATGATTCCCTTTTCTGTGGGTCCAGCCAGAGTGATATTCTCACTGTTATTGCTCACACATGAACTCCATCTATTACTGTTGTGCCTTTGCAGTGACTGTCCCTTATGCCTAGAGTACATTCCCTCCTCATCACTTCTACTTCTTAGAATCTTTTTGGTTTCTTTAAGTCTCAGCTCAAATTGTTTCTCTTCATGTAATGCCTTTTCTGATGCCCTTGACTCCCACTAGTGTCAAATTACCTTCATTTAATTTTGTACATATTTATATAACTTCATATTGTATCTCCAGTAGAACATAAGTTCCTTGAAAGCAGAGATTTTTGTTTTTGTCTTTCTTTCCCCATTGTTTGGTATAATCCTTGGCATATAGTAGTCACTTAATAAACACTTGTTGATTAATCAGTAGTTTATGTAACCAGCTCAAAATAAAATGAAATCTCAAATGCAGCTATTGCTCAAGCAGCTCTTGTACATGCAGGAGATCTCAGAAAGGGCCTGTGAGTAGGAAACATCTCTTTGTTAGTTTTCTCCAGAGGATGAGGGTGATGTAGAATCTAGAATTTAAATATTGCCACTGAATTGAATGAACAAAAGAAGACTGAAGGCTACTTATCTAATGGATGTGGACTAAGAAAAGAAAGGGAATAGTTGAGAGTACACATGAAGAAGTGTTGGGATTCAAAATAAAAGCAGTTCCTTGCTCAATATCCATAAACAGATTATTAACATTGCTGATATGCTTAGGTAATTGATTATGCTGAAGAACATTGTAGAGAGATTGTGGAGTGATTAAGGTTGCGTACAAAGAAAAAAAAGTTTTTATTCAAAAGTAGAAAAAAGGAAGGGAAGGGAAGGGTGCATAGTAGTATGCACCAAGTACTGTGCCAAGTGTTTTATAAATACTATCTCATTTGAAAGGGATAAAAGGATTAGTGATGATCAGTGTTTTAAATATTAAAGCAATAGGGGCCATCACAGATATATGATACATCAGGAAGAAGAAGCAAAAAAAGAATAGTCCAAGGAAAAAAATTCACATTGTCAAGATGATCAAGGGAAGAAGGGATAGGAGGAAGAAAGCTGGGGCACAGATAAAATAAATAAGGAGAATGATCAGAAGGAATACTTACACTGAAATATTTCTGTGGTACAGGGGAAAGCACACAGGAGAGACCATGGTTTCAAATCCTATCTCTGATACTTATGAGTTGGGTAAATTTGAAAAGTCATTATACCTCTCTGAACCTCCAATCCCTGTCTAAGGAGGAAAATAATACTTGCATAACTATTTCATAAGGTTGTTGTGAGGATCTAATGAGATAATGTATGTGAAGGGATTTGTAAACCTTAAAGTGGTTCATTATTAATTTGTACAGATTTGAATATTTCATATGATAATATAAATAAATTTACTTTAGAGAAAATAAGACCGATGAGGAAATTGTGGAACGGTCTCTGGATTAGGAAATTTGAGAATAAGATTTCAGTCTCATTCAGTGGCTTGGCCACTTTTTGACCATATGATCTTAGATAAGCCACTTAACTTTTTTAGTTTCCACATATATAAAATGGGGATAAAGTACTTATTCAACAAGTATTAATTAAATGTCTACCATGTTATGTACTGGGGATATGTACACAATAAATGAAACCATCCCTACCTGTAAGGAGCTTAACTACCTCAGTGTGTTTATATATGCACAAAGTGATATATGTGAGCTTTTTTGATTGTTTCAGAATAGCAGAGCTATAATATACTTCAAAGATCATCTATTCCAATCCACTCATTTCATAGGGAAGGAAATGAGTAACTTTCCTCATAGCCAATAAATGAAACAGATGGAACTTGTGCCCAGGTTTTCTGAGTCTAAGACGAGTGTCCCTTCCATTACAGCAAGTTTCTTGTCACATGTGAAAGCCACTTTGTGATTTCCCCTCATATTTCTTACATTAATTAAAATGTTCTTTCCACTGAAGTCTTGCTCTGATGCCTCTGAAAGATTACTTGGGGTTACTTGGAGCTCTTGAATACTTTATCAGTAGAGTCCAAGTTCTAGCTGGTCCTATTTTTAGATCCCATTAGGGTAGGGACTGTCATTTGGTTCTTTTTGTATCTCTACTATTTAGTATAGTCTCTGACACATAGTAAATACTTAATAAATGTTTAATTGACTATCAGTGTTGGAAAGTTTTAAGTATGAACCAGTGAGATAATGTATGTCTGTTTCCCAAGCTAAATTTGAAGAGGCTCATCACTAGATTGACTGCAGACTAAAGAATTTTTCAACCAAATCATCTATCAGTTACAGTATTCTAAGATATAGAAGGGTGTGGTCCATGTTGGTGGAGGTAGGATTAGTACTGACCTTTATATATATATAACCTTTATATGTTGGAATATTATATAAGAAGTGTAAGGTAATGCAAAGAGCCCTAGATTAGGTGTCAGAATAACTTGGGCTTGAGATGGGAGATTGATGCAAAGTGGATGGATTATTAGATGTGGAATCTAAGACCAGAGTTTGAATTTTGCCTCTAGCAAAATTTTTTACTAGCTCTATGACTTTTGGCGAGGGATTTAACCTCTTCAGCCCTCAGGGGACATTTGCAAAGAGTTGTCATTAATGTTTCAATATCAACTTAAAGGCAAGTCTTTAATGGCTCAATCTAGGGATTTGTCCTTGGTCCTCTGCTCATTAATGTGTTTTCCTCCAACTTGGATAAAAGCTTAGATGGAGTACTTATCAAATATGATGAAAATGCAAAACTTGGAAGGGATAGCCAACATGTTGAGCAATAAAGTAATGGTCTCAAAACATCTCAGTAGATTATAACTTTTTGCCCAGTTTGATTCTAGGCCATTCAGTTTTTTTGAGAATCTAGTATAATCAATGTGCTGTGCTAGATTGGAGAGAGAAAAGTCTCTCAAGGAGTTTGTAGTCTATTGGAAAAATATAATATATATACAGATAAGAAAATATATTTTGAGGATAAAATACTAACAAAAAAAAAAAAAAAAAGATAAGGAAAGATTTCCTGTTGGAAGTGGCACATGATATGGATTTGAAAGAGGTCAAGTAGTCTAAAAAGCAAAAGTGAAGAAGCTATGGCACTCTAGGTATACCAGAATAATGGTAAGAGATGGAACACTAGATTTGGGGAATAGCATATAGAGCACTCTGGGCTTTACTTGGCTTGAACGTCAGGAATGTGAAGGGGAGTAATGTGTAGTGAGTGAGGAAAGCAATGTTGGAGCCAGACTGTGAGTGTTTTAACTGCCAAACTGAGATGTCTGTATTTTAACCTAGAGGCAATAAGGACTCACTAGATATTCTTTGGAATAATTAGGAATGTGCTTTATGAAAATTATTTTGGCAGCTATCTGGTGGATGGGTCTACAGAAGGGAAAGAATGAAAGCAGAAGGACCAATTAGGAGACAGTAATCAAGAGGTAAAGAGAGTCTGAATTGGACTGGTAACTCTGTGGGTGCAAGGTGAGAAGAGGACAGAAATAGGAGGTATTGTAGAAATAGCATGGAGAGGGAGACCTCAAGGATATTCTTGAGAATACAAACTTGGATGACAGGAATGATGACCGTGCTCTCAACAAATCGACCAACTAAGCAGTCAATGATGCCATCAAAAATCATTTGTGAAGGGTATATTGTTTACCAGGTTCTGTGCCAAGTTATGGCAGTAAAGCTAGGGGAAAAAGCAGTCCTTGCCTTATTGTTGATTGTTCTATTTTTGTTTCATTTCAATGGAAATATGGAAATTTAGGAAGTGATGGCTTTAAAGAGGAAGATAATGGGTTCACTTTTGGGCATGTTGAGTTCGAAATATCTGTGGGGTATCCAGATGAAGATGTTTATCAGGAAGATAGTTGGTGATGTGGGCCTAGAGCTAGTTTTTGAGAGAGATGAGAACAGATTTGGGTTTCATCTGTGAGGAGGCTCTCTGAACTTATGGATGCTAATAACATCATCCAAAGAGAGTGTGTTAACCTGATGGATGAACTAAACAGAACTTGAGTTTGAATTAGATGTAGTGACAACATAACAGACTTTTATAGTCATGGAACATAACAAATTTTATTGAAGTCATTAACAGTTATATATGTCAATTATTAGTGCCATCAACATTGAGTACAGATTCCTGTGGGCTCTGGACCTGCAGTTCAAACAATTGCTTATCTCTCTGAATTGAGATTCTTGACTCACTAGTAAACCCTGTTTGATAAAACCTGCCCAGAATGTATCCCAGGAAGCCAAGCACAACCAAGAAATAGGAATAGGAAGGCTTAGAGGAAATGTTTTTATAGCCCTCCAGAGCTAGGTGGGAAAGTGAATTGGGATAGTAGACCTCAGTCTAGACTATGATCTTAATTAGACTTTGTGCAGTCCACATTATCTGGATCAGAGTGACTTTTAGCTAGAATTATGCCTTTGGAGGCTATCCAGATAGTAAGAAATTGTGTTTCATGCTTGAGAGTAAATTGGTGTGGTAATCCCTAGGAGAAAAACTACCTATAGGAGAGACTATGGAAAAAAATCCAAATAAGCAATGGAAATACTAGGATGAGAGGGGAAAGTCCCTAAAATTTGTATAGGTTTCAGATTTATTCTCAAATGTTTGCTCATCTTATCGTCCAATGCTTTATTCTCTACTCCTTGCTTGCCCAAAGTGGGACTATCATAGACACAGTATTTGGTTCCCAAACATCTTTCCTAGATTCAGTCTGGCTTTGCAATGATTTGTTTTCCTTTACATCATGCACAGGTTAAATAGCAGTATAGCAGATGAGTTTGGACAACTTTTTGCCATCTTTTAAAAGAACAGAAATACTTATCAAATGAGGTAATGGTGGTGAAGGGTTTAGCACAATGCCTTACACATACTTTCCCTTTCTCCTTATCCATTAGTGTTAAGTGAGAGAGGGACACTCTTGGGGGTGACACAAAATTGCAGAATGATCTTGTGGGGTTTTTTGAGCCTAATTTCTTTTAATCCCGATCCAGGCTCAGTAAGTTTGATTGCCAAATTGTTCATTCATGCAGTATATTTTCATAGTATTTAAAAATAGTCACATAATCAACCAGATTGGGGACTGCTCTTTTCAAGGGAAAGAAAGCAATGGAGTCTTGAGAAAGTCCAACCAGTACCTCCATGAGATTGCTTCTCATTGCTCCCAAATACCCACGTGGGATGGTTTGACTATTCAGATGGGATACTCAGAATCATTATTGTGGTTGTAGGATGTCTTTCATGATTGCTTCAGTAAGCATACCTGTGATACTCTCCTTTCATGATTACATGATTCTTCAGTTTGACAATGGCTCCAAGTTGACTTTCTATAATTCAGAGGAACCATTTATCAGGTGCCTGATAACTATGATATCAATAACTATCAATAACTATGATAACCAGCATATATGCAGCATTTTATTGTTTACAATGTTCTTTGTATACATGATCTCATTTAAACTTTGCAACAATTTATGAGGCAAGTGCTTATTATAGGCTTTACCACTCCCATTTTAGAGATGAGCAAACTGAGGCTCGGTGAAGTAAAATAATTTGCCTGTGGCCACACAACTGCTAAGTGTCAGAGCAGATCTTTCAGATTCCAAATTCAGGACTTTATCTGTTCTATCACAGGCCTCTAAGTTCCATTATTTATAATCATCACAAAATATATCAAACTATTTACATTCATTCAGAGGTTAGTTTGCTACTCTAGCTATATGTCCATGTTAGCTAAGCTCTCTCTCTTTTTTTTTTTTTTTTGGATACATAGGTCAGTAGGCAATCCATCCTCTGTATCCCCAGTACAGATTGGACCAGATGGCCTCTGAGGTCACTTTCAAGTTTTATGATTCTGGGATTCTGTATTCCCAGCTGCATACTTTATTCATATATATTATCACTGAATCCACATAGCAATTCAAACAAATTAGACATCAAGGACACAGTAATCGCAACTAAAATGAAAACATTAGAATAGTAGGTTATACAAGTATAGGAGAGAGAGATTCAAACAAAGATGAAGAGAAAGAGGAAGAAGAAGGAAGAGGAAGACAGGGAGAAGATGGGGAGAAACAGAGATGGAGAGAGAAAGAGGAAGAGGGAAAGATAGAGAAAAGAAGAAAGGAAGAGAGAGCAAGACAGAGTGAGACAAAAAGATAAAGAAGGAGGAGGAGGAGAGGAAGAGACAGAGAAACATAGATGGAGGGGAGGGAGGGAGGGAGAAAGAGAGAGAGAGAGAGAGAGAGAAGGAGAAGGAGAAGGAGGAGGAGGAGGAGGAGAAGGAAGAGAAGGAGGAGGAGGAGGAGGAAGAGGAGGGAAGGAATGAAGGAGGAGGAGGAGAGAGAAAACTTAATACTATGTAGCTACAGGGTGATTCTTGCATGATGTACCTGTTTTCCACATGTCCAGATGCCACCCAATCAGCCAATGGGAGAGAAAGGGAATCCCCTGTGACCAAGAGTATGATAATTGGATTTTTGAAAAATATGTTGTTTGATGTTATAGTTATGACAACAGGACTTCGATATGGAGTCACTTCCGTTAAGTGCCCATAAAACATATAGGCAATGACAGTGTATATTTTTCCACAGTCTTGAACCATTCTGACTCAAGGAGAAGTTGTTAATGTTTGAGGTTTCTGACTAAGACTCCTGGCTTACTGCAGGGGCTTTAAATCCTCCTATTACTTCTCTCTCAGAGAATCAACTGAAAGCTTGACTCAGATTTTGCTACAAAGAAGGAAACTGCCCTTACTTGAGACTGGAATCCATTGGTGATTCTGAGAATTTCCCCATTGCATCTAATTCTAATTAGGAATGTTCCCTCCCACATTTTTAAAGTATAAAACTTCCCTGCTTAGACTTGTTTACATCTCTTTCCCTCTTGAATTGGGTGAATTTCTTTGCATTTGTGGGACCAGATTTTTGTTAGTCTATATTGCCATGTAATATATTTGTGCTTTTGTTCCCACCTGCTTACCACTCTACATAATAACAAAACTTATGTTTGTACTAACTTCCCAAATATAATTTCCTAGAACAGCATCCCTGAATTCAGGTCGTAAGCCAAATAAAGCAAAGAATCATGTGTGTTTGGGGGTGACAAATTGTCAAAGTTGGGAAACAAGATTTTTGTCTCAATATGAAGAAAATAACCAGAATTGCTGAAGAAACTATTAGGTTTTTTGTTTGTTTGTTTGTTTTGTTTTTGAGGGATAGGACAAACTCACGGGAAGTTCTCTGGCATTGAAGGTTTCAGAGCAGGGGATAGGTTACTCCTTGTTTGGGTGTGTTGTAGAGAGGATTCCCATAGTCCCTTGTAACTCTGAGATTCTGTGATCCTTAATCTACAAAATCTGAGCAGGAATAGGGAGTTAGTTAGAGAGACAACTCACCAATAGTTTTGGGTCAAGACCCAAACACAAAGGGTTAGATATTATGGAAGACCATAGATACTGATTTTCTAAATTCATTGACATTTTCATGGTGGGGCTTATCAGTTAGAACTATACTTTTCTTACTATGGGTTCTTTTTTTCAGTTTCAAAATGATAATCTAACATTCTACTTTGTTTTCCAATTTTTAGAAGCAAATGCATCATTAGTGCACCCACAGAAAGAGCAATCAGGGGTAAAAACCAGCAAAGGCATTGCCTACGCTTTGGCATACATGGGCACATGCTTATTTTATATAGATCTGAAGAATCTCATGAACCTGGAATCTTTTGACTTTGGCAATAGCATAGCTTAGCAAATTGCACCCAATTGCTGACATTTTCACAGATCTATCTTTGAAAATAGGACCATAAGCTTACTGAATTAAAATATTCCTTGGGAGAATATCAGCTCAAAGATAAGCACATGAATCAGTGTTTGTCAAAATGAGAATTAGCTCAATCATATGGGACTTCATTGTAACGGTTTCTAACTTGAAACCACACACAATAATAAGGCATAAAAATAGAAATAAATAAGCAGAAAATTTATGCAAAGGGCTAGAGTTCATCAGAGGAAGAAGAAATATATGTAAGCACATGGGAGAGAGGAGAGAGAAGCAAAAGTTGCAAATTGTAGAAATATTGGATGATGTTTCCAGGCTATATTAACCCATTTTCAGAGAAGTGCCTTGGACCCCTTGTAAAAGTAAAAGAATCTCTAATCCCTCAGAGGGAAGAGAAGGGGAGAGTGGGGAGAGAGGGAGGGAGAAAGAGGAAGAAGGGGAAGAAGGGAGAGAAGGGAGAGAAGGAAGAAGAAGGAGAAGGAAGAAGAAGGGGGAAAAGGAAGAAGAAAAGGGAGAAGGAAGAAGGGGGAGAACGAAAGGAGAAGAGGAGACACAGACAGAGAGAACTAAAACAGAACTCTTCTTCCATCAAAAAGAGAAAACCACTCAATCAAATGAACACAACATAAATTTCTGAAGAAATTTATAAAGATAAAATATGATAAAAATATTTAGAACCATTGTCCTTCTACTCTCCCATCTCTGGAGAGAGAAAAGGTGAGATGAGAAAGAGTACGTTAGGAAATATCCAAATTATTAAATATCTGACCTCTAATTTAATGGTAGTCCATTGATGGACGCATTAAAAAAAAAAAAAAGAATAAAAGTCTGAAAGGCAGTGTCCATGTTACAAACTATGTGATATAAGTTTAAATTCCAATAATGAAAAGATAGGTCCAATAAGAATCTTTTTAAAAACCTAATTTCCTTCCCATTTTAATTTGCACTCCATCCAGAATTAACAAAAGTTTGATTGTGATGACTTGCCAAACTCTTGATTTTTGTGCAAGGAAGATTCAGCATCTTTTCATAGATGTTGGAATATCTAATGTAGGAATGTCTAAATTCATACAAAACTACATGACATAATTTGATGCTAAAATTTCTCTCTGTATGTCAGCCAAACCTGAGGAGATAGATCAGCAATCACCTTATAAGTTTTATGATCACTTTTTGGGGAGTGCCAGAGTCTACATCTGTAGGTACATTTTCAATTTCCTGGTCTTTTTGAAAAATTTCTTTCACTGCAATTGTTAACTTGTTCTCATTCCAATGCCTTGTCTCCTTAGGAGTGGAGATTAGAAGGTGAAATCATTATTTTCTTTCTCCATAAATTCTTTTTATTCCTTCCTGGGGTTACCTTGATTTCGGTCTCTTCCCCTTTCCTTTCCGTCATTTTCTTTCTCTTACCTGGACCACACCTGCCTCTACAGCAGAAGGGTTTGGACCATTATTAAGTTTTGAATGACTCAAATATTTAGCCCTCAGGAAAATGGTGTTTATACTCCCTTTGAGGCAACATGATAACATAGTAATTGTGGTTTTTGCCCCATCTGCCCCCCACTAATTCCCTTGGGGTGAGGAATTAGCTTGAGCTATGATCTTAGACTTGAATTTTGATCACTGTTTCAAAATGAAATCAGTACAACTGGTGGAGTTGTGAAATGGTTCAACTATTCAGGAGAATAATTTGGAACTATACCCAAAGGGCTATAAAACTCTGCATACCCTTTGATCCAGCAATATTCCCCTACTATATGTTACAAATATATGTATAGTAGTTCTTTTTGTGGTGGCAAAGAATTGGGAAATGATCATCGATTAGAGAATGGCTGAACAAATTGTAGCATATGATCATGATGGAGTACTAATGTGCTGCAGGAAACGACAAGGGGCTTGGTTTCAGAAAAAGTTGGCAAATTGATGCAAAGTTATCAATGTGTATATTAAGCATAATGTTGTAATGATGACCAATTGTGAAAGACTTGGCTACTCTAATCACTACCATGATGTAAAACATGAAAATATGCTATATACCTCCAGAGAGAGAACTGATCAGCTCTGAGTGTAAATTGAAGTGTAATTTTCTCACTTTCTTTCTTTTTCTTGCTTTTGGGGAATGGCAAACATGGAAATGTATTCATGGTTTCACATGTATAATTTATAAAATATTACTTGCATTCTCAGCGGAGGGGAGGGGAAAGAGAATTTGTAAATTAAAATTGAAAAAGAAAAGAATGTTTAAAATATATAAAACAACAACAAAAAAAAGATGAAATCATCATTAGCTAGTGTCGCATAGGGAATCTTTGGAAAGAAGAAAGCCATGAGCTTAGGTAAAGTAGCACTTTCTTTTCCTGTCACCATAAATATTTTTTTCCTATGGGAAAATCAGTAACTAATAAGTTGGGTTTGGGGAGATAGAAACAAAGAGAAAAACAGAACTCAAGACATGTAGTATGTGTCTTCTTCATGGAAAATTAATGGACCATTTTGGAGAGTAGTTTGGAACTATGCTCAAAAAGTTATCAAACTGTGCATACCCTTTGATCCAGCAGTGTTACTACTGGGATTATATCCCAAAGAGATTATAAAGAAGGAAAGGGACCTGTATGTGCACGAATGTTTGTGGCAGCCCTTTTGTAGTGGCTAGAAACTGGAAACTGAATGGATGTCCATCAGTTGGAGAATGGCTGAATAAATTGTGGTATATGAAAATTATGGAATATTACTGTTCTGTAAGAAATGACCAACAGGATGATTTCAGAAAGGCCTGAGAGACTTACATCGAACTGATGCTGAGTGAAATGAGCAGGACCAGGAGATCATTATATACTTCAACAACAATACTAGATGATGACCAGTTCTGATGGATCAGGCCATCCTCAGCAACTAGATCAACCAAATCATTTCTAATGGAGCAGTAATGAACTGAACTTGCTATACCCAGAAAAAGAACTCTGGGAGATGACTAAAACCATTACATTGAATTCCTAATCCCTATATTTATGCACACCTGCATTTTTGATTTCCTTCACAAGCTAATTGTACAATAATTCAGAGTCTGATTCTTTTGTACAGCAAAATAATGTTTTGGTCATGTATACTTATTATGTATCTAAGTTATATTTTAATATATTTAACATCTACTGGTCATCCTGCCATTTAGGGAGGGTGGGGTGGGGTAAGAGGTGAAAAATTGGAACAAGAGGTTTGGCAATTGTTAATGCTGTAAAGTTACCATGTATATATCCTGTAAATAAAAGGCTATTAAATAAAAAAAAAAAAAGAAAATTAATGGAGCTGAAAGGTTTTGGACCTTTCAATAATACAACTGCTGTCCACAGCTCATTCTTTGGTAATGTATAAATTTCTTTGAGGATGTAATAGCTTATTGCTATGTAACCTTGCATTTACTATCAGTAGTGCTGTGGATGTCATTGTCATGAGTAAGAAAATACAAGTTAGAATGGCATCCCCAATCAAACTGTATAGCATTAACTGGCCTGTCCTAGTTGTTATAATAAAAGTTATCTAAGGTAGGCAATATATCACCCCAGCTGAGCCTTTGGTGATAGTATTAAGCTGGTGGTACTAAGAATTGGGATTCATTTTTTCTGTCATTTATTTGTTTTTTGTAGATGGCCAGTTTGACATGAATTATACTATGATGACTCAGTAACATTGTCCTTTTTGTGTTCTCCCTTTCTCTCCCTGTCTCACTCCCTCTACCCCCGCCTCTTTCCCCATATTTTTTATTCTATCCCTAGAACTAGATTAGTACATAATTGACATTTTTAGTGTACAATGTATATTTATCATTATTGATATCTAGAGTAAGGAATTGCTATTATTAAGGTATTTGATCTTTTTCTTTCCTGTAATTGCTAAACTATTTTATGTTTCATAATACTGATGTTTTATCAAACTATTTCATCTTTATGTTAACAATATTTAAGCTTAGAGAATGTGGCTGCCATTAATTTGTGGTTCATTAACGTCTAGTTTGACTTGTTATGTTATGCTAATTCAATGACATGCTGTACATGAGCAAAATGTGCAGCAAGGATCAAAGAATCATCGAATAATTAAAAACTCAAATATGGCAGAGACCTTAGAGGATGTCAGGTCTAAGCCATAACACAACAAATGGATTTAGAGGACAGATCATCTGCTAATTACTACATTCTGAGCTACAACTACAATCACAGTAAGACACTAACTGACATTGGTAAAGAGCTATAATAGTTCCCCAGTGAAATATTGGATATGGACAGTACTAATATGGAATAACTACAGAATTTGTTTCTTGATGAAAACAAATATATAAACGTAAACAGTAGAACTTTTGTACGCAGAAGGATGGAGTGGCTATAGTGCTTTAACTTTGAGTCAGGAAGACCTGAATTCAAATCCTTACCTAACAGTAGTTCAGTGACCAGGGGCAAGTCATTTCATCTCTTGGAAGTTAGTTTTCTCATTTGTAAAATGAAGGAATTGGTTTCAATGACCTCTAAGGTTCTGCTTAGCCTTAGGTCTATGGATCCCATGAACTTGTTAGCTCTGTGGCCATGAGTATCTGTGGGTCAATTCATCTCTCCAGGACTTAGTTCCCTTATCTATCAAGAGAGACTAAGTACCCAGCTCAAAGGGTTATCATGGACTGATACAGAGTGTAGAAGAACCGGGAATACAATATATACATTAAAAACACTACTGTAACAACAGTTAACTCAAAAAGAATCAGTAACTTTTACCAACATTTACCAACTACAATTATTTAAGACTCCATGATGAAACATGCTTTCCATCTCCAGATAAAGTAATAGACTCAGGGTGCAGATCCTCCTTCCCTCTCCTTTTTTTTGGAGCTGGCTAACTCAGGAATTTGTCTTACATGACCATAAGCCTTTTTAATGGGCTTTGTTTTCCTTATCTTCCCAATGAGTGTGGGAGGAGAGGGGAAGGAGAAAATTTGGAACTGAAAATAAAATAAAATTGAATCAGAAGAAAAAGTAAGAATAGAGGTGGCTTCTTTTGGGTGATATCCTTGATGTATCATCATATAGATATCTATAATACTTCATAATATAATAAATGGAAGAGAGAGGACCGGAAAGGCAGATAGGGTGGTTCCAGGAGTGATGATCATTCTCTCAGAGGCAAGGTCTAGAAAAGGGAATCAGGAATCTGCCTTGGATCACCAGGAGTCATGGGGTTCCTTCTGGTGCAAATGGCTTGTTAGGGTTTTTAGAGTAACATTAATTAATGGTAAAGTAATTAAATCCCTGATTAGCTATGCCCTCCAAACCACAGGGCAGGCTTCATGGGAATTGCTTTGCAGCAGCTAAGTATAATTATTAAGCAATCAGGAGGGATGGATAATGACATCCCAGGCACAGGGTTTTCTAGACCAGCTGGTACGGGTACCACCCTGTCTGCTTGCAAGGGGCTGAGCTGCTTACATTCTTTGAGACAATGTGACAGAGTGGAGAGAAAGGGGAGGATAGAAGGTCTTACAGAGCCCGTGCTCAACTTGATTTTGGTTAGTTAAAGAAGTCTAACATCTTGGTAAATTTATAATCTTTCCCTTCATCCACTATTTGAATCCTCAAGCAAGAATATGAAAATAGTAAAACTGGAGCCATAGTTTTCTCCCAAATTCACTGTAATAAGGGAGTGGACTGGAATTTTCTCTCTCAAACTAGAATTCCTGATAAGGCATTAAATGGATCCAGGCATCTTCAGGAAGCATTTGGAGACCTCCTGCCTCAATATCCCTGCAGAACAAGAAGATAGATTGATGATTTCTTATGATATGAAAAGATATACCAGGGAAACAAGTGGAATGAACAAGGGAGGGATTTCTCTAAGAGAGTGGACATATAAATTATCTCAAATTTTCAGTTCTCAGACTCAACCATGAAGCACTAGTTCTAGTCTCTCTTCTTTTCTTCCTTTCTTTTTGACTGTCTTGAGAAATATTTAAAAGAATCTCCCTTCTGACCATTTTCTTCCTTCCTTTTTTTCATTTCCACAGGGATCTGAGTGAGAATGCCATCCAGGCCATCCCCAGGAAAGCATTCCGTGGAGCCACTGACCTAAAAAACCTGTAAGTTGCCACCTAGATCACTTTGAAGAGCTGGAACGAGAGGTCTGGTTTTCTCCTGCTGAGTCTCTTTCTAGAGCCCTTTGGGTTCCCAATAGGTACCATTCAGACTGCCCTGCTGGGTCAGAGGAGTCAAAGTTTGCCTTTAGGAGGTGTATATGTGTGGTAGATCTGCCATGGCCAAAACTTGTTCTTTTAGAGAAAGAACTTAGCATACTGAGTTGAAGACCAGTTGGCTTTTAGGAGCATGATTAAACATCAGTGAGCAAAAGCTACCCACAAGGTGGGGCGTTGAATGATAAAATCTTATCCTTTTTGCCTTTACTTTTACCTCAAAGCCCTTGACATAATCCTAGTGTTGATTCCTACCTTTCCAGCTCAGCCTGTGCCATTGCATCCTATGCTGCAGTCTCCTTCCTTTTTCTGTGACCAGATTAAAGGACTGTGTTCTTCTGTCTAAAACTCTCCTTCTAATGTTTTGCATAACTTCACAAGTGGTTTCTTAATTGTGGGTGGAGATGAGGGAAAAGGAGATAAGGGGAAGAACCTAGAACTCAAAGATTTTAGAAACAAATGTAAAAATATATTTTTTTTTGTTTTGAATTTAACTGGGGGAAATATTAAATAAATAAAAAAAATAAAACTCTCCTTTTTCTTTTGCTCTGCAGACAGCTGGATAAGAACCAGATAAGCTGTATTGAAGATGGGGCTTTTAGAGCTCTCCGGGGCCTAGAAGTATTGTAAGTATTGTTAGGACTTATCAGGCAAGGATAAAGAGAAGAAGACAGACTTTATTTTAACCTTCTTGTTAATTGCCTCTGGCCTATTATTTGGCCTTTTCCTAACACTTTGTGTTTGAGGAGTTTGACCACTATTTTAAATGCATTTGGTTAGTCAATTTACAGAGACATTTAGTGACTTGTCTGACATTACATAAAAAAGATTTCATTGGTATTATGACTTCTAGTTTTCCTCTCTGTTGCTTAAGCACGTTAATTAAGCAGGTTAACTTGGGAAAAGAACAAAATGTTCTTTGTCTAGAACATCCCATCTGCTCCTCTTTTTACCTCTGCTTCATAGGATCCCTAGCTTTCTTCAAGAAAAAGCTCAGGTGCCTCCTCCTACATGAAGCTTTTCTTGAGCCCCCCAATTGCTTATATTCTCCCCTCTTAAAAATCTTTGTGTTGTTTTGTCTTTTTGCATTGACTTATCTGTATATGCTTTGTGTTCCCCAAATATAAACTCTTTGAAGGTAAGGATGCTTGATGTCTTTTGATTCCCAGCACCTAGAATGGTTCTTTACATAGTCAAATTGAATAAAATGGAAATAAAATCTTCAAAAATCTATATAGTATGGAATGAATGCCCCCCCTGGAAAACAGATTTATCAGAGCTGTCCTTCTTGCCATGTTTTTAGGCCATCTCAGTCATAATTTCATGTGCAGAAGTGATTTCTTGAATCACACATCTTTCATCTTCTTTGAGCGTTTCCAAGGTATTCACACTGAAAGTTCTCATAGACTCTTGTTCAGAATGTCTCAAAGAACAGTCTTGAGCTTTAATAGCTTAAATTAAATAATGGGGCCATCCTGTGTTTTTACTAGCCTCCTAGAGCTCACCAGTTCCTTTTCATTCTATCTTATTAGTCCAATCTTGTTTCTTAAATTAATAGATTCAAAGCCATAAATGATCTTCCTTTCCTTTTACATCTGGGAGTTCCTCTTGGACCTTCTGTTTGAGAATGGAGACTAGGGAATTCATCTCATCATTTTCTGTTCTGCTGACTTGGATTTCATAATCTCCAGAAATTTGTCATTTACAAGATAAAATGCTCCTCCACAGCAGTTCCTGTCCCTGGGGTCCCTCCTTTCCTTTGATTGGAGATGGTGGGGGTTGGACATCAGAGAATTCATCTCTAATCTTCTAAGGAGGAAATTTAAGGAATTTACTTCATCATTTCCTACCCTCTTGATCTTTTGGATTTCATAATCTGCATTCTATAAGATTAAATCCCCTTTTGAAACTCACACCCTTCTGCCCCCATCCCTGTAGCCCCTCCATCCCTCTTATTGGAGAAGATGGAAATTGGACATTGAAGACCTCTTCCCTAATTCTCTACCATTTGAGG
Organism: Sarcophilus harrisii; assembly: GCF_902635505.1. Taxonomy (NCBI): domain Eukaryota; kingdom Metazoa; phylum Chordata; class Mammalia; order Dasyuromorphia; family Dasyuridae; genus Sarcophilus; species Sarcophilus harrisii. Next base: position 590,503,596 of record NC_045427.1, on the reverse strand, counting down.
AAGGCACTTGGGAAATTTATCTCAGAGTTTCCTATCCTGATAACCTGAATTTCATGTTCTCCAGAAGTTCACCATTTTGCAAAATGAATTCATGTTTTGAAAGTCACACATTCTAGCAATCCCTATCCCTAGGTGAGAAGGTAGAGGTGGATATCTGGAAGCATCTCTCAGACCTTCTGTTTGAAGATGGCAGCCAAGGAATTCATCTCATTTCCCACCCTGCTGGCCTCCTAGATTTTCAGATCTCCAGAAATTTATCGCTTCATAAGTTAGAATCAGCTCTGAAACTCAGACATTCTTGGATCATTTTCCTTGACTGATTCCAAGACTTCATCCACTTTTAATCTTCTTGATAATATGCTATCTTCTCCCATTAGATTGTAAGCTCTTTGAAGGCAAAGACTCTCTTATATAAATCTTTCTATTTCTAGCCACCGTACAACACAGCGCCTAGCTCTTAGTGGGCTCTAATAAATGTTTATTGACTATTGACCCATAAGGAAACTGAGGTTAAGGGAGATTAAAGGATTTAAATATCCATGGTCCCAGCTAAATCAGAGTTAGAATTTGAAACCAGTTCTTCCTGACAGTAATCCTGGTGCTCTATCCATTGTACTACACCATTTCCATGCTTCCCAGAAGGAATTCTTTGGTCTGGAGAACTCTATTCTGTACCTCTGCTCCTTCCAAATGTCCTCCTTTCTCCCCTCCTTCCTTTAAGCCCTAGTTCAAGTCCCACTGCCTCTCCCACCCCACCATGGTCTCTTCCCCCTATGGTCTCCTGTGTTGTTGCATCCCTCTTCAGATTTCATTGGTTTTTCTCCCATTAGGAAGAGTTTTAGATTTGGAGTCTGAAGGAATTAGATTCATATTTTAATTTCAACACTAACTGTGTGGCTCTGGTCAAATTACTTCATTTCTGATGCTCATTTCTTGTAAAATGGAGAGAATAATACTTGCAGCACATACAGGATTATCAGGGTCAAGCAGAATAGTAAACATAAAATGCTTTGGGAAATCTCAAAAGTGTAATAGTAATGTCAATCAATGAATATCTCTGACATTTACTGCCCATTGAGAAAGAAAGAAATATGTATTAAATGCCTGGTATTTACCATTTATAAATATTTGATCCTCACAACAAACTTGCGAAGAGATGCTATCAATACCCTCATTTAGCAGTTGAAGAAACTATACAGATAGAATTTAAGTGACTTAAGGGTGCTATAATAAATGTCTATGGTTGGATTTGAACTCAGGTCTCCTTGACCCCAAAACTGACTTCACTGTTCCACCTTGCTGCCTTATTTGGGCTTTTCACTCAGGACATGGGATCTACTCCTTGAAGGAGGGACTTTGTCTGATGTTTCCTCCATATTCCTGCCCCATCATGCATAACACAGTGCTGAGCAAATAGCTGAATGAATGACATTGATTTCTTTATGTATAGGACACTGAATAACAACAACATCACTACTATCCCCGTCTCCAGCTTCAACCACATGCCCAAGCTCCGAACTTTGTAAGTATGTCTTGGGAGCAAAATAGAGGTATTGCAATCAGCCATTGCAACGGCAATCAAGCCATTACAATCATCTGATAAGCCAGTGAAAACTTTTTGAGTCTTCTCCATATCTCTTATATTCCCCTCATCATCTAGCACAGTTCTGGGCTGTGTGTATAATTTGGTGCTTAATTGGTAAAATTAGGACTAGAGGTGTGGGGGGAAAACAATGGGTAATCTAAAAATACTTTATAATTGCTTTTTCCTTTGAGATACACGAGGTAATATTTGGCTGCAAATTTTCTTTTTCTTTTCTAATTGTGCTTTATCTTAGATAACTGAAATTATTCTATATTTAGCTAGAGTGGAACAATTTCTATTAAATGGCATGGGGATCCTAAATTTGATGCTGGAAGACCTCTTAAAGGTTGGCTAATCCAGCCAAATAAATTTGGGAAGATGGATGGGAGTGCCCTACCAGGACTGTAACCTCCCACTTTTCACCTTTGCCTCCAGCCGTTTACACTCCAACCACCTTTTCTGTGATTGCCACTTGGCCTGGCTCTCTCAGTGGCTAAGGCAACGTCCTACCATTGGGCTCTTCACACAGTGTTCAGGACCTGCCTCCCTGCGAAGTCTCAATGTGGCTGAGGTCCAGAAGAGCGAGTTCAGCTGCTCAGGTGAGGAGAACCAAAACTTCCCTGTACTTGCTTCCTCTAATTTTTCCCCACTATTTGATTCTTCCTGAAACAGAGAGAAAAAGAAGCATATGTTTCTCTAGTCTAATCTTATCTTCCCCACTCTGTTAGTTTCTAGAAGTATAGTGTAACAGCCACTAGTGATACGGATATCACTTTTCCCTTTCTTTATCTATCATTGTATCTATTTCTCTATTTGTACCAAAAGTTTCATTGCAACAAGGAAGCAAGTGTTTTGCTGATGTGTTCTTTCTTCAGATTTCATTGGACATATCTTTCCAAAGAATTTCAAAGAATCAGCTTTGATTTCTTGCTAGTGTGATTTGTTTAGTTGGATGTGCTCATCTCACCCAGTCATAACATAGGCTCACAACCCTCAGTCAAACGTGAAAGCAGCTTTTCTCCCATTAAACATGAGAATTTAATACCTACACAAGCTAATAAATTATTACTTCTTTGTCCAGTAGCTGCATGTTGGTCCGTGAACTTAACTTTGTACAAAGCAGAATCTGCTCACCCTCAGAATCATTAATCACTCACCAAATAATCACCAAATCACTAATTCACCATAGTACATGTGGCTAGAAGACAAATAGATAGGAGCATCTCAAAGTTTAAGAGACCCCCAAAATTTAGACCCTCCCCCCTTCTCCAAAAACAAGGGAAGACAGGGATGAAACGTTTTCCTTTATTTGTGAAACATGTCGTTTCCCATTTGGGGTATTTTCTCTCTTTAGTGTTCTCTTGCTTATGTGTTCATATTTTTCCCTTGGGTTACAACTGAACACAGGTTGTGGCCATAGAATTCTTACTTTATTTTTAATGAATAAATAAAAAACACTTATGAAGTGCTTCCTATGTGCTTAGCATGGAACACAAAAAGAAAGAAGTAATAGTTCCTGCTTTCAAGGAGCTTGCACTTTTACCAAGGAGACAGCACATCTAGGGGAATTAGTGACCAGGGAGAGGTGCTCTGGTTTGGGAAGTCAGCAACCTGGTCCAAGGGGACTTGATCCCAGTGCCCTTTCTGGTAGCAGGGATCATATTGATCTAACTGCTGCTTCAGACCTGGAGGAAGGAAGGAGAAGTGACAAAGAAGGTGCCCGTGCAGGGGAAATGACTAGAAAATAGGGAGGTTGGAATATGAAGCTTGGTGGGGGCCGGCTAGAAATGGTGACTGCATTGGCTCATGAAGCAAGTTTGAAGACTCCAGCAGCTCCGTTAAGGATAATGCTTAGTTTCTTCCTACTTGGAAGGTTAATGCAGAGTGATCATCTTGAGCATCCCTTATCAGGATTGATAATTTTTTGAGTGTAATTTGTTTTTTGGGGGCCTGCTCTGCTGGGACTTGTGCAGTATCTGGAAAGCAGAAAGGCATCAGAGGGCCTATCAGCAGGCTGGGACCCAGAACCTTAGTCCTCCAGATTCCCTGCCTAGAATCTCTGACACCTCTGGGTCCAGCCTTGTCGTGGGGGTGTGGTGCCCCTGGTAGCACTACAGGCCACTTCAAAGCTAACACAAGGTAAGACTGACAGAGTATCTAGGTCTCCCCGGACAGAGAAGCAAGAACTCAGCCACTTTTGTGACCCAGTCTACATCCTTGTGGCACAATGTCAGGCCGTGTGGATTGCCCTGTTAGGATGCTTCAGGCACTACTATACACTGTCTGGACCCATCCTTTGTACTTAATCACACTCTCCCTTGGATCATTTATGTACAAATTGAATATTGGATATTTATGCAAAAATCTTCTTTCTCTATCAGACTGTAAGTTTCTTAAGCTGTGTCAAACATGTCATTTTATCCCCAGTGCCTTGCCCATAGGAGGCACTTAATGAATGTTAACAGAATTTAATTGATAGCTATAAGTTGGTGCTATTATCAGTGTCTACAAGGGCAGAAGTAGAGCAGTGGATCTTTGATGGTCACGGTAGGAGAGTGCTTAGCTCCCTGTATTGATGGTCCTGTCAATGCCCTGCAAACTGCAGAATGTTCCCTTTTTGCCATCCCAGGCCAGTCAGTGGATACTCACATGGAAAAGTACCAGTGAGATCTTTCCTTTTTTATTTTTAAAGCTTTTTATTTTCAAGATATATGTTTTTATATATTAGTTTTCTACATTCACCCTTGCAAAACCTTGTGTTTCAATTTTTTTCTCCTCTTCCTCTCCACCTCCTCCCCTGGATGGCAAGTAATCCAATATATGTTAAACATGTACAATTATTCTATACATATTTCCACAATTATCATGGAGCACAAAAAAAAAAATCAGATCAAAAAGGGAAGAAATGCAACTAAACCACAACAAAAAAGGTGAAAATGCTATGTTATGATCCACACTCAGTCCCCATAGTCCTCTCTCTGGGTGGAGCTGGCTCTCTCCATCACAAGACCATTGAAACTGGCCTGAATCACCTCAGTAAGCTCTTTCACAGCATCTTTGTTAGTTGCCTGACTTACTGTTATGTGTTTCCCATCTGCCCAAAGGTACTTCTGATTAGCCTCTGTGAGCTGCTATTCTTATAATTATATCAAACCATAACTTTCTTGGTAGAATGCAAACTTCCCAAGGCCAAGAAAGGTTTCATTTTTGTTTTTATATTCACAATCCCAAGCACAGTGCCTGGCATACAATACATATTTAATAAATGCTGGTTGATTGATGGATTCTCTTCTATCTGTCTCTCATATCTCAGCATATCTGGCCAGCCCAAGTCATACTTCATGTTCCAGCATCACAATTTTCTTGTCATCTGCCCTGAATGGATGTACCTTCTTTGTCACTCATCCCTCCTTGTTGCAGATCCAAAGCAGAAGTCAAATCAATACTATTACTTCCACTAGATCTGATTTCAAATCTCAAAACTCGAAATCTTCAAATTTAGAGATAGAAAGGACTTTAGGGATCATTTAGTTGTGTTCTTTTTTTTTTAAATAATATTTTAGTTTTCCAAACACATATAAAGATAGTTTTCAACATTCTTATTTATGAAACTTTGTGTTTTATTTTTCTTTCTCCCTTTCCTATCTCTCCCTCCTTAAGACAGAAAGCAATCTTATAAAGGTTAAATATGAGCAATTCTTTTAAACATATTTCCATCTTTGTCATGTTGGGCCTGAAAAATCAGACCAAAAGGGGACAAAAACACAAGAAAGAAAAAACAAAACAAGCAAATAAGTTAAAATACTATGTTTTGATCCACATTAATTCTTTGCAATTTTTTTTTCTGGATGTGATTGGCATTTCCATCCCAAGACTATTTAAATTTCCTTGAATCACGCATTATTAAGGAAAGCCAAATGCATCACAATTTAGTCAAGAGTTCTTAACAGCCTGGGGAAATTCAGGAACCCACCTCAGAATCATGTTTTTAAATAAATGAAATAAAATGCTATATTACAAAGGAAGTGATTAAGATGTGCAGGATAGTATGTAGTAGGAGACATGAAGTTGAGGGAAAGTGAATACTCTTGCTAGAGTTTCCAGCTCACAGCTATTCTGCAGGTTTGTAACATTTCGAGTCAAAAGAGACCTTGGATATGTATACATATATTGTATTTAATATATACTTTAACATATTTAACATATTGGACTACCTGCCGTCTGGGGGAGGGGATGGGGGAAAGAAAGGGGAAAGTTGGAACAGGTTTTGCAAGGATCAATGCTGAAAAATTACTCGTGCATATATCTTGTAATTAAAAAGCTATAATAAAAGAAAAGAGAGAAGAAAAAAAAAAGAAAAAAGACACCTTGGATATCAAGAGTTTGGGATAGGCACAAATCTACATTATCATCCAAGTCCCTGGGAGAATGCATTTATAAATATTATCTCATTTGATTCCCACAACCTTAAGTAATAGGTACTATTTAATATCCTCTTTTTATAGTTGAGGAAACTGAGGCAATAGAGTTTAAATGTCTTACTCAAGGTTATATAGCTAAAAAGAGCCTGAGGCTGGATTTGAACTCAGCAATGGTAACTTAGTCAAAATCAGTGGTAACTTGTTATCATGAAGTTCTCTTCCCCATTTCTTGCTCCATATTGCATAGGGAAGAGATGTTTTAATAATAAATCAAATAAACTAGCACCTGTACATGGAGGGTTTCCTCTCTCCAAAGGGTCAGACACCTTTCGTCCCTGAGCCACTATTTTTGCTGCCCTCTGTAGGACAAGGGGAGGCCACCCGGTCCCCTGTGTGCACCCTGTCCTTAGGATCCTGCCCACCCATGTGTGCCTGCAGCAATGGGATCGTGGACTGCCGTGGCAAAGGACTCACCGCTATTCCGGCCAACCTGCCTGAGACCATGACAGAGATGTGAGTGATGGGGAAAGCATTCACGGGGAGAGGGCAGGCTGTGGCCAGGCGTGGCTTGCGTCCCTTCTCTTCAGATCATCTGGGACAGCAGTCCCCTAGAACAAGAAGGTTTTTTTTTTCAGATGGATTTGCCTCCTCAACTTAGGTCCATAGCACAATAGGGTCTGGGGCCCTTTGTCCAGACAGGATATTGGAGCTGGAGGAAAGCTCAGATTCCTTGAGAGGCTCTAAGAAAGTATCTTCTGACTTGTTTTTTTTTTCTCTATCAGGCATGTTCTGAGCACTCTAACAAAGAATCAGAACTGTTGAGTTCCATTTCTAGCATATTAAAAGGATGGGGAACACTCTAATAATAACTCTAATGATATTTGCTTTAAGGTTCTTAATCTGTGAATGAAAAGGGCACTGCTTACCTTTGGGAAATAAATATTATCCATATGGGAACAGAATGGAAACTATGAGAAATCCTTAGGAATGAGACTTTAGTAATGTGTCATGGTGGATAAAGGGGAAGGCTGGAGTTAGGATGCCCTGGGCACTCCTGACAGTGTGAGCCTGGGTAAATCATGCAACCTCCCAATGTTCCAGGAAATTCTATGACTCAGTCACAAAATATATACTGATCTGCACTGGTACAAGCTTCCTTTTCAGAATTTGCTTGATAGTTCTTAGATTAAAAAAATAATCATAGATGTGAACAGAGAGAGAGAGACACAGAGAGAGAAAGAGACAGAGACAGAGAAAGAGAAAGAGAGAGTTAGAGAAAGAGAGAAAGAAAAAGAGAAAAAGAGAGAGAAAGATAAAGAGACACACACAGAGAGAGAGAGAAAAAAAACTAATGTCATAGGTGATTGTGAGGTTCAAATGAAATAAAGGGTAAAAAAACTTTGTAAACTTTAAAGGCCCAAATAAATGTTGTTAGTTCCTGCTAGGATAATAGCCTTTCTTAGTCTTGAGACTATGGGCTTATAGTTAGAGGCTCAGGAAACATCTGTCCCAAAATGGTTTCCAAATGGGAACTTAGAGTGGGGTCATCCTGTGCTGTCAGTTCAGACTGGGATAATAAATGTTAAGTCAAAAAAACAATGAATTTCTGGGTTAGAAAAGATCTTTGGGGATTACTCAACTCCACCTCTCATTTCACAAAAGAGGAAACTGAATTGCAGAGAAGGAAATGCTTGTAAGGTTATCTAGTGACAGAAGGGAAGCTTAGCACTGGTATGTGCTGCCTAACGAGGGGGTCTTCCCACCAAGGTTCTCCATGTCCCAGACAATGGCAGCTCTCTCTGATGCCATTTCCCCCCTGAGGCTGCTGGCTCTGGGCTACAGAGCTGCTGCTGCCTAGACAAAGCAACTGACATAGTGGGCAGAGAACTGGCATTCTTGATTCCATCAGGTCTGTGACATGCACTGGTGCCATTTAGCCTGTTAGGGTGCTAGGCAGGTCCCTAAGATTTGAATGTTCAGGTGTGAATTGGAATTAGTAGAGGAAGTTTCTGGTTACAAGTTTCCTTGGCTGAAAAAGTCACAGCCCCTTCCATTCCCCATGAAAAGAGATTAGGGTTTAATTAAGCAAAATTGTGGCTTGTGCAATTTATTACCCCCTTTAACTCAGCATATAGATGAGTGTATGAAGGAGAGGATGAAGAGCAAGGGATTTGGCGAGTATTAGAGAGAAATGTCAGAGGGGATGCTCAGTTTGAGCCTCGATCCCCAGTATGGAGCTTTCTTGGGGCTGGGCACCCAAGACTGAGCCTGGAAAACAGCTGTCATCAGGACTACTGTCCTCCCACCCAGCCATCTCTTGGAGTCTGTTAGGAACAGCCCATTCTGTTCTTTTTGGTGGGATTCAGGCTGATCTCCTCAAGGTTCAGAATTTCCTTTCCCTGCCTGAGGAAGAGAAAGCAGCAGGGGAGAAAAGCCTTGTGGTTAGAGTTCTGGACTTGGGAGCCAGAAAGATATAGATTTAATAGCTGTGTCCTCCTAGGAGCCTCCATTTCTTCAACCGTAAAGAGAAGGAGTCGGACTGGAGAACCTCTAAGGCTTCTTCTGGCTCCAGATTATCTTTCTCTCTCTTTTTCTCTTTTTCTATCTCTCTTTCTCTAACTCTCTCTCTCTTTCTCTGTCTCTGTCTCTTTCTCTTTCTTTCTCTCTCTGTGTCTCTCTCTCTCTGTTCACATCTATGATTATTTTTTTAATCTAAGAACTATCAAGCAAATTCTGAAAAGGAAGCTTCTGGCTCCAGTCTTCTGACTGGGTTTCTGGACCCATCGGCTTGTAATAGGCTGGCAATAGGGTAGTCCAGAGCTTCGTGCTGGAAAGTGGAGGACGGGAAAGGGAATGTTATTACATTTTCTCATCTAGAAACTTTCCAGCTCAACCAGTAATGCCTTCTGGCTTTAGCAAGGGTTTTCTTTTTGATAACATATGCAACTTTAATTAGTTGTAAGTTGAAGCATTATCAGCCCTGCTCCCCACGGTTTCCCCAGAGTCTTAGAATAGGGACTCTGGCCTTTGGGCCAATAACTCAATGGACGTCATCAGCTTCATCCTTTTGGATGAGTGCAGCTTATCACGCTGGGTAGATTCCCCAGGAGGGAAAAGATGGTGCCAGGCTGCTGGAAGAAGCTGCCTTCTGGCAGGGAATTAATTGGTAGTTGAAGTTCTCGTAGGTACTCAGCTCAAGGGTTTCCTGTAGACTGTGGAATCGGTCCTTAATTTTCTTATTTGTTTTTCTCTTTGCAGCCGACTGGAGCTCAATGGCATCAAATCAATACCCCCCGGAGCCTTTTCTCCCTACAGAAAGCTAAGGAGGATGTAAGTGCATTCAGTCAACTAGTGTTCTCCGAGACCTGCCTGGGACTCATCCTATGACTTTAGGGGAGGTAGGAGAGATGGACAGGAAGGGCTGCAAACCTGGAAGTGAGCACAGAGCTGCCCATGTGGCTTTATAATACCTATTTCTTGGACACCACCACTTCTACCTTGATTGCAGTAGTTTGGGGCTAAGTCTCATTGACTCTCAGTGGACAGCTACTTCCCTCTGATTCTGGAAAATGTTGACTCAGAATTAAGGGCTAAAGAAAGCATATAGAATACTGAGATGGGGGTGGGCAAAGAATGAGACTGTTGTAGTGAGAGCCAGGGTGGTGTAAAGAAAAATAGACTTGAAATCAGAAGATTTAGATCAGATACTTATTCACTATATGTAAGGAGCTTAACCTCCCTATGACACATCTGGAAACTGAGGGGGTTTGATTAAATTACTTATAAAAGTCCTTTCAATTCTAGCAGCCCATGAGATTTCTGGATTCTCTTCTTAGCATTATTGTTTAATATCTAATTCTTGGTAAGTTAGTGTGCTTTAAACTCTAGGAGGAAGTGTGGTGTGATAGAAAGAGCACTATAACTAATGTTGGAGCACTTGGATTCAAATTCCCATCTCTGACTAACTATGTAACACTCAAGTTCTCTGGACTACCATGTCTTTTCCTATAAAAGAAGGTGGTTGGACTGGATGATCTCTACAACTATTTCTTTTTTCTTTCTACTCTTTCTCTTCCTTTCTTCCTTTCTTTTGCAACTGGGGTCAAGTGACTTGCCCACAGTCACACAACTAGGAAGTATTAAGTGTCTGAGAACAGATTTGAACTCATGTCCTCCTGACTTCAGGGCTGCTGCTCTATCCACTGCACCAACTAGCTGTCTCCCTCCACAACTATTTCAGCTCTCACTCCAAGATTCTGTGACCCTTTATCCCATTTTCCTCATCAATAAAAGAGGGAAGACCATACCTGCTCCATTTTATAATTGATAAACTATGAAATGAAATGATAAAACAAGCCTAATGTACTTTAACTTTCTTAAAAGAGAGTATTTAGGAAGTGGAAAATATAGTTGTGAAATTGAAAAGCTCTCTCTCTTCTGTTTGGTTTCCAGAGACCTGAGCAATAACCAGATATCTGAGATTGCTCCTGATGCATTCCAGGGTCTCCGTTCCTTGAACTCTCTGTGAGTAACAGATGGGCTCCAAGGCTCTTGGCACTGCCCCCAGCACCAGTTGGGGTTTCTGAATGGGACTGGCCCTTGGTGTCTCTCCTAGAACCCAGTCACAGGTGGATTGGGTGTTGGAGATGAAAGCAGAGTTAGGTTTGCCAGGGACAGAGCAAGGGCAAGTGCCTCCCACACTGATGAGTTAAGGAGAATTTCTGACAAGAGGCTTTGAGCCTATTGACATAAATTCGCGCTAGGGGGTACTGGTAAATGTTTAAAAGACCTCTGAGAACTGTGATACATTTTTTAATTGAATTTGTGTTATTAAAATTTTCTTCATTGCTGCCTTAACTCTAAAGATCAAGAAACCAACATATCAACTCCTGATTTGTAGTATTTGCCGATTTCTGATGTGCAAATGCCTTTACTGAAGATTCTTCCAAAGTGGGATAGAGTTGCTGAAGCTTACCTCTGGAACCATGTAGCTCACTAGAGGACTGAGTCTATCAGAAGAGTATTGGGAGTGTGATGAAGAAGGAAGAGCATTTTTAATAATTAAAAAAAATTTAATACACATTGCTTTATGAATCATGTTGGGAGAGAAAAATCAGCAAAAGGGAAAAAAGGAGGAGCATTAAGAATAGTGCTTCCAGTGCTCTGGAATAATACGAATTAGCCTGACCTGCACTGCAGAGGTTTTTACCTTAATTCACATAGATTGTCACTGAGGACTATACACCTTCAAAATCCAGTGATCTTAAGTGAGCATAGAGCTTAAGCTACAGCATGGTACATGATTCTGTCTCATTCATTTTCAGAACATGCCTCTAATTCCATGTTTCTAGTATAGGACTAAGTAGAGAGAGCCAGGTGAGGGGAGCATCTCCCTCTAACTTATTATTTCTGCTTTGTTCCCCAGTGTTCTTTATGGAAACAAGATCACAGACCTGCCCAAGGGAGTGTTTGGAGGGCTCTACACCCTGCAATTGCTGTAAGGACTATCAGCTTATGAAAGTTCCTTTGGACTTTTCCCACAGGGAAGGGGAGTGACCCTACTTGGGGGCATGGCAAATCTTTCAGAAAATGCTCCCAGAACTAACGTCATTCTCCTAAATATTTTCAGTCAGAATGAGGAGGATGGAAGGAAGAGTTTTCATTTTTCTATCTCATCACAGCTAAATTAGGGAGATTTTATCATACTATCTCATCAGCCCAAAAGGATAACAAGAGATGGAAGAGCCTCTTAGACAGTGCAATTCTTTATGTAGAAGATGGAGCTAAGGTATCACTAGGAACAGGTGAAAAGCAGACCCAGAGTTAGCCAGTGGATGCCAGGACAATGAAGATTATGAAATAAAGCTTCTTTGTAAAGCTCTGTCTCAGAGTAGAGACATGTATATTTTATGATGCTACCTTGAAACTTATGACTAGGATAAATTCTGATGACTATATGGGGATATAATAATGGATACTCCTTAGGGTTCAGGCTGGTCCTTAACCCAGCTTCCTTACCTCAGCTATTTAAATTGTCAAATTGGACTTTGGGAATATGGGGAAGTGCTCGAGTGCATTTAAGTGCTTGAATGTAACAATTTCAATATTTTCCAATTTATCCACCCATCTTTTCATTCATTAAGTGTTTATTATGTGACAGATTCTGTGGTAGAAAGTGGGGTTACTGAGACAAAAAAGAAGCTCCTCATCTTAGAGAAGCATACATCCCCTTGGGGAGAGGAAAAAAGGCGAAAGAAGGAATATGAAATAGACAAATAAATATAAAGCAATTTTTGGAAGGTAGAGAATACACTAGCAACTGGTAGGATCAGGATACATTTTGGTGAATCAATATGTTATAGACTCATATCTTGCAATCACATTATGATCTAAGCTCCAGTGCATAATTATAGGACCCTTTATAATCAAGAGGCAGACACATTCTTTGGTGACTGATCAGTACATGGGAGGTAATAACTTTGTGACATAATTATCAGCCCTTTTTGTAGGCAGTGAAAATCCAGACTATTCCAAGTCCTACATCCCAGCAAGGACATTGTAGCCTTTATTTCTTATCTTCTCTGCTACTTCTCTTCTTCATTCCACAGCCTTCTTAATGCCAACAAGATCAACTGCATCCGAGCTGATGCCTTCCAAGATCTCCAGAACCTGTCCCTGCTCTCACTATATGACAACAAGATCCAGAGCCTGGCTAAGGGGACCTTCACCTCCCTCCGAGCCATCCAGACCCTGTGAGTAGCCTCTACTTTTCCTATTAGGCTTCAAAGCCAAGAAAGTGCATGGAGAGAAGAGAAATTGGGGCTGGCTTTTTGGTTTCAGACTTTGTCTCCATCCCTTGTGGCTTCCTGATTGCAGAATCAATTTCTACTTATTCATGAGGGAATGACCCACTTGTTTGATTGGTTGGTTATTGATGGCATATAGCAGGGGGAGAATTAAGCTAAGAGTTTGCTCAGTGCCTGCCGTTCTGTGCCTCCTGTTGTAGTCCCTGTGGTCCTATTTAGTATTGAGGCAATGCATAGATTTTATGGGGCTTGCTTAACTGAGAAATGTGATGGATGATTCAGCCAATTTTTTTAGACACCTACTATATACAGAAGACTCTGATAGCTACTGGGAACGCAAAGATGAAAAATGATACAATTCTTGTCTTTCTGGGGCCTTGCCATCTCTTGTTTCCGTCAACCATCTTTTCTTTGTTAAGTCATCCCTGAGCAAGATGCTGTGTCTGAAGGTCTTGGGGTAAAGGCTGGGTTGGGGGTGTAGTAGAGAGATTTCTGATTGAGGTATAGATTAGACTAGTTGACTACCAGATTCCCATGCAGGTCTGAAATTCTGTGATTCTGAAGCAAATCCACTTAAGGCAAAAATTCTTATTCTGAGGTACACAGTCCATGGATAAATTTTAAGGGATCTGTGGTCTTAGGCAGGAAAAAATTAGAAATTTCTTTTCCTTCATCATGTTTTGACACTGGGTGGGGAGGGAGGTCCTGAAACCTTGCTCTACCCAGAGACTTAAAAATACATTTCTCTCACTCAAACACAACCGGGCAAGAAAGAGTAAACCCCTGACTGGACAGTGCCTTTTGAATGCACACCTGGTTCTTTGTTATATGAGATAGCTCTTTGGGAGGGGTAGAGAGTGACATTTACTGAGAGAAATTCAGGCAATGAAATAACAACAAAACACAATAATACATTTTTTAAATGAATGCACTCCTGGTTCTGGCTTAGCAGCCAACAAAAGGCTCCTCTCCTTCATGTGTTAAGCTTATTAGAAATCATGCTTGTACATGCTCAAGTTCACATGGGGGTTGTGTTAAGTAGAGCGCACTTAATATGCTTGTAAAAACGGGCTTTCATTATCCAACCTCAGTCTTCCCCTACATATTAATCAAATGCTATTTGAAAATCAACAAATATTAAACTCAGTGATATATCATATTCATTATACTAGTCAATAAATGGTGTGACTAATGAAAATATGGTTTGTGGTAGAAAACTTTCTGTGAAATCCTGCTTCTTTTCTTCTCATATTTTCATCAAAGATCTATCTTTGACATGTGACATGGTCTTCTTTCATAAAAAATTTTTTATAAGGACAAGAAATTTGGCATGTGGGTTGATGTCTTCTTGGTCATCATTTTTGGATGATGGTACTGTCTGTGATCTTTTCCATCTTTTGAAATATTTTGAAAATCAGTCTCTGAGAGCTTTCAAAATTGTCACCTTCAATACAGATTTCTTCTGTATGTGTTTGATGTGGTCCATCTGCTCTTCCCAAATTCATCTTTTTAAATGCCATTTTCATGTCAAATTTCATTTTTCATGTAGCAGAGTACATACTTAGGTATTCAGAGTCCAAATGAAGTGATTCTGCCAATAACAGTGATGGGATCTGTCCCAGTGGAAATGCTGGCACATGTGTTCTATTTCTTATCATTTTGGTCCGACTTCGGTTCATCTACAAATGCTTTTGGTTGGTTGGTTGTGTCCTTCATTCTCAGAGAGCACCAAAATGACATTACTAAATTGGGGTCAAGGTACAGTGTGTCTGATTGTGGCTGATCAGTCCAATATGAGCTTGGAAGATTCTATCACAATCATAGACACAAATAGTTCATCTGAACATTGGGAGTGGAGATGTCACTGAATTTGTGCATCTCGTGGTTTCTGTTTTTAATTTTTGAGCTACTGCAATTCTGTTTTATTCAAAGATCACAGCACCTTCTTTGATGTGGGCATCCTGTGCCAGTGTCTCCCATGTCTCACCATAGAAGATTGTTCTTTTGGGATGATTCTGACTTTGTTTTCTTGCTAAGCTTTATTTTTTTAAGGGTTCATTTATTTATTTATCTTCCATCTAAAATTTCATGAGTGAATTAAAATTTTTATTTTGAATTCCAAATTCTCTCCCTATTTCCAGGTCCTTTTCCAAACCCATTGAGAAGGCAAGCAACACAATAGCCATCATACATGTGAAGTCATACAAAACATATTTCCACATTAGTCATGTTTTATGCTAAGCTTTATGCAAATTCGTTTTCCCTTCCATTGCTTGTGGCTGTTTTATGAGCTGATTTTGCTTGTGATCTACAATCCTTTTCTGAAACGTTTTATAAAGGAGCTTGTGTTCCAAACCAGTGTCGCCTTCGATTGCCATGTCTTATGTGGCAAGAGGATCAAGGCTTTCTGACTGAGACAGTTTCTGGGCTCGTTTGGCCTTATCTTTGTGCCAGATGTCTTACATTGGTCACACTTGTCTAAGAAATGATCATAATCAGAGCCAACATCTTTACTTTTTATCCGTTTTGCAGAAGAAAACACTTTGCAAATGTTAAAGCATTACACAAATATATGTTAACCTTATTTCCCACTTTTTTTTGTCAATAGCATGTTTAAACAGGTTGGGTTGGAGTCTATCCCCTATGCCTAGAATGCATTTCTTCCTTGCTTTTGCCCCATAGAATCCCTAAGTTCCTTTGAAGCTCAGCTCAAATATTACCTTCTGCATAGGCTTTTTCTGATTCCCTCAGCTGCTGATGCCCTTCTCTTAAAATTATCTTGTATTTATGTATTCATTTCTATAATTTATATGTATATATAATTATGTATGTACATGCTGTCTTCTCAGGTTGTGTTGCTTGAAGACAGAAATTGTTTAATTCTTTTTATCCCTAGTTCCTAGAATGGTATCTAGTACATAATAGATGCTTAATAAATGTTAACGATTGGTTGGAAGTATTACAATTACAGATAATTTTTTTTAATCTTTGTTTTTCCAATTTGGTGTTGATTTTGCCACTTGTTAATGGTCTAACACAGACATATGATTCATTTTCTGTCTATTAAGGTCTAAGTAATTTTTTTCTATGCTTGTCATGTCCTTCATATTTTCTTCTTAAAGTAAGAATTCATGACATATATGTATGAGATTTCTGAATAATTTGCAAGCCTTTGCCCACTTATTTTCTATCCTCTTGCCCTGTACCCATTTTCATATTGAAGTTATTGAGGATTAAGACCTGTATTGACTTGGGTTTTGAGGATTTGTCAGGTTTTTTTTATGGAATGACCCTGTGGCCATTTTCATATTGAAGTCATTGAGGATTAAGACCTGTCTTGACTTGGTTTTGAGGATTTGTCAGGTTTTTATGGAATTTCTCAACTTATTCTTTGCAATAAACATTGGCTCCTAAACCAATTCTCTTCCTGGAAATCTATTTGCTTATGTTCATGGTTAGCGATGCTGTCTCTCGATCAAGTATGCCATGAATGGTGCTTCTTGTCTTTGAATGCTCAATGAAATTTAATGGTCTCCTCGATTAACCTCTTTGAGAAGACCTTAAGCTGCCTTTTCATTGTTATAACTTTCTTCAATGCTTAGTTTCATTAATAACCAAGAATGTCAATAGGGATATGCTTCAGTTTTTGGTCACTGGACAAAGATTTCACATTTAACGTTTTGGCGGTTTAGTTTTTGAAGATGCCTTAAAAGCTTTTCTGTGCATCTTTTTTTTTTTCCTACTTTGCCATGGTCACTGCAAGGGTGCATTCTGTCTTTTTTTCTTTGTTTCATGGTTTCTTGTGGCAGAAGGACTTATCAGTGGACAATTTACTGATTACTTTCTCAATATTTAGCAAGACTAGTCCTCAGTCCCCAAATACATGTTTTCACCACGATCATACCTAGAGTCTTTTTATCTTGGGATAGAACTTTTGTGGAAGAATCTCTCTAGCTATCACTTACCTATGACTGATTTATTAAACATGGTATATATGATGAAGTACATGCAGATTAGAATTAGATTTAAACAAATACAAATACCCAAGTATATTTTCTATAGGACCATTGTTTAGCTTAAATCTGTCAGGTTCTCAGGACCAAGAAAATTCATCTCAGATGGGCTTTCCCTTCATTTGAAGACATCCAGTCAACTTGTGCTGATGGTTTGAAGTTCTTTAAGGAGCCCTAATGGTACTAATGAAAGATCCATGTCTACAAAAGCTTTCTGACAATACAGGCAAAACAGCGAGGCTGGCTTTCCGTGAACTCTGATCAGCTCTTTGTTGCTTTCCCATCCATAATCAGGAACAGAAAAGATAATTCCACAGATCTGTAATTTTATTAGTTTGGACATTCCCCCTACTGATAAAGCCCCTTAGTAACTTAATACTTGACCTTCAACAACTGCTGTAGTCAAAATAAGAATAAAAGCTATCCACTTGATGCTAAGTCTCTGAATTTAGCTAGGCTAGTCCTTAGACATACACAGTCTATTATAAGACTTCTGGAAAGATTCTGTCAGAGCTAACTCTGCTTGCATAACTCTTGAGAACCTAGTCATTTCAACTCCATGCAGAAGCATGAGAATCAGACATCAGTGGAGGTTTTCAAAGCAAGAAAGAAATGTTTTCTCCACATAATTCTTTCTTGTACTGAGCTTTCTGCCCTTTGAAGCTAGGTCTTGCATGAAATGGTTATTTGCATGCAATATTTAAGGTTATTCATTAACCATTCTTTTTAATCACACTAGTGGAAATTTTACAGCCTGCTTTTGCCACAGATCCAGGAAATTTAAAGTGAATATACTTCCCTGCAAACCCAGAATATTATATATTTCTGCTGAAATCTGTTCTACTTTAAGTAGAACAGATTTCAGCAGAAATACATAGTGATTTCTCTTAAGACAGACCAAAATGGATGGAGGTAGGCTATGAAAAGGCTGGTGCATTCAAGCATAAAGAAATATATCATAATGGAGGCTAGGGAGAGTTCACTTACCAGCCCCTACAATCTGTTGGATTTTCAAATAGATGTAAAATCTTCCCTGGAGAGAATCAGCAAACAGCTTCTTGGTAAAGGTCAGCAGCTGAAAATGGATTGTTAAAAAAAATTAAAAGGAGGCAATTTTATATAATGAAAAGAATAGCAGATTGGAAATTCAAGACTTGGGTTCAAATCCCAGGTTGGGTAGAACCAATTAACTCTATGACCTTTATCAGTCAAATCTTTTCTCAGGACCTCAATTTTCTTTTTTGTAAAATTTATGTGCTGTTTAACATATGTTAGATTACTTGCCATCTGGGGGGGGGGGGAAGGAAGGGGAAATTTGGAACACAAGGTTTTGCAAGGGTCAATGTCGAGAAATTATCCATGCATATGTTTTGAAAATAAAAAGCTTTAATAAAATAAAAAATAAAGAAAATTTATGTGTTAAATGAGAGATACTATGGTATAGAAGAAAAGAGCTGAATTTGTTGTACAAGGATCTGGGTTCAAATCCAGGCTCTAAGCATACTACCTGTGTGCATATTGACAAGTAACTTAACCCATCTGGGTCTCAGTTTCCATATGTATAAAATGAGGGGGTTGACAAAAAGACCTTTAAGGCTCCTTCTAGTTCTACATTTATAAATTCTTGATTGATTGGATTGATTCTAGTTTTAAATCTATGATAAAAAGGAGATCTGAGTAACAGACAGCACTAAAAGATTGGATGCTTAAGACTTGAATTTTACCTTTAGCTGTGTAAGACCTGGCAAATGTGATGAGATGGCCAACAACATTTGGTAGGCAGCCTGGTTTTGTGTCAAGGGCCCTGGTCTTTAAGTATTAAGCCCTGGGTCAATCAATCAATCAATTGACAAGCATTTATTAAGTACTTACTAGGTGCCAAGCACAGGGAGCACAACATATAAAAGAAAGCTGAAAAAAGTGGGGAGAGAAGATGCTGCTACTTGATGTCCAAAGGAGTTCAGCCAGCAGGGGAATGAAGAAATGGCTGGGCTGGTCATCCTTGTTAAGCGGAGGTACTGGGAGGAGCCTTCCAATTAGGGGAGCAGGTGCTTCTGAGGTAGAAGTTCCAGGGCTGATGGATCTTCCATATTTGGGAGATTTCTGGGATAAGAAGAAAAAGCCCAGAAGAGTGCAGCTTGGTAGGGAAGGCTTAGATCTGACAGTTAGGAACTATCTGATTATATAGATAAGTCATTTAACCTCTTTAAGACTCAATTTCTTCATCCATAAAAGAGAGATGATAATACTGGAACTGCTTACTTCATAGAGCTGCTGTGAGGAAAATGCTTTTGCAAACCTTTCTCACTCTCTCTGTTGTTTGCTTGCATTTTATTTTGCTTCTTTTTTTCTGGTTTTATTTGATGTTTCTTGTGCCACAAGATAATTGTATAAATATCTATGCATATATTGGATTTAACATATATTTCTACAATGTTTAACATGCATTTCACTACTTGCCATCTAGGGGAGGGTGTGAGGGAAAGGGGAAAATGGGACAAGGTTTACAAAAAGCTAATGTTGAAGAATTGTCCACGCATATGTTTTGAAAAATGAAAAACTTTAATAAAGAAAAAAAATAGCATGTCCCTACCCATCTTTTACAGCTCATATCCTACCCTCTTCCACATCAGCTCCCTCACTACCCTCTCCTTTCACTCTCATCCCATATCCCTCAGCCCTCTCTGTCAGCTCCTTCCCTCTTCCTAGCACTCCCCATAATCCCCCCAGCCCTGCCTTGTCAGCTCTCTTGACCCCCACTACTCTCTCATTCCTACATTCCTATCAGTTCCCCTTCCCCATACTCATGGTTGAACAATGTCCTGCCACCCAACCCTGCCCAGTTTTTTTGCTTCTCTTCCAATCTTTTCCCTGACCTTCATGGTTAACTAGATTAGTTTGGAGAGTCTAGATGGAGACCAGAAAAGTTCTTTTATCATTTTTTTCTTTATTTTCAATTTGTTTGTCTTCCCTTTGGAAAGGCACCTGGCTCAAAATCCGTTCATCTGTGACTGTAATCTGAAGTGGCTGGCAGATTTCTTACGCACTAACCCCATCGAGACCAGTGGAGCCCGCTGCGCCAGTCCCCGCCGCCTGGCCAACAAGCGCATTGGGCAGATCAAAAGCAAGAAATTCAGGTGCTCAGGTAACTGTCTTTTGGTCTCCTTTTTTCTTGGGGTGAAGGAATGGAAATCCAGAACTGTCTGGGAAATTTTAACATTCAAGAATCAATAGAAGCAACCCCACATAGCCTTGCCCATCAGATTTCTTCCCTGACTTTTTGTTCTCTTGGGATTTCTAAAAACTGGGAATACACCAATTGTGTTCCTTTAATCCTCTAACTAGTAGGAGTGTTTTCTGTCATGTAAGTTGGTATAATACCATGGTCATTGGGGCAGTAGTGTTCCACTGGGTGGGACTGAAACTCACGACCCTGGGATCCCGGCCAGGTCCTCATATGAGACATGTTAAAAATCATTCCACCTGGATGATCACCACCTAGCTGCATAACTTTGGGCAGGTGTTGCAATCTCTGGACCTTAGTTTTCTCATCTATAAAATGGGAGACTTGAATTAGATGGCCCTTAAAATCCCTTTCAGATATAAGATACTTCCTTAGTATAACCTATCCCCATCTGTACAATGAAAATAGTTCCTGATCCATCCTTTACTATGAGGCATCATTCCTATAGCTTGTTTTTAGCTCAGTTCAAACGCCCAGTACAAGTTCAGTGCTACCGTTCAGCATCAGTCACAGAATGTCAGAGCCGAACTTGGGAAATCCTGTGCAGTCCCCTCATTTTCAGAGGATCTAGAGCTGAAGGAGATGTTAGAAGACCATCTGGTTCAATTCCCCCATTTTATAGATGAGAAAATGGAGACTTAGGAGATTCAATAATTTGTTCAATAAGTAGCAAAGGTGGGGTTTTGCCTTTGGAAATCAGAGCTTTTTTATGTCTTATAGAGAAGAATCTTTGTAATGACTTTAGAGATATCCACAGGACTCTTGGGCCTTTAGAGATTCTATCCCCAGGTCGTCTACATGTGTTGTTAGATGGGCATGGGTTCAGGTTCCTGATCTGTTCTGACAATCAACCAGTTCCTTTTTGTTTTGTCTGTTTCCAGCAAAAGAGCAGTACTTCCTTCCAGGTAAGGGATCTCCTAGGAGTGGGGATGTCCCAAGAGGGCTGGGAGGACAAAGGCCCTGCTGCATGCCCAAGGGGGCCAGGCCTAGGCACTCCGAGGAGCAGGGTGGTCCCCAGCCCTCACCGCTTCCTTATTTCTCATGACTCCTTCCCTCGAGCCAGGCACAGAGGATTACCGGTTGAACAGCGAGTGCAACAGTGATGCCGTCTGTCCCCACAAGTGCCGCTGCGAATCCAATGTGGTAGAATGCTCCAATCTGAAACTCACCAAGATCCCAGAGCGCATCCCCCAGTCCACCGCAGAGCTGTGAGGGCACCTCCTCTGCCACCCTGGCCTGAGTCTTGTCCTCCCTCCTTCCTTCCCTTCCCTTTCCACGCTCCTCTTCAGTTCTTTCTGGGCTTGCCTTCTAGCTTTATTCTCTACAGCTGTCAGAGTGACAGCATCCTACTATTCAATCTTGGGGAGTGCTGGAGGGCCAGTTAGTCACCCCCATCCCAATCCCTGCTGAATCATTGGGGTACATAGGTACTGTGGTGATTGCGGTAACCTCCACTTATCCTGGACTCTCTCAGTTCTGAAATCAGTAGGTCAGTTGGAAGACTGAATTGGCAGATGGCCTTCCGCCATAAACATTGGGGGATAATTGGGTTCCACCCTTCAATGAGATGTCTGGACAGTTTTGATCCTTTGCTGCTGATGAACTGATTGACTTTGAACAGTGTACTCTATTTGTACCCCAGTTTCTCATTCTACAAAATGGGGATAATTATGCCTCCCTCCTACTTAAGCAACATTGTAAGGATAACATGTATTTATATAAAGCAATTACCCTGTTCTTGGAAGTAATGTGAGATATATGTTTATTTGCTCCTTTGAGCCTGAATACTGAACTTAGGCAAATGGAAACAGCGATTACAAAATTAAAGTTCTGTTTGTAGTTCTATTGTGAAAGATATTCATTTGTTGCCTTAAGTAGGAGCTTCTGATTTGCCAATGGTATGCTTGTGAAATTCATACATATTAAGGATTTTGCAAACATATTATGGATGTGTAAATTGAGACCTCAGTTTAAACCAAATTAACAAATATTTGCCTACTATGGCAAATATTTGTTAAATAAATACTAAGCTAAAAAAGAAAGATTTTAATGAAAAATAGTAAAAAATATGACCTTAGTGAATGCACTTGATAATATATCCGTTTTCAGGATACTCTTTAAAACTATTAGCCAAATGCTGATCTTGATCTATCACATATGTGCATTTATCAATATATGCAAACATTCAAATAGATGTAATTTATTTATATTGAAAAAGTATCTTTAATTATCACTGTCTTAGCTCTAGATCTACCATTATTTTAATCTGACTTAATGAGTGGACTCTTTTTGAGGTGGTGATGTATTTTTAATGGAATTTCCCAGAGATGCCCCTATAATATTGTCATCTGATAGGTTCTTCATTTGGAGGTGACTGCAACTTCTTCCATTCAAAACCTCTTCTTTTCCTTGTCTACCACAGACGGTTGAACAACAATGAAATCTCAATATTAGAGGCCACTGGAATTTTTAAAAAACTTCCACATCTGAAGAAAATGTGAGTCCAATTTGATTCAACAAATATTCTACAAGCCCCTAAAATGTGTGGAGCACTATATTTGGTGATACAAGGATAAACAATCAAAGTCTGCCCTCAAGGAGTTTATAGCCTAGTAGGGGAATGTTATATATACCTCCCAAAATGATATTATGAATGAATGCATAAGGGAAGGAGGAGGGGATCGTTTTCCTCCTATAGAGAACAGGGAAGATATTGTAGATAGAAGGCATTTGACTTGGAGGTTGAAGAATGGGACTTTAGCCTGACTTTGAAGTTGAAGAGGAACTCCAAGCACCAGGAATAATGGTAGCAGGAGAATTTTCTGTTAGAGAGTAGATGCCGACCAGGAGACCAGTTAGATGAAGGTTTCTGGGCAGATAGGAGTTTCTCAGGGGTCCAAATCTGAGAGGATTCTGAAGGAGAAAGGGAAGAAAAGAACCACCTCCGTGGATAAACAGTCCTGGATTCGAAGCGCTCATTGGGTCCCCTTTCTCTTTCCCTCCTGTTGTCCCCAGCAACCTCAGCAACAACAAGGTATCAGAGATAGAAGATGGTGCCTTCGAGGGGGCAGCCTCAGTGAGTGAGTTGCACCTGACTGTCAACCAGTTGGAATCCATACGAAGCGGCATGTTCCGGGGTTTGGATGGTCTAAGGACCCTGTGAGTACCTGGGAGACAGTGAGTGGGAGAGACAGTGATAGATGTGGATTGGGATGATGACTATTAACATGAGAAAGGAATGGGAACGAGGAAGATGGGGTTGCCAGGAAATAATGGGACTTATTACTGTTGCTTTGTTACAAAAAATATTATTTTCTGTAGCACTACCAAGGTTATAAAAAGTTATTTGGTCACAAAGTCTTTCCTGTTTTCTGCTGAGGACCTAAGTCTTGTCTGTCTTGTGCATATGAATAATCTAAGTCATCCTATGTTGGTCTGGATCTGGATTTCATTGGTGTAGGGAATTCCCAGTAAGAAAATTCTCTAATATTGCTCTACCACTTGTTTATTTAAAAGGAACTTTGATTTTTAAAAAGCAATAGGGTTCCAGAGCTGTGTTCCATTCCTATCTTTGCCACTTTGACCAAGTTACTTCTCTCTAGGCTGTAGTTTTCTCATCTGTAAAATGAGAAGTTTGTATTTAATCAGAACTTGTTAACTTGGAAAGATCTTAGGACCGTCAACTTAGATGAGAAAAAAAAATTACACCATTATTTTACACTCAACTTATAATTGAAATTGAGAATCTCCTTCAATTACAAATAGCACAGCACAGAATTTCACTGCTCAGGGGAAGAAGCATTCGATCACAGATGTGATATCCCATTACTCTTGGCTACATTTTCTCAAAATACCTTTTACACTCATTATGACTTCAAATTTCTCCAATTATTGGACCCATTGCTAGGTTACATGTGATTACAATCTTCCTGTCTCCAAAATGGTTTTTGGTATCCATGGTATCTTCTGTAATTCTCTGTATTTTATTTATATACTTATTTTACACATTTAAAAGCATTATTATGTGAAGGGGTATCTGGGTTTCACCAGACCCCCAGAGGGTTAGACCCAAACATGGATGGCCCTTCTGATCAGAATGTTTCTAAGATCGCTTCTGTCTCTAAGTCCTATGGATCCAGAAGGATTCCTTTGGGAAGCAGGTTCAGCAGAACGGTTTCTGAGCCAGGAGGACCCTTGCTCCCCCTTTTCTCTTTGTTTCCGCAGAATGCTGAGGAACAACCGCATCAGCTGCATCCACAACGACAGCTTCACAGGCCTTCGGAATGTCCGCCTCCTCTCTCTTTATGACAACCAGATCAGCACCATCTCGCCTGGAGCCTTTGACACCCTCCAGTCCCTCTCCACTCTGTAAGTCGGGTGTCCCCCTGCTCAGCTGGGAGCTCCTGTCCCAGAGGCTGGCAGGCATCTGTCCCAGGGGCCCCAGCACCTTCCCTGTCCCGTCTGCTCCAGGGACACGTAAGGGTGGGATGGAGTAAAACTCAGCCGGAGTCAGTCTCACCAGACAGGGCTGGATCACTTTTTTTCCTGGTGACCAGAGCCCCTTAAGGCTTCTTAGTTGAATCAGGGGTGAAAGAGCATATGATGCTGCAGTCTGCTCTACCCGTCATAATGCAGTGATGATGGTGGATAGAGTGCTAGGCTTCCAGTCCAGAAGAGCTGGATTCAAATCCTACCTTACACACTTATTAGATGGACAGGCCATTTAACTACTCTTGGCTTTAATTCTAAATCTGTAAAATGAGAGAGTGGACTACATAACTCCTAAGATCCCTTCCCTTTACAATGTAAATTTACACTGCAAAGGTGAAAAGTGGCAATAGTCTCCATGGTCTTGGTCAAGGTCATACAACTTGTATATGTGAGAGACAGAATTTGAATCCAGTTCTTCTTGTCACTTGAGCCTGACTCTCTAAGCATTATAGCATGCTGCAGCCTCTCAGATACTGTGAAAAGATTTGCTGGGAAATTCACATTAGAGGAGAGTGGTGGAAACTTAGCTGTAGGCTACATGGCCTTTTCCCATTGGATGTCCTACTTAACTAAATGTAAATTTTGTAATTCCTGCCTGGAAATTTATACTTTTAAAATATGCCCTTGAAAAGAAAAAGATTCTGATTTTTATGGTAGAAATAAATAGCAGGTGGCAGTCTGCCTTGGGAGTGGGTGAAGGGAGGGAGCCAAGAAAAAAAATGAAGAATAGAAGTGTTACTCATTGACTGTGTAATTGAGATAAATCTTCCTTTCCAGCCCTGGTTATCTTTTTAATTCTTTTGTTGGGCCTTTTCATACTCATGTTTATTCTCCTCTTCCTGATAGGCAGCAGACTGGTCAGAAACCTTTTGAATCAAAACACTTTAATTATGGTCTCTCACCTTAGGGAAGGGTAATAATTCCAAATATCGAGAAAGAATATGGTTCAGCTGGGGCTTGTATCAGTCTAGCAACTCTTGTTTATCAGTCAGTTCGACTCTTTATGAGCCCATTTGGGGGTCAAAGATACTAGAGTGGTTTGCCATTTCCTTCTCCAGCTCATTTGAAAGACGAAGAAAAGTGTCTGACGCCAATTGTAAACTGTAAAAATGCTGTAAAAGTTTTTATGATTATAGATATATTATCATTATTTGGTGTGCTGGGAATCCCCTGAACATTATGCACATCCTTATTCAAAAGTAAATACAAGCATTTATCCTAAGGCCAAAGAGGAATGATTTTTAAAATTATTACTCTATTGTGGATTAAGCTTTCCCCTTCCACTGACAACATTTTTGATGTTGCGCTGTTGATTGTAGGCTTGCTGGAGCGGTGAGGTCCCTCAGAGGGACCTCAAAATTGTCCCAATCCTATCGTTAATATATTTCTATGTGTTATAGAATAAAACTTTTATAAAAGTTGATATATAATCTTTATATATTATTATAAACTATAAATAATCTACATAATCTTTTATAAAAGATTAGAATATGAGATATGACTTTTCATATCAACAGTGATCAAATGATATGACTTCAAATCAAGTGATATGACTTGTTTAAAAAACAAATGAACACACTTGTTCTTATACATGTCAGTGAGCGATGTCCCTTTCAGTAGTTACTCAGGAAGTTGTACCCTTGGTCCGATGAGCCACCATTGCCCAGAGAATATTTGTAGTCCCTTTCTGGGATCTGTTTCCAGTATCTAAGGCACAGATTTTCATGCGTGGCCAAGCCAATTCCAGACATCTCCCAAAGAGGAATTCCAGATATGGTGTTTAATATGGTGTTTAAAGGGGATGCAGAGCATTTGGAGGTGTCGTTTTTGGTGCACTTGTCAACTTGGAAGACTCCTTATTCTCATGACACACTTTAATGTATTCATACTTTTGCAAAAGTTGCATAATCCAACACTCAGAAATATGTGGCAGTTTTGAGGTCTTTTTTTAAGTTCATGAACAAAGATAGGTGGGGACAAAAACTAAAGTATGGAACTTGGAATTAGGAAGTCCTGAATTCAAATTTTGCTTTAAATAATAGCTATCTGTGTGATTTGGGGCAAGTCATTTAACCTGTTCTCTTTTGTAAAATAAGGAAAATAATCGCACCTTCATCATAAGGGGGTAGAAGGTTCATACAGTGCCAGACTTGGAGTCAGAAAGACTGGTCTCCTCAAGTTCAAATCAGATATTTCCTAATTGTGTGATTCTGGCCACGTCACTTAGCCATGTTTGCCTCAGTTTTCTCATCTGTAAAATGAACTGAAGAAAGAAATGGAAACCACTGCAGTGTCCTTGCCAAGAAAACCCCAAACGGGGTCATGAAAAATTGGACACAACTGAAGAGTGACCACAAAGTCCCACGGGGTTGTAATAATTAAAAGAAATAATATGTTAAAGTACAACATAAATGTTAACTATTTTTATTATTGTGGTCGTTGTTACTCATGGTTCCTTATCCTTTTAGGAATCTCCTGGCTAATCCATTCAACTGTAACTGCCAGCTGGCCTGGCTCGGGGACTGGCTCCGGAAGAGGAAGATCGTGACGGGGAACCCCCGGTGTCAGAACCCAGACTTCTTACGGCAGATCCCACTCCAGGACGTGGCCTTCCCCGACTTCAGGTGTGAGGAAGGTAACTCACAGGCATCCTGGGGAGGGGGGCCTGGCGGGTCAGCCTGGGAGCTGGCTAGGAAAAGAGGTCGCGGACTGAGCCCTTAGAGGGGCAGCAAGGATTTTGCCAGGAGCAGGGGGCTCAGGCTTCTCCACAAGTCCAGGCTAAGCCAGCTCTCCTTGTACCTCACAGCCCTGCTGTATCCCCTGCTGGAGACCTGCAGGGCTGGACCTGGGACATACCCTCCCCCTTCTCCTAGGCTCACTTCATCAGATCAGCCCTCCTCACTCTAGGATCTTCCCATTAAAGAACATCTCTCGGGTTCCAAGAAATCACTTCTCTGACGTCTTCTCAGGAAGGAGTCGGTTCCTGGCTCATGGACATACTTATTCTCTCTTGAATCCTCGGCAGGAAACCTTTCTCCCCTTCTCCCTCAATCCAAGGCGTTAGAGCCTTTCTTTACAAGATTACTGTCCATCTATTCTACGCATTTTTTATGGATCTATTTTTATACTTGATGTCTCCTCCATTAAAGTATAATCTCCTTGAAGGTTCAATGGAAAGAGAGTTGAATGTGGAGGTAGAAGAGCTCATTCCCATTCCTGATTCCGCTATTTTTCAGCTGTGTGATCCAGGAGAGCGATTTAATTTTTCTGGGTCTCAGTTTCCTCATCTACCTCTAAGCTCTCTTCCAGTCCTAAATAGTATGATCCTATGACTTTTAGGGGTCCATTACCTTCTAAGATAGTTATGGCTTTAGAGATAGAACAATTTTGATTGTTAGGAAATCCTTTCTCATATTGAGCAAAAATCCATTATTGCTGCTACCCATGCTACCTCCCACAGGGCTATTTAAAATGAGACAAATTCCTTTTCCATACATGCAAATATTTAAAGGTAGCTCTCATGTCCTGCCCTATCCCCTTACCAAATTATTCTAGATAGCTTTGGTTCATTAATTTTTCAAGATTTAAAAAAAAAAGCCATTTCTGATCAAGTTCCTTTGAACACACCTTAATCAATCAACAAGCATTTATTAATCGCTTACTATGTGTCAGGTACTATGCCAGTGACGGAGATAAAATGGAAAAGTTTAGACAGCTCCTACTCTCAGGGCCCTTCCATTCTCCCAACACTACTCTTCAATTAGATTCTGCAAAGCCTTATTAAGTTTCTATTCTGCGGAGAATACAATGGTAAACATTAGAGGAGATAATAACGCTGTGTTAGAACATATTCTAGTCTGCATGGAGAATAAAGTTTTGTAGAAGAATGAGACTCACAAAAAGAATGCATGTTATAACGTATTATGGTAAGTGAATTAGAGAGGGGCTGAGCGGAGTGCTAAGTGAAGTGGGAAGGTCATGGCTGACATGTGGTGGAGGTGGTGAGTGAGTGAGACTTTAAAGGATGAGTGGGAAATCCACAGGCAAAGAGAAGGGAGGGATTTCCAGCATGGGGGACAGAGTCAACAAAAACAGAGCAAGTTTGGGACACAGAGGAGGCCATTTCAGCTACAAAACTCCATGCATGAGGATAATAATATGAGGTCCAGCTAGAGAGAGAGAGAGAGAGTCACACTAGATTACAGAGTCAGCAGGTAATGGGGATTTTTTAGTAGGCAGATGACATGATTATGCATAGAGGTAATTGTGTGGTATGAATGGTAATTTGAGGGTAGAGAATAAAGGTGGGAAAACCTTTTGTTGTTTTTATTTATTGCAGTTATTTAGATGAGCAATAATAAGGACCTGTGCCAGGGTGATAGTGGTAGGAATAGGGAGAAGGGGATGGATGCTAGAATTGCTTTGTAGGAGTGGACAAGAGTATTGGAGGTAAACAATATCAAGGTTTTAAACACTGGAAACTGTCTACATGATATCATTGACAGAAATGGACAAGTAAGAAAGATAAAGTTTTGAGTGGGAAATCATTAGAACAATTCTTGGGCATGTTTGAGGTAGTGATGGCCTGTACAGATAAATTTCAGCACACACGAATGTTTTTATTAGTTTTATAGCCATTTCCATCTCTTTGTGGTTCTATTTTGGGATTTTCTTGGCAAAGATACTGATTCACTTCGCTGTCCCCCAAACATTATATACAATACACACATATATGTATACTTACATACCACATATAAAGTTATATTTATGTATATATATAAATTGAGGAGATTTGGAAGCAGACTGAAAGAAGCCTTACTGGAAAAAAAGTCCTAATGAGGACAGAAAGGAATAAGATCAAAGTAGAGGCCTTAATGACTTGATGAGGAGCAGAGTTGCTTCTTGTGTTCCCAGAGGGAAAGAAAGGAGAGATGATGCACTGAAGTTTTGAAAGATAGAGGAGGGGAATTGAAGAAAATCACATTAAATGCCTGCAAGTCTAGTTGAAGAAGCAGAAAGCTATGGTATTTTAAAAGTTTAAGAGACATAATTTCTGGGTGATTTAATCATTTTATTAATAATGGCAGCATGTTTATTAATAAAAGGATGGCCGTTTGGCCATCTCTCTCTTAGACCAAAAACAAAAATGGTGGTGAGCTCATGGCTAGTAGGTCCTTTGGAAGAGGAGTGTTCCTGAGAGTGGCAATCAACTCTGATTGGTTAACAATTAATGAGAGGTGGGTTTTACAAAGAGAAGTGAGTTCACTCCAATGAGGGGCTGAGAGTGATATCATGTCACTCTTGGACAGAGAGATTGTTCCTATATCCAGAACTTTAGGCAATTGAGACAAAGAATCTATATCCCCCACCCAAGCCTGAGCTAGTTGGGTAGAGTAGCAGTGCCCATGATGAGGAGAATGTTCATCCTATCTTTCACCGGCCCTGTCCTTGAGAAATTGGACAAAGAAATAGGACAGGGAAAAAAATCTCCCTAATTTTAATAACTAACTATTAATATGAGAGAAATAATCATTTTTCTCAAGACTGATGATTTGCTTTAAGTGTAAAAGGGAGGGGTGCAGTTGATGGCTCAATAAGAGAGGAAAGAGCTTGAAGCAGTAGCTATAAGGACTAAGAAGAGGGCTTGTCTTGTGACTTTATTGGTCCAGGGAACTCCTGGACAAGGACTTTTCCTGCAACTCATATGCTTAGAGGATTTCTTACCCAGCCTGAATGAGTGCTACCTCAATCAAGTCAGTGTATAGTTTAAAAATACCAAGGTCTCCTACTGCATCCAGGGCCATCTCCAGTTGTCTTGATCTATATCTGGTCACTGGTCCCAGATGGCTCTGG
Source organism: Sarcophilus harrisii (assembly GCF_902635505.1). NCBI lineage: Eukaryota > Metazoa > Chordata > Mammalia > Dasyuromorphia > Dasyuridae > Sarcophilus > Sarcophilus harrisii. The sequence goes on along the minus strand of NC_045427.1, from coordinate 590,473,183 downwards.
AGGGAAAGTGAGGCAGGTGACTCTGCCCAGCCCTCCCTCCCTCCAACTCCCCTCACTTACTTGTCATGGCATCCCCCCCCCCCCCCCCCCCCCCCCCCCCCGATGTCATGGTCCTCTTTGAGAAAGGACAAACAACAATATTTAGAGAATTTCCTAAAACAGAGATGTCAAACTGGCTGCTAGGGTCCCTTTAGGGAGCGGATCTGAACAAGACCCTTACTAAAATAGGGCACTCAGACCAATTTATGAGAGGTTCTATCAAAGAAGCACCTACTGTTGGTAATTCAGAGATCGGGTTAGTGTCTGGATCCAGTGATTTCAATTCTCAGGAAACCCAGCTGAGCCTTGACTACAGAGGACTGAAAGCAAGAAGGTGGGTCCCCCTCACTGACCATCCTTTCACTGATTTCTTTTCCAGGTCAGGAGGAAGGAGGCTGCTTCCCACGGCCACAGTGCCCACAGGAATGCACCTGCCTTGACACTGTGGTTCGCTGCAGCAACAAGCACCTTCGGGGTCTCCCCAAGGGCATCCCCAAGAATGTCACTGAACTGTGAGTGACACCATTCGTGGGCTCCTCAGCCCCTTCTGGCTTAGCTAAGGCCATGCAGGGTCTTTGGGGATGGGGGAGAAAGGAGGGGCTTCCTATTATCAATATTAAAATCTCATATCTATATATCTGTCTGGAAAGACATCTGTCTGTCTAAATAGATCTAGATCTAGACATAAGCACAGACAGAGATATAGACATAAATATTGGTTTACCACTTACAAAATACTTTCCTTATAACAACCCTGTAAGGTGGATAGAGCAAATATTGTTCTGGTTATTTATTGAGTTCACTTTCACTGATGTGAGGAGCATCCTGTGCACAAACTTGCTCCAGCAATGGAGATTTTAACTTTGCTATAATTCAGAGTATTAGAGAATAAGCTGCATTAATAAGAGGTGAAAGTGACTTGTTCTTATCACACAGCAAATATGTAATGGATTGAATGCTGGACCCAGGTTCAGGAAAAACTGGGTTCAAATCCTGGCCCTGTTTAGCCTCTCTAGGTCTCAAGTTTTTAATCTTGAAAATGAAGGGGAGCTTTGCCAAAGGGGATAATAGTGGTAAAGAGCTTAGCAAAGTGATCTCTAGCACTGTATAAATGTTGGTCGTTTTGGTGGTGTTGGTAGTGTTATTGCCTTGAAAAGAAAAGCCTTAAGGGGAACATGACAGCTGACCTCCAGTATTTTAAGTGTAGTTCATGGAAAAGGGATCAGACTCATTCTGAGGAGCCACAGAGGAGTGAAGTAGGAGCAGGGGTAGAATTAGCCAACAGGGAGACTGAGTCTTGAAAAGCTTCTGATCATGAAAACTATAGTAAGCATTTATTAAGCACCTATTCCGGTCAGATGCTGTTCTAAGTGTTGAGGGCACCAGCTCCAGGTCTCAGGGAGTCACAGATTAATGCATGAAAACAACTGTATATATGATATACATATCATATATATGACATACACATCATATACAGTGAAGCTATATATATATATATATATGTATATATATATATACACATATATATATATATATGATAAATTGGAAATAATCTACAGAAGGAAGGCACTAGACTCAAAGAGGGAAGGTTCCCTGTAGGAAGAGAGATTTTAGTAGGTGTTCAGAGGAAGTCAAAGAAGACAAGAAACAGAGAAGCAAGAGTTCTGGGTATGGATGGCAACCAGTAAAAATGCCCAGAGTTGGAAAAAAGGAATATCTTGTTTGAGGAACAGTAAGAAAGTTATAATCACCGGATCACTTGGCAAGCCCATTGGAAATGGGATCCATTTTCAGTCTTGGATTATACTAGATTCTCCCTGGGTTTTCTTCCAGCTTTGAGGTAGTTCCAGACAACTCATCAGTGTATCATGTGGTTACAATATAAGTTGTGGAATGATCAGTGCCAAAATTAATGATATAGAGCATGTGAGTTAGTGGGGGCCAGAAAAGGGGGAGATCAGAAGGATCTGGAGCAGTGAGGGAATGAGTTGGTCATTGAAGGATGGCGAGAATTTGGATATATGGGGAAATTTTAGTTAGGAACATTGGAGTTGAAGGTTCAAGATGGCAATGCTCCTATTATGTTCAAGGGACATCAAGAAATACAGTTGTTTTACACTGAAAAGTTTGTGTTGTAGGGGCTGAATTGGAGAATAAAGACAAGGAGGCTACGATTTCTCAGGTATGAGATGATGAAAGAGTAGACTAAGATAGGTAGGAAATGGGGAGTGGACCTAATTTTGCCAGTGTGCAGCATTCCAGAGAGTAGCTTATAGCACTAAGAAGGGAAATCATTTGTCCCAAGTCACATAATCAGTTTGTGTCCCAAGTCAGAATGCAAATTTGGGTTTTGCTGCCTCCTTCTCCACCATGTCATGCTGTCCCTCTAGGATCGTATCAGTAAAAATAGAAAGTTAGGGACACCTGGAGAACGGTATTTGGTGACTAATTGAACAGAAGGAAGAAGCAAAGATGGCTACAAGTTTTAAGCCTTGATGACTGGGAGAGCTGATTAAGTGGAGAATTTGAACGTGTTGAATGAGAAGTGACAGGACACAAGTGTCTAATGGGCATTTGAAGATGTGGAACTGGAATACTAATGTAAAGTTACAAATATAGAATTGAGTTTCATTGGTGGCCCTCAGCAGTGACAGTTAAAGACACAGGGCAAGGAAAAAGTTGATTGATAGAATTTCTTTTCTGTAAAATTAATGTGTTGAATCAGATGAGTTTTAATGTTTTTTGTAGCTTGAGATCTAGGACTCTGATCCTGAAAAGAGGGTCTAAGCTGAGCTTTGGATAATGCTTCAATTAGGGAATAGGAACAGGATGCAGTAAGGAGACAGAGACGTGGCCAAGAAAGTGGGAGCTTTTTTTTTTTTCCATTTCATCAAACACATTTCTGCCCTCGGTTTCACAGGCTTTTAGAGGTATTATCGCTTAATAGTTGCCAAAAAAGTAATTATTTTGTCTAATTACAACCACAACAAAAATGGATTTCCTCCTGAAATTGGGTGTGGTAGAGAGAGCACTCCACTTGGAGCTGGAAGTGCCGGTTTTGATTCCCAATTCTACTCCATGATCTTAGGCTTGACATCTGCCTTCTCTGATGCTTAGTGAACTTATCTGCAAAACTGGAACAAAAATACATACTCTCTCCCTTCAAAGGGTTGTTATAAGAGTCAAATGAGGTAATGTGTATAAAAATTTAATGAGACAAACTGTTTTGGAACTCTCCACTGTTATAAAAATACAGTGCTCTGGAAGTGGGCGCAGAGGAGGAAATGTGGTGCTCTTTCTTACTTGAGAAGGATGACATGATTGGGATGTCCTGAAAAGAGGTTACTCTTGGCAGAGACACTGGGGGAGACGGGCTGGCTAATCTCTCCTGCTTTCCTCTCACAGCTACCTGGATGGTAACCAGTTCACTCTGGTCCCTGCCCAGCTCTCCACCTTCAAATATCTGCAGCTCGTGTGAGTATCCCGGACCGTCCCCTTTTCAGGGTCCTCTGTCCCACATGGGAAGGGTTCATGTGCACGAAAGTGCCAGAGCCAAGAAGCAGACCCGGCTGATCCCAGACCCTGAAGGGAGGGTCCACAACGTTCTGGAGCCTCCTCTAGATTTCCTTCCACCTTTGGAAATAATGTATTTGTCCTCCTTGTAGATCTGAGTGCAGTCATTCTGCCACCTCGTGGCCATATTGGGAACCGCTATGGTTCCAGTCTAAATGCATTTCCCCAACTCACCTTCCCCTCTGGCCTGTGAATGTTCCCTGACGCTCCTTGGCTCAAGGAGGACGCTCCTTTTCGTTTAGATTTTAGGAAGCAGGCAGGGAAATTACAAAGGGAATGGACACATCTGGAGGCTTCCGCGGCACTTATTGCTAGCCCCAAACACAGGGAGCCGTGGCAAGGGCAGCTTGAAAAGGGGACGTTTGAAGGAGGAAAAGGGGTTTGGAGATCCCAGGTTCTGCCCAGGGAGCCCCGAGCCCAGGGTAGGGCCGGGGTGCATTCAGTGAGAAGTAACGCCATTATAGAAAATAAACCTTTACTATGTGCGCTGGGTGAGGTACTACAGCGCCGAGTCAGGAAACTGAGTCCCAGAGTCTCCTTGACGCCGAGGAAGCGCAGAAGGCTTCTTGAAGAAGGCTTTAAAGATTCAGCAGGTGAAGCAGGGACAAAGGCTGTTCCGGGGTTGCCGGGAACTCTAAATACAATTTAATAACACCCTCTTTAAGAGGACCTAGCCACTGACCAAATCCACCCCTGTTTCCTATAAAGCCCTGATTCGTGGTCCGTCTGTGTCTAGTCGAGTTTTGATATATATATATATTTTTTGGTTATTAATGTCATGATCTTATTAACATCTGTCCTGTGCCATGAACGCTCTGTGCCTCGGATCAACTCACACCTTCCCCAAGTACCTTTTCCCCCCAAAGCCTGGGGAGGTTCCAAAAATGCACGTTTTAAATGTCAGCCTCTTAGATTGTTCTTTTTGGTGACATGTCATTGTAGCATTGGATGATGGCATGAAAATAGAATCCAGATCCCCCCCTCTCTCTCTATGTCCTTTTTGCAAGCTCCCACTGACTCACTCTCTCTGTATTCTTTGCAAGCTCCCGACACTCTCCTCCCACTCCATACCACTCATTACTCTCCCACAAAAGGGAATCCCTCTCTAGCTGAACCAACCCTCATTCAAACTACTTTCTATTCTTTTGCTCCACAAAGTGACCCAGTCACTCTGCAAAGGCTGGTTCTGTCCTCCTTCACTTACCTCACCCATGCTGCTGACCAATGACCCATGCTACCTCTGAACTACTTTCCAACCCTCTGAGGCAGCTTTTGCCTCAAACTGGGATAACTGACGGCTTTGTGTCCCCCAAACCTCTTTTCTTTGTCAATTTACACAGCATAACCTCAAATCATTTGCCATAAGAAAGATGCATAAAATACCTGCCTTCATAAACATTATTCAGCAGTAGTAGAATGAATTTTTATATTCAATTAACAAGCAATTTATGACGTATTATGTGCCAGGCGCTCTACTAGATGCTGCTCTTTAGGATTTTTGCATTGTCTGGTGATCTACAGAATCTTGCTTACTCATCAGCTAATCAAAAAAGATTTACTGGGTGCCTGCTATTTACAAGGTGATATTAGGGACATGCTTCTAAATTATTAGCTACGAAGCTCAAAATATAGAGAAAATATTCTAAGTCAAAGGTTCTTACTCTGAGGTCACAGACTCCCAAAGGCTTAATGGATAGATTTCAGGGAGTCCAGAAATTGGGATGGGGAAAAATTTGCATGTCTATGTTCTCCAACCTCTACTTGAAATTTAGCATTTCCTCTGATCATAAATGTTGGCAACAAAAAGTTATTCTGAGAAGGGGGTCCATCTTTACCAGATTCCCTCACATACAAGGTTAAGCAGCTTTGCTCTAAAGATTTGTGACTTCATCATTGTGAATAGTCTCTCTACTGCGGCAGAATTTGAACTTGGCTCTTCCTGACTGAGTCCATTGTTCTGTTTGCTGCATCATCTAGTTACCTTTGTAAATATGTGGAATTTGTTATTTGTAAAGGGCTGAAACTCTGAGTTGATGCACTGGGATCAGACAACCAAGCACTTAAGGCTAATTACCGATTGGACAATACTCTATTAGCATATGCTTGGAAAATAGCCCTTCCTACCATGCTGTGCTGGCTCGATAATTGGTGTATACAGAGAATTGTAGGAGGGACTAGGAGGTGTAATAAGACTAATCGGAGTCACTTCTGGTTAGGAGAGGAAGAGGAGAGGTCGTGGAGATCCTGTATCTATTCCCTTTGCTTCTACCCCTAAAGACCAAGAATAAAGACCAAGGATTTTTGCTTATCCTGACTCTGGCTGATTCTAAGGTATCCAGGGTGCTAACTCGGTCTTCACAGTTATCCCCAAGAAGAGATTGAATAAGTCCATAGAGTCATAGAATCTGAATTGCAGAAAACCATGGAGGCTGCCTGACCAACCTGTGAGCCAGGATAGGCATCCCTTCCCTAACAGAGGGGCACCTCACTTTCCTTGGTATACGTTTATGGATGGAAGTGCTATACATCCGGACATGATATATTTAATTGGTGGATGCCTATAATTATATATTTTTTCCCTTTCCTTGTGTTAAAAACTACTTCTAATTTTCATTCATTGATCCTAGTACTCTTGTGGGCACTAAGTGGCACTGGGACAGAGTGAAGAGCTGGAAATCAGGAAGATCTGAGTATAGATTCAGCTTCACCAGCTCTTTGATCCTGGCCAAGTCACTTAACTCTGCCTCCATTTCTTCATTGATCCTAGTTCTCTATTCCACAAAGAACAAATTTATAGAACGCCATCTTTTTTGTTGTGTGCTGTGATCCTTAATTAACATTTATGCCTCAATTCTTGCTGTCTTTATCCTTTTTTTTTTTTTTTTTTTGGTTTATTTTTAACCAATGTCTAAATAGTAAAATTTACTATAGTAATTCTGTGAGAGAGATTTCAAAGAGCCTTGAAAAAACATCCTTACTACTGATTTTGAATGCCTTGTTTGCCACCAAAAGAGAAGGGATAGGCTCAAAGTTCTTTGGAAAGACTTTTTTTCCCCAAAGAAACCTGGATCATCCAGGCAATCTCAAAGGAGCCCTTCCAAATTGTTTTTATGGGCTTCCAATGAAGTGTGAAGAGTTCTGGTAGCTGCCAACAGAATGTCAAATACAGTGATTTAACAGCCCTTCCCTTTTCCTGGTGACCTTTATTTGGTCTGGCACTAAACAGCTGCATTTATAGCTTTGAACCAATTGGAGAGATAGGATAGGATGAAAGGGCAAAATGTTAGGTCAGGTCTTACTATTAAAAATTCTGCTTAGTAGGAATATTTATTGACGGCACAAATTTGAAATTTCTTGAATAAACATTTTTAGAGTTGGGCTATTCAAAGAATCCCCCTCCCCAGACATTTCTAATAGTACTCAATTTATTATTAATTTGACTGTGAAGTATATAATGTGTTATGATAATGAGCATTTTAGTTTTAGATCAAATTTCTGAATGGGGAGTTGAGTGTTTTATATTCTGTATCTGCATTTTGTGGTAAACTGGGATCTCTGATACACTCACTGGGCTCCTCAGTGGGGTCAAAATAAAATAGAAATGGAGCCACCAAATCATCCATAAGGATCTTTCTGGGCCATATGTTAACTTAAAAAACTATATATAGTGATATATACATATATATATATATATATATATATTAAAATCAATATGTCAACATGTTAAAATCAGATAGGAACTGCATTTTCATCTGGGAGTGCTGTGGATACATATGAACCACTGACCATAAGTGTGGTGATTCTGGTGAATAGTATATTTTTGCCTCTTTTCTTTTCTCTTTTCTTTTTTTCCCTCTTTTCTTTTCTCTTTCTTTCTTTCTTAGGCAATTGGGGTTAAGTGATTTGTCCAGGGTCACACAGCTAGAAACTGTTAAGTGTCTGAGATCAGAGTTTGCCCCTTTTCTTAAACAATAATAACAGGGTAAGGTGGAAAGAATACTAAGCTCTGACTCCGGGAACCTGAAGTAGTTGAATCCTGACTCTGCTTCTTACCATGTGACTTTGAACAAGTCGTTTGGGATTTTGTTTCCTTTTCTATAAAATGAAGGAGGTTGGGGTAGATGATTTCAGAGGGCGCTTCTAGCTCCATGAGCCTATAATCTCCAGCTTGGAACATTGTTTTACTCCTTGAGATTATTAAAGGGATTTATAATTGTTGTCATGATTTTTATGATGTATTGTTGGTCACAGCTGTGATTTCTTTTGTATGATGTCCTTGGTCAGGAATGGTTTTTATGGCTTTCCAATGAAGTGTGTGAATAGCTCAGCTAGATGCTCACAGAATGTCAAGTAGAGCTGATTCTAATATTGTTCCTGTGGGAAAGGAAGATGGGTCTTAGAACAAGTCACTTTATGAAGAAAATTTTAGGAATAAACAGAAGAAAAAAGTCACGTCTATATTCTCTCATGACGTGCCTTGTAGATATTTAATAAATGTGTGATGAATGATGGGTTCATTATTCAGGCTACAAATCCTCAGCTTCTTTGATTCAGATTATCATTCCCATTCTCATCATCCTGGCCATCGTTGTCTGTATATTCTCTGGCTCCTTTGTGTCACCTAAAACTGAACATGATATACCTCAAATGTGTCTGACTTGCGCTGAATGTGAATTTATCACCTCTTATGATTTAAATACGGCTGTAGCCTAAGGTGGAATGGGTCGCTTATTGTTGTCATTGTTTTGTTTTCAACCAATCGCATCATTGGCTCATGTGGAACTTGTGGCTAACTAAAACCCCATTTTTTTCTCCCTTACCAAATGATTAAAGTCAGATTCCCCTTCCTATACTTGTGCAATTGAGTTTCTAAAGCTAAATGCAGGACCTTAAGTTACTACTCTGAATTGACTGAACTTAAAGAAAACAAAATTTCCTTTAATGCAAAAAAAAAAAAAGTTATTACAAAATAAAACTAGGCAGTAAACTCAGCAGGGAAGTGGCTATGCCAGTACACACACACACACACACACACACACACACACACATGCATATGTAAAATAATAAGCATTTAATAAATGTTTATTGGCCGTGATAATGATATAGATATCTCGCAGCACATTTGCTTATCCAATATTTAATCGAACTTAGTCATTGACCATTCATACCTGCCCTGGACTATGTTTCCCACTTTCAAATGATCCTAAAGAAATGTGCAATTCTTCAGCAGTCCCAAGGAAACCAATCCTTTCATTTATAGAAGAAAGGGGAAAAAAAGAAAAGAAAAGAGCTAGGCAGGGAAAACAAAATCAAATGAACAAGACAGACACAGAGACAGATATGAAGAAAGACAGGAAAGGAGAGATTTTATTAGATAGCAGTAATAACAGGAACAACAAATGTTAGCTATTATTATTACTATATTTATATCTTTATATATTTTATATTATTATATATTAATTATACTATATATATATATATCTGTAAAGTGCTTTACAGTTTTTAAAACACTCTCATTGGAACAACTCTCTGAGATAAATAATTCAAGTTCTATTATCCCCACTTTATATCTGAGGAGAGCAAGCCTGAGACGGGCTAGGGATGATTTATCCCCAGTAATAGCATCAAAAATGGGATTTGAATCCAGGTCTTCCTAATTCTGAGTCTAGTGCTTTATTTTCTATGCAAGGAACAAAAGAAATATCTGGCAGGCAAGGCTAAGATGTTAATGGATCCATACAGGTGCATTCTTGGAGGGGGTGTGATTCTGCTGTATTCCAACCAATCACAGATTCACTGAATTTTAAAACCAGGCCAGACCTTAGAGTTCATCTAGTCCCAACTTCTCATGCATAAATGAGGCTCAGAGAAGAGGGCATTGAATTGTGCAATGTCCCAGTTATCAGCTGCCTCCTCCCATTTATCATCAACAGGGATGGGGAAAGGGCACAGGTGGCCCCTGGAATGATAGGATGGCACCGGGCACATGATAGGAAAAGGTGGTGGGGAAGGGGTGGGCATTGGCCAGGTATGACTGGGTCCTCTCAGGTTCTACCTGCAATAACTGGCTTCTTTCTCTTTTCCAAATCCTACATTTGTGTTTTCCAGGGACTTGAGCAACAATAAAATCGGCTCCTTGAGTAATTCCTCCTTCACCAACATGAGCCAGCTCACTACCCTGTAAGTACAGTTAAAAACCCTTGGACAGGGCAAATTTGAGAAGGAGTTTTGGAAAATGCATTTGTCTGTTATCTTCACGTGTTTCCCCCAGCCCAGGCTCACTTCAAACAATTAGCATAATAGATATGTCAAAGCCAGTCAGCCCTACATGTGGGTTCTCTTCTCCATGACTGCATCTAGCCTACTGCCTAGAAAGTGAAACTGGAGTTTGCCATCAGTGTTGGCTTTTTCCAAACCACGGATGAGTTCTTTTTCATTGTATTTCCTGTATTTGAAAGATCCTAGTGATTTTCCTTATTTCCATTTGGAGCCAAGTATTTATTTATTATTAAAACCTTTGATTTTCAAAACATGTATGGATAATTTTTAGACATTGACTCTTGCAAAACCTTGTGTTCCAAATTTCCACCCCCCTTCCCTTTACTCCCTCCCTTAGATGGCAAGTAATCCAATCTATGTTAAACATGTGCAATTCTTCTATACATATTTCTACCATTATTATGCTGCACAAGAAAAATTAGATCAAAAAGGGAAAAAATGAGAAAAAAAACAAAATGCAGTAGAGCCGACTATTTACAAATAGTACTTATGAACATGAGCCAGCTCATTAACAGGGTGGTCAGGCTTACTAAGTGCTTTAGAGGCCATTGACAGGCTCTGGTTACATGTCTGGCACTGTGGTATAAAGAGATAGAATACAATACAATCGGTCCCTCTCCTCAAGTTGCTTATAGTCTAGTGCCCACCTTCTTAAACTGTGGTTCATGGCCCCATAGTGGGGCATCCTAATCAAATTGGAGGGTTGTAAAACTATAATTTATTATCAGTAAATGTTTCGTGTCTATGTCTATTTTATTTACCTCTATACTTAGAGTCGGGTAAAAATTTCTCAGGCAAAAAGGGATCATGAGTAGAAATAATTTAAGACGCCCCAGTCTGGTAAGCATATCCATTAACAAAGTTGCCAGCTTCTGAAATTTGCTGGGAGAAAGTGAGCTGTTAATAATTAAATGGCTTCCTTCTTCATTACACTGTCTCCTTCTTACAGCCAAGAACTAGAGAACCGATTGAGCTTAATTTGTTTCTCCTTAAACCTGTCTGAAATTGGAGAACCAAACCAGGGGTAAACAGTAGGATGGTGACAGGGGATGGGAGGAATTGAACAGGAGAGCTCGGGCCACTTCCTTTCTTCTCTTTCCTCTTCAGGAGGTTCCTGTCTAACCCAACTCTCTTGTCAGGTTTTTTCCTAAGCCTGGAATGTGCCTGAAGTGCAGTGATGGAGCTAGACGGCCATTTTCTCTCATCACTGAGAGCATGTAGCTACCCCATACCCTTGCACAATTTACAATGCTATAATTCTTTTTTTTAAGCACCTGGCAGGGTTTCCAGGATTGCAAAGTACTTGATATGCCAATATCCACACTTATTTTCCTGGAAGGTTACCCAGTTACTTGTGCCCCGTTTTTAAGCATCTGTGGTATTTGGCCACTTGATACTTCCCCAACTGTCATGTCTTACTTAAATGAGGAAGAGTCATTGAGTTTCTGGGAGGCTGTCTTCAAAGCTGGCAGTCACCCTGTTGGTGATCTTGGCAGCTAGCAGTGTGTAAATTGTCAGGGGGCACTGACTCCTTTGTTTGCATACAATGTAAATACTCTATCTAGCTTAATACTTACCCACTATTTGCTCATTTATTTAACTCTATGCCCATAACTATTAACATCTGTTCCCCTGTCTGCCTTCGATTTAAAGTTCACTGCATTTAATTCTTCAGATAATCCCATTCATAGGTAGATGCTTTATTTGAGAAGGAGGAGGAGGAATAGGGGGAAAAAAAGCAGGGAAAGAAGGAGGAGGAGGAGGAAAAAAAGAAGCAGGGAAAGAAGGAGGAGGAGGAAAATACAAGAAAAGCTGACCCACTGAAACCAGGGAGATAAAGTGTGCCACGTGTGACTCTTCTGCTAAAATCTCTGGGTGCTTCCTTTCCCTCTTCACAGGATTCTCAGCTACAATTCTCTTCAGTGCATCCCACCACTGGCTTTTGAGGGTCTCCGTTCTCTCCGGCTGCTGTAAGTCCTTTTGGCTCCTCTCCTCTCCTCTATGGAAAGCTACTCTGGATGGTCTATCTGATAAAAGGATCTTCCCACCCATGCCTGGGCAGAAAGGAGCCCTTCCCTCTAGATCTCTGAGAGGCAGCATGGCAATCATGGTCTCATGGTTAGAGAGCTGACCGTGGAGTCAGAAAAATCTGTGTCAAGTCCTGCTTCAAACTCACACGAGCTCTGGGACCCGGGCAAGTCATTTGACTTGTCGATGCCCCTGGCGGTTAAGACTTGAACTCACAGAAATGAATGAGAATCATTTGCCAAACACAACCACAATGTTTGTGGTACATGGTCAGATGGTGCTTGCATCGACTGATTCATAGACTGCACATAGGGGTTATTAAGGAAAACTCTATTATGTTTCTACTCCATCCCCTCTTAACTCTCAATCCTAGGGGTATAAATAAATACCTTCTTCAAGGATCTAATATCCTCCTTTCCCTGGGAAAAATGATAAAATAGATCACATTTATAGAAGGTTTACACTTTATAAAGAATTTCATTCAAGGCACTTGCCCCCAAAAAAGGTCAGAACAATATCCCTATAAGGTAGATTTCATTTCTGTTTTACAGGTAAAAAGCAAAACAAATAAAAACAAGGCTTAGAGTCACCAAGTGACCTGCCTCCAGACACAGCTAATAAGTACTGAAGCTGGTATGGGCTGGGATGAATTGATTTGAGGTTGCTGAACAAAGACCCCTGTAAAAGGCCCTTTGCTAAATCATTGGCCCTAATCCATGGCACTGTGGCCTGCAAAGGGAGAGCTATGAAGCGGTCAGACTTCCTTCTTAGAGCCCTGGATGGAGATATTTTTGTGATCTACCCACTGGCAAGTCCCGGCTTGTCAGAATTTAAGCCAGTCTCTTGTTTCAAGTTTTAACCACCAGACAGCTTTGGTGGAGCCTTTCTTCTTGGAGATTATACCAACAGTAGATTGTTGTCTTCTCAGGTCTCTCCATGGCAATGACATCTCCACTCTCCGTGAGGGCATCTTCACTGATGTGACTTCCCTATCTCATCTGTGAGTACCTCGCTGCAGATATTCCCTATTCTGGGTTTCCCCTTTGGTTTTTAACCAGAGCTTTGGGATCAGGGCAAGAAAATTTTAAATAATAATAATAATAGTAATAATAACAGGCATTTTCATGCTGTTTTATGGTTTGCAAAGTGCTTTTTAAGATGTTATTCCATTTGACCTTCACAATAATTCTCTGAGGTAGGGGCTGTTATCATCTTCATTTTACAAGTAAGGAAACTGAGGCACACTTGTCCAGGGTCACACACTAAATGTCTGAGATAGGATTTGAACTCAGAATCTTGCCAATTGCAAGTCTAGCCAGCATTTTATCCACTGAGTCACCTATCTGCTTATCCAAGTTATTCAGTTCAATTCTCCAAGTTTAGATTGAGTGCATTAAACACCAAGAAATATACAAGATGAATAAGAAATGGTCCTGCTCTCAAGTAGCTTACATTTATTCATTCTAAGATATAGTGCTCTGTGAAAAGTCAGTTCTGGAGATCTGGAGGTATCATTTACAATTTCCCACAGATTTCTTGTGTTATCGGACAGCTTTAAATGGCTCCTCTGGAACACTGTTTGAAAAATGTTTTCCGATAAGACAGGAATTCCTATTTCATACAAAACCTATAGCCTTAATGGGACTTTTAGCCAGAGGGGTACAGGCTGAAAATACCAATAGTCTCTCCCTCCCCCCCCCCATAAGATTCAGATAAATTCATAGAAAGGAGAACTCCAAAAGTGAAGAAGACAAACTAGGATGTTTGAGATGCATGCAATTCATTCAAACACTCTGAGACATTGGAAGTTGTATGAGGGACAAGAGAGACCCAAAGATAGAAGAAATCAAAGTGCCTGGTCTTTTATGGCTTAGAAGCTAATGGGCTGTGGGGGAGGGGGAACCATGACACATTCACAAAGGAGCGTACTGCAAAACAGAACAGGATGTGTGGACCAGAGCTGCTTGGTAGGTGAGCATCAGAGAAGGAAATAAGATAAGGATGTCAAAGACAGATGTTTCTTGGTTCTCCTGCCAGAGATAGTAGAAATCCTACTGTTCTGCTTCTGCTTTTTCCATTTGTAAAATAGAAATATGTGTGGAGGGAGGGAGGGAAGGAAGTAGGGGGGAAGAAAGAAAAAGAGAGTGAGAGACAGAGAGAGAGAGAGAGAGAGAGAGAGAGAGAGAGAGAGAGAGAGAAAGAGAGAGAGAGATAGAGATTGAGAGCAAGCAAAAGAGAGATGGCAGCTAGGTGACTCAGTGGATAGAATGGCAGCCTGGAATCAGGAAGATTAATCTCAGATTAATCAGATCTCAGATACTTAACTAGCTGTGCGACTCTGGACAAATCACTTAACCCTTTTTGCCTCAGTTTCCTCTGTAAAATGAGCTGACAAAGGAAATGGCAAACTGCTCCATTATCTTTGCCAAGAAAAACCCAAATGGAGTCATGAAGAGTTGGACATAACTGAAAAACAATCAAATCACACACACACACACACACACACACACACACACACACTCCACCCCTTTAATTCCCACTTTACAGATGGAGAAAGCAATGAACAGGGAAGGAAAGGTGTAGTTGTGTGTGTGTGTGTGTGTGTGTGTGTGTGTGTATGTGTGTGTGTGTGCACATATACACATGTACACATATTTTTATAGACTATTTTATAGATAGAGAAATTTCACAGATGGAGAAAGCCATGACCAGAGAGAGTAAGCATAGGATTGGCAGGGGTAGATTTCAGAATTTAACTAGGTTTGAAGTGACTCCCTCATACTCCTTTCTTCTCCCACCCCGGCCAGTATTAAAGGGAAGCTACACAACCCAGGAGGTTATTTCCCCCCAGAATTCTATCCCTTTTGGACTAAACCACAGAGCCTCAGAGAGCCAGGTCAGATCCACATTTGCCTTTCTCCAGCTCTTGCTTCCTGTCTGCCTCTGGCTCCTGAGTGGGTGCCCTGCCTCTCAGGTTCTGTGGGCATTTGGAATTTTCTCCCGATGCCGGGTGGTGATTCCAAGCAGGTCGCATCCTTGCATATCACCACGATTAATTCCCCCACCTACAAAATGGAGCCTGCCCTCTTATGTGCTGATTACCAAGGACTCTCTGGCTCTGCACAGTCGCCCCCACCATAATTCCAGGCAGTAAAAGTGGGCGAGTCCCAGTTGCCATGAGAACTTCTAGCTGTGTCTTTCTTGAATTTGTTCTGTGTTTATGACCTTTTGGAATTGACATAAAAATTGAACAATAGTCAGGGACATTGTGTTCCTATCCCCGGCTTCCAGTTCAGAGGCTAAGTATTCCATTTTGTATTTTGTAAAAGAAAAAACCCACGGAGGCAAAGACAAACAGAGCATCCTTTTGAGTCCACAGCTAACGTTTGCAAATTCAAACTCCTTCTTTAGGAGAATTAAGAAGATTGGTCAGGAGACAGAGCTAATTTAGGAGGAGCAAACTGATAAATATGGATGACACAGATCTGTTCAGATGTCATTTGGGAGCAGATTCCCGGTATAACCAATCAGCTTTGTCGCTGTTCTGTCTAAGCCTGGTCACAAAGTTCAATTTTTTACAGAGATTTCTGTGTTTTGGCTGGTACAAGGATGTGTCAGTGGGAAAGCACAGTATCTTCCACAGTACTTAAGCTAGCTTTGAAAATGAAGCAATGCCCCTTATATCTAAGGACAAAAACCAAACAAGCTAAAAAAAAAAAAAGCAGTGGATCTGGAGTGGGGGAGGGCAGAGAGAGAGAGAGAGAGAGAGAGAGAGAGAGAGAGAGAGAAACAGACAGAGAAGAGAAAAAGAGAGAGAAGGGGAGAGAGACACAGAAAAAAGAGCTAGAGAGAAATAGAGACAAGACAGAGAATGATAAAGACAGTCAGAGGGGAGAGAGACACAGAGAAAAAGAGCTAGAGAGAGATAGACACAGAGAGAGGAGAAACAGACAGAGAAGGGTAAAGACAGTCAGAGGGGAGAGAGACACAGAGAGAAAGAGAGAGAGACAGACAGAGACAGATATAGGGAACACAGACAGACAGAGAGATAGACATGAGAGGAACAGAGAGGCAGAGATAAAGAGAGAAAAATGTAGGAAGAAATTTCTTTGAAGTTGAAAAAGACCTTAAGGATCCGCTAGTCTAATTCCTTTATTTTAACCACGAGGGAACTGATCCCAGAAAATGGCATTACTCCATGTTCTGCAGTGAGGTGGCAACACAGGAATGGAGTCTTGGTCCCCAACTTCCAGACCAGGCCCTTTGCATGGCCCATTTTGGCCCTTCCCGGCCCACTCTGCTCACTTTTTGGAGCACTTGCAGTGGTGGTGGGAAATTCTCACTTCATTTGTTCACGGCAGATGCTTCTTTCCTCTCTATCAGGAACATGACAAGCAATAGGAAGTGAGGAAGGCCAAGCAGAGAAACTTCTGTCTGTCTATCTTGTCTCCCACATCTCTGTCTCTTTTTCTCTGTTTTATCTGTCTCTCTCTTCCATGTCTGTCTCTGTTTATTTTCCCCATCTCTGTCTCTGCCTCGTTCTTTCTCTTTGATTCTCTTCCCTCTGTCTCTGTCTCTTTCTTTTGGTCTCTCCCCTTCCTTGTCTGTTTCCCCCCCCCCCCGTCTCTCTTTCTTGAGAAAAGGGAATGAGCTGGATAAACATGGATGCTGTTCTGTCAGGTCACATCCATACATCCTAGAGTGTGTGCACGGTCACGTGGGAGATGGTCAGAGAGAAATCCAAGAGTGAAATGCCCATAGCAAGAGAAGGGACTTGGAATGGGATAATAGCAGGCCCCCGATTCTGCATCCAGGCTTCTTTTAGGACATTTGGGATGGGTTCTCACTTTGTGCAGTTACCCAAATTCTTGTACAGAGTTCCTAAAATCACCTGAGTGGCTTGGTTCCCTTGTGAGGTGCCCAGGAGAGTATGCTCTGTTTTCTGTCTTTGGATGTCTAGTGCCCAGCAAAAGATCTTGCATACAACTGGTGCTTAATATAAATGCTTGTTGAATTAAATAAGATTTATATTCTCCATTTTGTTTCCTTGGGTTTGAAAAGAAGGTGTTCAACAATGTTCATACCTTCACTCTATCTGTCAAACCCATAGAATGTCCTATCTGAAAACAGATAACTGCATATAATACTAGCTGACAAAAATGTTGCCCTTTTTGGTTTGCAAAGTGCTTTATGGTCATGATTTCTTTTGATCTTCAAAACAACCCTGGGAGGTAAAGGCTATCATTATTGTTGAGTAAGCTGAGGCTGAGAATGAGACCTCCCAGAAGCACACAACTGCAAAGTGGCTGAGGGCAGAATCTGCTCTCGAGGCTTCCCTACTCCAAATTCAGAGCTCTTTCCACTGAATCTCTTTTTGGCTTTTTCAAAAGGGAAGATACAGTTTGAGTGAAAATGACTTACCACTGTCTTATAAACCAACATTGAATGGAATTAGAATCCAAGACTCTTGATCCAGTATCCTGATCAGATTTCAAATATAACTCTGTCTGTCTCTCTCTCTCTGTTTCTCTGTCTGTGTCTGTCTGTCTGTCTGTCTCTCTCTCTCTCTCTCTCACACACACACACACACACACACACAGAAAACCTTAAAATTTCACAGAGCTTTCCTCCCCATAGGCTCCTATGATCTCTGACACAGGCATCCTCTGGCAAAAGAAGCAGCTGTCCATTACACAGATGCTGCTGACTTTGTAGCCTAGATTCATGATTGCCAAATCCTTCTGTTTTTGTATTCAACACTTTGGACAGCCTCAATGTGTGGATCCAGTGCTTCAGGGATAGCCCAGCACCCCAGACTTCCCCAGGTCATACCCCCTCCAAGGGAACATGATTACAGACCCACAGTTCCAAGATAACTTGGAAACATAGCCTAGGAAGACCAGAACAACCAAGGCTAATGGGGGTGTTTAAAGCCAAGATAAGTGAGGAGATGTCAAGAGAACTGCATGGTTGCCCATAACAAGATGGTGGGAGGACTAGAAATCATGGCATGGGTAGTTTGTTTGAAGGAATGTAATGTTTAGCTTAGAGAATTTTTTTTTAGGAGAGAAAGGAGATAATATGTGTCTTCCAGCATCAGAAGACCTATGATAGGGATAAGAGATTCAACATGTTCTGTAAGGTCCCAGAAGGAGAAATTACAGAAAGGCAAGCAGGCTCAAAGAAAGCTCACATTTCCTAACAATTAGAGCTGTCAAAATCAAATGGACCCCTCACTGGCAATATTTTATTGATGTCTGGCTGACATTTGTTGGACATGTGCTGGAAGAGAGTTCTATTCAGATATGTGTTGGACTTCTTGGTTTCTTAGGTCACTTCCAACATAGAGGTGCTATAATTCATGCAACCATATTACTTTGTGACCAGGAGGTTTTAGATGAATGTCTTCCTTCATCCCTCCCTTCCTCTCTTCCTCCCTTCTTTTTTCCCTCTCTTCCTTTTCCCCTCCCTCCCTTCCTTCTTTCCTTCCTCCCTTCCTTCTTCCTTCCTTCTGTTTCTCTCTCCCTTCCTTTTCCCCTTCCTTCCTCTGTCCCTTCCTTCTTCCCTCCTTCCCTTGCTTCCTTCTTTCCTCCCTCCCTCCCTCTCTTCCTTCCTTCTTCCCTCTCTTTCCCTCTTGCTTCCTTCCCTCCTTCCTCCTTCCCTTCCTCCCTCTTTCTGTCCCTTCCTTCCTTCTTTCCTCCCTTCCTTCCTCTCCTTTAGCAACTAGGTAGCACTGTGGATAGAGTGTCAGACTTGGGAGTCAGGGAAACCCGAATTTGGATCCTGTCTCAGCTCCATAGTTAGCCATGAGGACAAGTGTAGAGGGCCACAGATAGTGGGGAACTCTGAGGGAGGTATAAGATCCTTCAGCCCAGCCAGGGGACCTCCAACAGTGTCTGGTTTGGGTCTCCTCCCTCTTGGAGGCGTCTCGGCCTTCCTGAAAAGTCAGGGGCATGACAGCCTGTGTTCTACTTGAAGCAGAGATACTGGCTAGCCAGGAGACACCTACGCAGCAATAGCAAGTTGCTTATGTGACCCCGCGTGTGTGATATCCTATAGCTGGTGCACGTCTAATATAGTTAGTGCTATAGTGATGCATGTGTACTAGGGGATTTAAGGCTGAGATGACCTGAAATAAATGGACTTCATGTTTGGCCATCCATGTGAATCCTGCCTCTTCATTCCTTTCCTAAGATCAAGGACTTAGGCTGGTACTGAGATCCTACAGAGAGCTAGTCCGGACATTATGGACAAGTCCCTCTAATCTCTCTCAGCCTATTTCTCTATCTGTGAAGCATCAAATGAGGAAACATGTGTAAGAAGTTCTGTAAATCTTAAAGAGCTATATAAATGCTTTTCATTATTTCTCTCTTCCCTCCCCCCATTCCTGTCTCCACTTCCTTCTTTATTCCTGCTCCTCTTCCCCCTAGTTAATTTACTTTTTCTTTGCTGGATGACTTTTGTCTGCAACCACAATATAATGAGCCAGGTCATAAAACACCAGAAAAGAAGCCCTTTGTCTTCCAGCTCTTCTATAGGGCTTTCAGGTATTTCTGGCCAGAGAGAGAGGAGACAAGGTACCTAAAGCAGCTGCCTTGAGACCTCTCCATGATAAATTGCCACTGAGTATCCAAAGGACCATTTGAAGCTGCAGTGATCATTGGTTAGGGGGTGAACAGAGGGATGATCATCAGCTGACTTAAATATGATTACCTGCCTTATTCAAGGGGCCTGGACTGAAAGCAGAATCACAGGCCTCTTCCAACTGTCCCTCCAAACTCATTCTCAATGAACTTGAATCATTTCTCTTCCATTGATAGGCAGGGACCAGTCTTTTCATGATACAACAGGAAACATATTGAGTTTGGACTCAGAGGTCCAGGGTTTGAATCTCAGCTCTGAATTTGGATGAGTCACTTAAGTTCTCAGTTTCCTCTGTTGTAAAATGGAAGTTTGGCAGCAGGTGACCTTCATAGTCCCTTTCAGGTCAAAATCTTTGAATCTTCTGATCGTGCCAGTTTCAGAAGCCCCAAGAGAGGAAATCTGGTGGAGTGGAAAGATCACCATGTTAGTGGTCAAGAGAACTGTGCTCTCATCACAACTTTGCCATCCACTAGACGTGTTCCCTGAGTAAGATTACCTTGCGCTTCTGGACCTCAGCTTTCTTCATCAATAAAAGTTAAACTGGATGATCCCTGAGGACTCTTCCAATTCTGACATCCATCTATATAATGTAGAATATAGTTACTGCCTATGATGTGTTTTGTATTTAGTAAATTCTCATTGTGTGCTTGTTAAATTGAACTGATTGCTTTCAGGTGCCATTTTTTTCATGTATGAATAAACTGGGGTATGAGTTTGGCCCTTCAGAGATTGAAGTGACCATTCATCTGAGGGCAGGTTACTTGAAGGAGGATTCCTTTCCCAGGGACTGACTTAACTGAAGTTATCAAGGGAGGGTTATTTTGTAATAGAATGTATTCTTAGCCACACTCACTATAAAAGTTAGAAAAGAGCTTCAGAGATGATCTAATTTTTACAGATGAGGAAACTGAGGCTCAGAGATGTTAGTGGTTTGCCCAAAGTCCATAGCAAATTCATGGAGGAGCTGGAATGAGGACCCAGATTTCTTGACTCCCAGTCCAGTGCCCTGGGCAAACTAGTAACTGTTAGCAAGCTTTCTTCATAGAGTGACCAGATTAGGACACCAAAATGGCCCTACTGACTGACTGGGACTCGGTATTATTCCGTAGGCGGTGTGTGACCTGACTCACTGAAATCTCCCCTAGTTTTGGACTGAAATCTTCCCTATTCTTGGATTTAAATTCCCATCCCCCCCTAGAGGATTTTCCCATCCTCTCAAAGTGGATAGAGACCCATGCTTCTGCTTCATAGAAGGAAAAGGGACTATCTCCTTGGCTGCAATTTCATTATATTATAGATATTGCAAAGTGATTTGCCATTAAAGTTGGCTTCTGACTCCCAGGGCCTCCTGTTGCTCCATTTTGTAGCTCTGTGTGCACATGATTTATTTAGCATGGTAATCTCTTGCATGAAGGGAAAGGGTATATCTCTGTCTTCTCCATGATGTCTAAACCAGTATCATATATGTGGAAAAGCAGCAACACAATGCATAGAGTGCTGGCCTTGGACCTGGGAAGAACCAGCTTCCAGTATGATTGTTATGGTCAGTGGAAGAATTGTGAACTTTCTAGGGGAAAGAAAAGCATCTTTAAATACCTTAAGAAGCAGTAGAAGGAAGAGAAATTAGAATTGTTTTGCTTGGTCCTCGAGGTGGCTACCCAAAACAATGAGTAGAAAATGTAGAGAGTGGCAAGTTTGTCCCATGGGAAAAGTAATTTAACCTCAATTTTCTCATCTGTAAAATGGGGATGAAGGCTTGTAGTTCCTACTTCAGGGATTGTTGCGAGGCTCAAAGGAAATATATTTATGTAGTTCTTTGAGAGGCAGATAGGTGGCTCAGTGGATAGTGCAAACCTGGAGACAGGAGGGCTTGAGCTCAAATTCATCTTCAGACATTTGACGTGTACTAGCTGTGTGAGTGGGGCAAGTCACTTAGCCTTTATTGCCTTACAAAACAAACAAACAAATAAATAAGTTTTTGTGTATCTTCAGGTCCCACATGTCAGTTGGTAGGAGATATGGGTAGTGCCCAGATAGATGAATGAATAAATGAATTAGATAATGCTCAGAAGCCACAATTACCTAACTGCAAAGGAAAATGGATTCAGAGACCTCTAATCTCTCTTCCTCCTCTAGCATTCAGTATTAGAGGGCTCTGATATTCCAGATCAGGTGTTTCTCCCAGTCCTGATACTCTGGGGCTCTAAGATTCGGATGCTAATCTCTCTGTCATCTTGGTCCCAGGGCCATTGGAGCCAATCCTCTCTACTGCAACTGCCACCTTCGCTGGCTCTCCAGTTGGGTCAAAACGGGTTACAAGGAACCTGGCATTGCCCGATGTGCTGGACCCCCTGACATGGAAGGCAAGCTGCTCCTCACGACTCCTGCCAAGAAGTTTGAATGCCAAGGTGAGCTGTTCTCCATTCTCTCCCTTTAGCACCCACTTTGGTCTCCAAGGTTTCCCTGTTTCTCCACTGCTTTCTGTATCTCTGGGGTAACAGTCTAGTCTCCAGGAAGTCCAAAGATGACTCCCGGGGGACTCGGGGAGCTTTCCTGTCCTGGAGGAAGCAGATGGAGTTGTTCTGTGGGCAGTATCTTCTTTAACCTTTTCATCTCCTGGTATCACTTGCCAGAGTGATTTATACACAGCAATGAATGAAATGCATTTGTTGATGTTGTTTGTCTTTTGTCCTTGAAGATGACCACAATATCAGGGAGATGATGCCATGACATGCAAGTGAGTGGATTTAAGTGAGGATGGGATGTGTAAAGTGGACTCACTTTCTCCCATGGAACCATCTGGGTCTACAGAAAGATAGAGATCAGGATGACTGGATATGACTCCACATACAATGAGAGATTTCAAATGATTTGCTAGTTAGTGGCTGGACTAAAACCCAGGTCTCCTGCCTTGTGGTCTCTTGCTGTTTGAACCATGGAAGGGGTTGAAGAATGTTGTAAGAAAAAGCTGAAGAATGAGTCAGATTAAGCAGGTTAGAAAGGAAAGAGGAGGCCAGAACACAGGGCTGGGACATGAATCTGATCCATCATGGGGACAACTGCCCTGCCAAGGAATTGTGTGAAACAGGGGGAAGGATTTATGTGGATTTTGAACAAAGGCTAATCATCCCCTTGACTGTGGAAAATGGACCAAGACAACCTTTCTTTTGGAAGTCAGGGTATGTTTACCATGGAGATTGCCAGTTTGAAGTAGTTGTCTCTAACATACACCTGAACTTCCTTGAGATAGTTTTGTGGACCAACTCCCCCAGTCCTTTTGGTCTCTAGATTTCCATCATTAGAAACTATTATCTCTCTGGGGTCTCAACAGTTTTACCATTAAGTGTCCTGGACATGGAATCAGGAAGAATTGGTTTTGAATTCAGTCATAGATCTGTTCTAGCTGTGTGACTCGGGGTTGTCACCAAGCCTCTCTCAGAGCATTTCCTTATCTGTAAAGTGAAAATATCTATGATATCTTACATGGCTATAAAATAAGGAAATATATATACAATGTTCTGTAGCTTTCAAGTGCTATAAGTATTAGCCATTATTATTACTTTTGGCACTTATGGTCCCACTATTAGTGCTGATACTTTCAGCAATAGTACTTACAGCCCCCCTGGTACCACAGTTAATCCCCAAAGCATTTCAATTAGCAGCACCCATTATGAATCTGGTCCTTCTATTAATGCCTGTTGATCCCATAGCACATTAGCAAGTATCGTCCCTAAGTTTTCACCATGAGAGTGTATAGTCTTTCTGGCTCCGTCTTTAGTACCTCTGGTTCTCTGGTCCCATCACCAGTGTTGCATCTATCAGAGAGAAGGTAGGGAGGGGACAGATTTCAGGTGATGATTCTTTCTCAAAAAGGAAATTCTGTTAGAATGTAGCCTCAGGTTAGAATTATTGATTTTTTTGTTTTTGCAAATTTTACCTTAATTCTTCAATATATCCCCTCCACTTAATGATATTTTCCTTATAATAATACATAATTTAAAAAATATAGAAAAGCAGTTTGGCAAAACTAACATCAATCAAATCTAACAGTATATGCCATGTTCTATGTCCACGTCCTTCAAATCTGCTGAGAAGAGAAGGTACTTTCTCAGATCTCTTTTTCCAGGGCTAGTTGGGCTATAATCACCCAGTATTCAGTGGGGCTGACTCTGGGGATAAGATCTGGGAAATGGGGTTCAAAGAATGGCAGAGTAGGGGGTGGGGCTAATGAGGAGCAAGGAATAGTTCTTACATAGACATAAGTTTCAAAGACTTAAATAACTGTTGCTTTTGCCCTTTTGTTTGTTACTTTGAAACCCTTGTATATTTTTCTGTAGATATTAGCAGGAAAACCTCTCAGAAACAACTTCTAAAGAAAGCATGTATGGGATTTCAAGGAATCAGACAGTTACTGTAGCCTATAGCCTTCTACTGTAGCCAAAAGATTTGAGTGCTAATAGACCGGGTCTAGAAAAAGGGTAATGGTTGAGGAAAAAGAAAACGAGTAGGGAGGGACAGCCGGCCAAGCCCTGCCATTTCCTTCTTCAGCTCATTTTACAGATGGGGAGACTGAGGTAAACAGGGTTAGGTGACTGGTCCAGGATCATACAGCCAATAAGTGTCTGAGGCCAGATTTGAACCTGCTGACTCCGGGTGCTGTGCCACCAGCTCACTTCCTCCTGAACACATCTGTCCTTGGAATGTATTATTTTTTCAGGATGAGTGAGTTTGCAAGCCAATGGGCTAAGTATGAACCAGAGGGAGAGGGTTGAGAGAAGGGAAAGTCTTTCTCCCTCCTGGAAGGTGCTTCTAGGATATTTAACTGCTGTAGGTCAAACCCTCCTTCCTCCATCTGAGACATATTAACTATGATGCTAAGAACATAACTATGACTCGTTCCTGGGATCCTCCAAGGGATATCACAAATTCCTTTCCCGTCTCTCTCCCTTAGGCCCTCCCTCCATAACTGTGCAAGCCAAATGTAACCCCTGCCTATCCAACCCATGTCAGAACCAGGGAACCTGTCAGAACGACCCTCTGGACTCCTATAGATGTACCTGCCCCAGTGGCTACAAGGTAGGCCGAGAGGGGCATCTGGTGCAGACCAACTCCAGGGAGCATGTGGCGGAGACTCTTGCGATCCTAGAGTCTGTATCACAGAACTGGGATCAGGAGGGTGACCGGGGACTGCCTGGGTGGGGGAAATTTTCATATTTGCAGCCTTTTTAGGCCCTACCTTTTGCTCAAGCTGTCTCTAGTCTTTCCAGATCCTGTGTCTCCCTGGATTTACTGTCTCCTCCACCTCCTCCTCCTTTTCTTTCTCCTTTTCTTCCTCCGCCTCCTCTTCTTTCTTCTTCCCCTCCTCTTCCCCAGGGCAGAGACTGTGAAATGTCACTCAACAGTTGCTCCAGTGGCCCCTGTGAAAATGGCGGAACCTGTCACTCCTCCCAAGCAGGAGAGGGCTCCGGGTTCACGTGAGTGCCCAGAGGGCCTTCTTCCTCCTCAGAACATCCTGGGCAGGTAGCAGTGGGTTAGCCAGGTGGGAAGGAAAGGTAGTTCCTTATGGGGATTGGTCCAAGTAAGGCCAGGTTCCTGGGAGGATAAATGATCCAAAGCCTGGATAGACTCAAAAGGCCATGGAAGAGGGTCTGGTCTACCTAAAATGGGCAGCCTCTGAAAGAAGGTGCTAAGTCAGAATTGCAGACCAAGTTGGAAAAGAGAAAAATTAGGGAGAGAGGCTGGGGGAATTCCAACAGAGAACAGAACAGCAGCATGAAGGGAGCAGGCCATCTTCAGGACCAACATATTTCTGTGTCTACTACTACATGGGTTCTCATGCTGGTGTGATACAGTGAATGGCATGATAGAGAGAGGGGCAGGTGCACCTCATTGTCCCCCAGGTTAGAGTGCAAGATGGGTTCTAACCAGGCTTGTTAATGCATTGGGTTCTTTAGAGAACCTGGCATCTAACAGAGCTGTCCATAAGCAGGTGGGAGCAGATCTATGCCATAAATGGCTGATATGAGTCTGATGTGAGACTCTGATCTCAGCTGGGGGTGGGGGAGTGGGCCAGAAGAAGCAGTAGCTTTGTGTTCTGATCCTGGCCACCCTAAACTCACTGTATGAACTTGAACAAGTTATTTTCCTTCTCTAAACCTCAGTTTCCTTCTCAGTGAAATTTAAAAGTCACACTAATTGGTTTCTAAGGTCCCTTTAAGCTCTAAAATCCTATTCCCAAAATTCTCTCCCCTTTGATCTGAGCCCTTCAACCTGCTCTCAGAGTTATCCCTGATCCATCAGGAGCAGGAAGTGTGGAGGAGCCAAATGCCGGGTGCCCAGCTGGAGCATCTCGATGCCTTTTCCCTCCACCCCCCAGCTCCGAGTCCCAAGGCCATGGGCCTTTCTGGGGGAATATAATTACTTTCTGAAAATAAATCCCCAGCAGAGAAAGAACAAATGGGCTCCCTGGAAAATGATGTTGAATCAAGAAGCAGAGATGGCCAAACCTGTCTCTTCAAACCTAAATTACTAGATGTAAAAAAATAAAATGCTAAATGGCCTCTCTTCCCGTCGCCTTGGAAACCCAGCATCCTTACAATAGGCATAGATTCTCCTTTGGGGTTTGGCAGAGAAGCTCAATCAACGCATTTATTCTGCCCATCTCTTAGACACAGTAAAAAAAAAAAAATACCCTCCCTCCCTAAGGCTTACAGTGGTTTTTGGATCGAGATGCAAAAATGTCAGGGCTGGTTTAGAGCAGGCAGCTAAAAGGACAGAGCATGAAAGCAAGGGGAGGCTTAGAGTATAATGTTAAGCTTGAGCTTCAACACAGCATAAGAATCAGGCCAGAGGATTAGATTGTTAATTTAATACAGTCAGAGAATATTCGATCTGAAGTAAAAGGACCAGGATTCGAATTCTTCTCTGCCATTGATGACTTATTTGTGATTGGCCCAGTCCCTCATTACTCTGGGCTTTAATTTTCTCATCTCTGAAATGAGGGGTGTTGGAGGGATGATCTCTAAGGCCATCTCAATCAACATTTGTTGAAGGACTGGAATGAGACCTTGGAGAAACAGATAGTTCAGTAGGCTTCTGGAAGATGTGGCATTTCTGGATGAAGCCAAAGCCTCTAGGACTTCATACTGTAAACAGAGGCAATGTGCATGCAGGAAGGGAGGATACAAAAGACTTAAGAGCCATAGCTCTTCCTGTAAGAAAAGAGGGAGAACAGACCACATATACAAACTCATTTAATTCATTTCAGTGGTTGTGTACAACACGCACAACAATTCATAGAATTTAGAGCTACAGGGAAACTTAAGAGGGTGTCTAGTCCAAGTCCCATTTCACACATGAGAACACTTGAGTCCAGGGAAGGGAAGGGACCCTGTCCACTATCACCTTGGCTGTAAGTGACAGATGCAGGAACCAGACCTGGGTAGTCTGATTCTGAGCCCAGGAACATGCTTTCAATTTATAAACTACACAGAATGGGCATTAGAACAAGAAAAAAGACATGAGAACATTAGGAAGCACCTCTGGGCTCCTGCCCCCAGCATAGGAGGAGTACCTTTGATTCCGGGAATGACTTAAGATTCACAGACTTATTAAGAGTCGGAAAGGACCTTAAAAGCATCTCATCCCACCCCTTTATTTTATAGATCAGAAAAATGAGGTCCAGAGAGGGAAGGTTATTTGCCCAAAGTCACATAGCTAGTAAGTGGTACTACTGGAACTCAAACTGGGCTCTCTTGACTCCTTAACACAGATCTTGCTCGAATGCATCACCAGCAGGTTTGGCATTAGTGTCCAGAAGGGAGGCCTCAGTTATGAGTGGGAACTGTGTCATGTCCAAAGGTAGAGGAATCAGGAATTAAATCAGTACCTCTGAGACTTCTTGCCAAGTGGCAAGCTGACCTGCTTTTCTCTGTTCCTTGCAGGTGTTCCTGCCCAGTGGGATTTGAGGGCCCAACCTGTGGGGTGAACACAGACAACTGCAGAGATCATGCCTGTGAGAATGGGGGCATCTGTGTGGATGGCATCAACAACTACACATGTTTATGCCCCTTTCAATACACAGGTGCCACCTTCATGGGAGAGAAAGATTGTGTGTTTGTGTCTGTGAACATTAAGGGGATAAGGATAACAGGATAGAGAACACATCATCAGACAAACTAGGAATAGAGAAATAAGAAATGGAGATTATGTTCAGACCCCATTAATTCTGAGCCCTCTGCACTCCCAACCTACAATATAGGAAATGATCAATTCTGAGCAACTCTCTAATGCTAGCAGTTGGGTGGGATAGGGCTGTCAAAGCCCTCCATGCCATCCTAAGGTAGCAGGAACTGCATGTGGCCCGAGGCAGCCCCATTTCCTTCCAGAGGAGACAAATCTGGATTCATATTCCAGCTTTGTCACTTTCTATCTCTGAAACCTTTATCAAGTCACATGCTCCCTCGGTGCCTGAGTTTTCATATATAAAAATAAGGGGTTGGATTAGATGGTTTTGAGGGTTCCTCCCAGTTCTATATCTAATGTCTTATGATTTAGCTTGAGCTAAGAAAGGCATGGATTAAGAGGAATTATAAGTGGGCATCCTGTCTTGTCTCTTTCTCTGTAGGAAGAGTCTGTGAGCAGCTGGTGGACTTCTGTTCTCTAAATTTAAACCCATGTCAACATGGTGCCAAATGTGTTGGTACTCCGGAAGGGCCCAAGTAAGTGTTTTCCTAATTCACGGATTTCCTTGCTTCTCTTATATGTGCCCTATTGCTGCCAAGTTCATACACCAAGTTAGTTGCTAACCAGGATATGGACAAAAGTTAACAGAATCACAGAATCTTAGAGTTGACTTGAGCAGCCATCTAGCCTAACCCATGTTTGAAAAACAGAATTCCCTCTACCATGCATCTGAAAATGTTTTTTGCTTAAAAAAAAAAAACCAACCACCACCACATTTTTGGAAGCTGGAGAGCATCTTTAGGATGGCACCCAAAATGTTAGGGGGCCTTGAGGTCATGCTATGTGAGGACTGATCAAATAAATTGGGAATTTTTAGTGTGGAGAAGGGTTGGGTGCCCATGATAGCCATCCTCAATTATTTGAAGGATTAGAAGGAGATAATACTTCTATTGAGGTAGCTACATAGTTCAGTGGATAGAGTACCAGACCTGTAGTCAAGAAGTGTTCAGATTCAGCCTCAGTCAACTTAGTAGGCAAGTCACAATCTCTGTTATTTAGTAATGACACTAGATAGTGGCAGCTCCACATTCAGGTTCCATATCTTCCTTAAAGAAGAGCATTATAATTTAAATCAAGACAAGACATGTCTGAGATATAGTAAACTCAGGCCAAATAAAAAGGATGTGTTGGTATTATAAAATCAAAGTTTAAGTGAATGATTTTTTCTTTCACCTATTGATAAACTATGTTAATGGAAACTGATGTTTTGTATAATAAAAAATAGTATTAACAATATCAGCGTTTAAATAGCACTGAAAGATTTTCAAAAAACGTTATAGATATTTTGTTTTATAATATCCCTGAGAAGTAGGTACTATTTTACAGGTGAGAAAATGGAGGAAATGAGGTTGCCCTCTCACAAAATAAACAAACAAAAAATTTGAATGTATATTTGAACTCAAATCTTCAGATTTTTAGCAGTGAGTAAATGTGAAGTTTCCTTTCTGCTTAGGTGTGAATGTACTCCAGGCTATGTGGGTGACAACTGCAGCATAAACTACAATGACTGCATAGATCATCAATGCCAGAATGGTGCCCATTGTGTAGATGAAGTGAATGGTTACTCTTGCCTTTGTGAAGAAGGATATAGGTAAGATTCAGAGGCTTAGGGGCCCCACCTACCCTAAGAGTGTCTGAGACTAAGCCTGAGGAAGGGGCTAATAAGGAAATCCATAATCCTGCATCCTAATGTTTTCCCCTTTACTGAAGGCACCAGGCTAAGCCTAATGATTTTCTGACATCAGAAACAAGACCCTCTTTTTATCTGACATATAACACCTTTTTCCCATCAGGAGGCAGCATGAAAACTAAAGAAAGTCTTCTGTTCTGTAATTAGTTCAATTAAGAAAGTGCTCGCTACAGCTGAGACACTGCCAGGCATTGGAGATACAAGGATAGGGATGGCGTAGCTTCTCTTTTCATGAGTTTATCATCTAGTCATGGGAAAGGAAATCTTCCATAGTTTGATGGATCAGTGACCACATTGACATAGCTACTTCCTCCTTGCTGTACTGCTAGCCAATCATTCCTTTTCATCCAATGCTGCTATGATGCATCTATCTCCTGGCCTAAATCCTCCAAAAGATTGTCCCAGTGTGCTGAAGGCCTTTCACTTTGGGAGGAGCGTTGGAATGTGCCAGTTAGCTATCCACCAATTCTCTCTCACTTTAACTACAGTATTAGGCAGTCCTTCTTCATTTCTGTTACTCATACTACTTTTTGCGTTCAAGCCGATTTTGATAATCTGCTACAGCCTACTTCTAGCCAACATTTGTCTTCTTGTTTCCTTTGATCACTGACCATTTTGAGTCTTGTGAGATTACAGGGAACTGTGATTTAAGGCCATAATGAGTGAAAAGTGGTATTAAAAAGACAGGCAGCATGGGATCACTGAAAAAAAATTTTTGTTTGTATGGGTTTTTTTAGTTTCTTATTTTTATTATAACTTTTTATTGACAATACATATGCATGGATAATTTTTCAACATTGACCCTTGCAAAACTTCTGTTTCAACTTTTCCCTACCTTCCCCCCACCCCCTCCCTTAGATGGCAGGTAGTCCCACACATGTTAAGTATGTTAAAGTATATGTTAAATATAATATATGTATACATGCTTATATAGTTGTTTTGCTCCACAAGAAAAATCAGATTTAAAAAGAAGGTAAAAATAACCTGGGAAGAAAAACAAAAATGCAAGCAAACAACAATACAAAGAATGTAAATGCTATGTTGTCGTTCACACTCATATCTCAGTGTTCTTTTGCTGAGTGTAGCTGATTCTGTTCATTACTGGACAAGTAGAACTGATTTGGATCCTCTCCTTGTTGAAGATAGACATTTCCTTCAGAAATGATCATCATATAGTCTTCTTGTTGCCATGTATAATGATTTCCTGGTTCTGCTCACTTCACTTAGCATCAGTTCGTGTAACTCTCTCCAGGCCTCTCTGAAATCATCCTGCTGGTCATTTCTTACAGAACAATAATATTCCATAACATTTACATGCCACAATTTACTCAGCCGTGGGATCACTGAAAATTATCCATCTTTCAAATGTAATCCAATCTACTGGCTTGTTCCTTTTCATTTCTGGTTTCAGGTAGCTCACTGGGTATTAGCAATTGTCCAATAGACTAATAGTTTAACTCATGGGATGCCTGTCTCATAGCCCATCATTCTCTGGACAATGTGTATTTTTAACCTATTTGGGTTTTTCCTGTGTGAATTGCTAGGCTAATCTCTTTTGAGTACTTATGAATTGCATTGAGACTTTCTGGCATTCAGTGGACATGATATAATCAATATAATGTTGACTGCAAATAGGAACATGTAGAGGACTTCACTAGATGGATTGAATCTCTTTTCTATTTAGAAAACATCTTCATCTCAGTGCAAAACATCTTCATTTAGAAAATATCTTCATTTCAGTGGCGAAATGAATGGTTTTTGGCAAGAATACCTTTTCTTGTTTCATATCTCACTTGATATTATTAAATATTAGGTTCAGTAGACAGAATCCTGGAGTTAGGAAGACCTCAGATCAAAAACAGCCTCAGAAATGGACTATCCGTGTGACCTCGAGCAAGTCATTTAATTGCTGTTTGCCTCAGTTTCCTCAGCTGTAAAATGTAGATGATAGACTCAAATGAAATAATATTTGTAAAATGCTTAGCATAGAATTTGGCATATAGTAGGTGCTATATAAATGTTTATTCCCTTCCCAATAGTAACATGGAGCGCAGCAAAGTAAGATAAATTCAAAGACAGATACAGGGAGAGTTCAATGAGAAATGTAAAGAGGCAGATCTCAGTTCTTGGCCACCCTGCCCTCCTTTAATTGGCAATGAGCATCTCCTCCTAATGTATACAACCCACATTACTCGAGCAATAAGAGCCCCATAGCCAGTATATTAGAGGGGGGGACTCTCGGAGGCCAGCCCTCAGTCTCTTACTATAAAAGGGCTTCTCCTAATGTTCATTGCTAAGGAAAATAAGTTGACTGTTCATTAAGGACAGACTGTGGACATCGCGTTGTCTTGGTTACTATATTTGTTGCATGAAAAATAAACATTTTGCATTCATTAAAAGCTCTGAAGAAGTTAAGGTCACTTTTACTTGGGTTGGAAGTATCTTCTAGATATGGAGGACAATCTCTAACAGCATGGAGGTAGGGGATGGAAGGCTGTGCATGAAGAACATGCACAGGTCAGTTAGTTTATATGGATAGTAGAGTATGTAAAGAAGTGTATTGGAAAAGGCTGACTGGGAAAATGAGTGAAGAGCTGTAAACAAAAAGGAGTGTGTGATTTATCTGAGGGATAAAAGAGGGCCACTGAAGGGTACTGAGCTGTAACATGGCTGGATCTGGGATTTAGGAATATTGCTTTGGCAGCAGTTGCAGAAAAGATTGGAGTTGGAAGTTCTGAAACCTCAGCTGTCAGCAGCGGAGGTCTTCTGTTCTCCCTCATCACCTTGTCCCCCTCACACTGCCACTCCTTTATTTCTGTTCACGTTAAACCTTTCCATCTCCATCCCAGGTACCATGTCCCACTCTAACAGTACCCATCTTTCCCACTGTACTGTCTGCTTTCCTCTCCAATCTTTCCCTTGTCTACTCTTTCCATACAATCTTTGTCTCTCACTGAGAACTGGTTGCCTAGTGATGGTATCCTCTTTGACCTTCCTTTCCAGTGCTCATTATTCTCCCTGACTCTCAGGTTGAGTGGGGGGATTTAAGAATGCTTCTTGTCCTCACTGGCATCTCCAGGTCCCCCCTACCATTATTAATCAGTGAGCTCTCCTTTGAGGTTCACTTAATCTATACTTACCACCCAGTCAAAACTGCTAGCTCCAGACATTTTCTCCCACTTCTTCTCTCAATGAGTTTAGTGCCCGACTTAGTCTTTCCCCTTCAGTGTCTGTCCTAGGGGATGTCAACAAACATAATGATTACTCCCTCAAATATCTTCACCTAAAGTTTTTCACCTCATTTAATTTTCACACAACCTTTTCCTCCACACTACCTCAAGCCATTCTCAAAAACAGTGATCTATTTGATCTTGCCATTACCCATGTTTGTGAACTCTGAAAATTCCCCTATCTGATCAAAATATATTGTTATTCCACCTTTTCCTCTGGCCTTACAACCCCAAACTCTGTTCTAGGGCCTCACCATAATTTTTAATCTTTCCACCCTCCAATTCTTTCCCAGGCTATCGCTTCTACACTAGCTCCGTTCCTTTCCATCCCCTCTTGACTCTTTGGTGAGCCAGTTCAACTGAACACTACCTTTGTGTTTTGAATAGTACAGTACTTACCTGCCAAAACAATTGTGAGATCAAGTGAGATCATGTTTACAAAGTGCTTGATGAGATTGTGAGTGTCCTTTAAATGCCAACTTTCACCCTTCTCTTTTTGGAGCTGATCTCACTGGTAGTTCTTCTCTCCCTCTTCCCCAGCCTCCCTCTTTCCTCTTTAATCTCTTCCTATTTAATGTCTCCTTTCTTATTGCCCACTAACACTGAATCTTTCCATTGTTTCTATATGACCCCATCATTTACTTCAAGCTACCACCTCCTCCCTTTGTCTACTTTACTTTCTCAATACTCACTAATTCCTCAGCAACTTGCCAACTGATTTCTGATCAGATGAAACTGCTTTTTCAAAGATTATTAATAATATCTAAATGCAACACTCTCTTCTTAAAAATGTTTATTAAAAAAGTTTTATGGATATCATTAGGGGAGTGAGGTGAGTAGAATGCTGCTTGAGAGCTGGCTGGAACTTTAGAAATCACCTAGTTCAACTGTACAAATTTACCTTACACTTTACAAAGAAATGGAAGCCCAGAGAGATTAAATTTCTTATCAGCAGGTCCTGAGGTCCTGGGAAAGTCACTTAATCTTATTTGCCTCAGTTTCCTCACCTGTAAAATGGTAAATGAAAGAAATGGTAAAACCATTCTTTGTCTTTGCCAAGAAAATCCTAAATGGGATCATGAAGCATAAAGGCATGACTAATTGATAAAACAACTTTTATCTTTATATCAAATCTTTTCCCAGCCTTCTGTGAATCAGTTCTCATGACAAAGAAACACAATTAAGCTGAAACATCCAGTATAGAAATCTAATTTGATATTGCATACAATAGTGTGTTCTGATACTTCCTCTTCTTTTATCAAATTGTAGTTTGGTTTTACTTATTTTGCTCTGCCTCAGTTTGTACAAATCTCACATTTTAAAAAATTGCTCATATTCCATTACATGTTCAGATGCCAGTTTTCCCCCAGGAAATCCCTAAACAATTCTCTTCTAAGTCATCTTCCTTGGCATTTGTGCAGAGTGTGACACAATTGATTATTCCTCCCTCCTCCTTTGTTCTGTGCCATGATTTTCTGTCTGTAAAATTTCCTTTGCTTTAGCATGATCCATGTCCTGTCTCATAAGTGTGGGTATCCCTCAAGGTTCCATTCTAGATGGTCTTTTTTTTCCCTTTGCATCCCTTGGCAAACTTATGTGTTTCCATGCATTCAGTCATCATATATGTGTAGATGACTCCCAAATCAAACCATGAAGCTTACTTCTGCAGTGCATCTTCAGCTGCCTTCCAAACATTACCTGTATGTGTCTGTGATTCCATTAATGTGGGGACTCCCTTGAATGTTACCAAAGGAAAATCTCAAGTTTTACTCCTGTTCATTTCTTTAAATTCTTGTAATTTTTCATAAAGGGCCCACCCAAAATGCTAGATACTCCCTCTACATCTAAGGAGGCACAGAAGCTACCCATCAGTTATCCTTTCTCACTCCATGACGCTCCATCTTCTTTCTTAATTATGCATCTCTTTGATGATCTCCTTTAATTACTCCCATGTAATTACTTGCTTACATGTAATAGCCCACTCGCACCTATCACACACCTTTCTGTTGCCTTTTGGGTAACCTGAAGCTTTGGAGACTATTGTATTCCATGATGTATGGTCAGACAGTATTGACCAAAGGGTATTGATATTTGTGACAGATCTTTGTCTCAGAGAGAAGCTCTTAAAAACACTGTGTATTTTATCAAATGAAATATAGCTGATTCTCTGCCTTTATATTTGGGCCCAGAGCTAGCTCATTACCTATTTATAATTTTATGTTCAAAACAAATGTACTGAAAGACAATTTTTATGGTTTGGCTAACCTATTGCATGCTGTAGTCTAGACAACAGGGATTCTTTATCCACTTGCCTTTTCCTATATAGAGACTTAATCTGAACTCTTGAGCAATTATGTATCTCTAATTTAGAAGATATAAAATGTTCTGAGGATTGAGGCAATTAGTATCAGGTGATCTGCAAAGAAGAGCATATGGAAGACCTCACAAACTGTACAGAAACTTGGATCATATTTCCTTCATGGTGGTTGCAAATAACCTTTGAAGAGTTGTGTCTTACTGTTCATGCTTCATTTGTTATTAATAATTAGATTGCTGAAGAATAAAATTATCTCTTCTGTTACTTCTTTCAAGGAATCTTGGGTGATTCTATCATATACGTGAGTGATGTCCTGACATAAAAGAATTTTTAAAGTTGCATTTTGTTCTACAAATCAATTTTTTAAAAAAGTCAACAAATGATAAATACAATGGGATCTTGTATTGTCTACATCTTTGGGTCAATTATTTTACCAGAAAGATGTTTCTGCTGTAAAATGATTTGAGAAAGCCTATCTGCTCTCATAGCTTTCACAAGGATGTCTTCAATACATGTGTACATTATTCCCATTTCAGTTTTGAAGAATTGAGACAATAGGCATATGGCTAAGTAGTTTTCTCAATGGACTTTTTAGAGTAATAAAATCTCTGATTTCCCCCAAGCACCCTGTATCTTCCCCTCTTTCTGATAGTTTGAAAATCCGTGCCCTCAAAACTGCATCTGCTGAAACAGACTTTTTGGAGCCCAGCTGCTCCTCCACGTTGATTTTCTTCAGCACCTTATGCAGTACACTGGGCACTGGGACTGTGCTGTTGAGTATAGAAGTAGAGGTTCTACTGTTTTTGAAGTTAAGAGTTTGTTGTGGAAATCATGTTGTATCTTTTCTGTTATTTTGTTTCTCCCTACCTCCCTCTTCAAATTTCATCCTTAAGTGTCCTTGAAGTAATGTAACTGAATCTCCCCAAGCTTTCTGTGAAACTGTTCCTTCTATTTTATAAGGTGATCATTGCTCATTCTCTTCCACTGCCTTTCTTCTTTGGATTTTACAAATAAGTTTATATTTTGAAGCAGTTGTGCCCTTAGCTGCCATCTCTCTTCTGTGCTCTTCTAAGAAATCAGGTATCTGGGATGGTTTCTTTTTAGGATTAATTTCCATCAAACTTCCTTAAGAAATTATAATGGTCTACATGTCTCTCGATCAGTTTTCTGTTTTTTAATGACAATAGTTTGCTCAAATAGATAAGATTAAAATTGCCTCAGTTGAACACCACTCCTTTTCATTGTTTTTCCAATTTGTACTGTTTTTGATCTTTGCTTCAAAAAGTCATTGGTCTCACTGCACAACAGCTGATGTGGAAATGACTTCTATACTGATAATCAAATAATGTCCTGTGTATTAAAATATAAACATTTTAAATTTTTGTGATCTCATTTGGCTCCTGTCATGCAATTCTCAACTCTTATTCTTTGGGGAAAATTTATGATATGTAGGAGGTTAAGTGACTTGCCCAGGGTCACATAGCCAGAAAATGGTGAGTGTCTGAGGTCACATTTGAACTCAGGTCTTCCTGACTTCAAGGCTGTTGCTCTATCCTCTGCACCATCTAATTGTCCCTAGATGATATTTTTCAACATGTTTTTCACCTCTCTTTGCTCATTTTTGCACTGACTTCACCAAGTATAAAATATACATTGACTTACTTTGGAACTTATCAAGTTCTTTCTAGAATTTCTGTTTTTAAGGTGTGGGAACATAGTCTACAGGTTTTGGTTTTTTATGGCAAATACAAAAAAAAGGATTTTTCTTTACCTGTTTATTAATTCTTTTAGCTCTGACTCCCTGAAGGTTCAATGTAAGATCATTAACTCTTTTTGTATATATATTTGTTTCTAATATATTAATTAAATAATTTTCTAATTGTTTCTAATATATTAATTAAATGATAATTAATAGCTGTTAAGTTTACAATAATTTTTAAACCCAACAAACAACAGAATTAGGAATTCCAAAAGACAAAGTGGAGGTGCCAGTTAACAGAATGAGCTCTGGGAGAGAAGGGCTGTGCAGGTCCCTGGGGCTAGACATTTACTAAATACTCGCTTAATTGAGTTTAATTGAAAATAGGGACAGGGCTCAGGTGACCAGTAATGAGTGCAATACTGGGAAGAAGGGCTACAGGAGGAAATAGGATATGTCCCATGCCCAAGACAATCGGTCCCTGTTTCTGACCTCCTTTTCCCTTCTCCTTTCGTCACAGTGGGCAGCTGTGTGAGATGGCCTCCCAGCCCCCCAAACCCCTGAGCCCCTGCGAGGGAACCGAATGCCAGAATGGGGCCAACTGTGTGGACCTCGGTAACAGGCCTGTGTGTCAGTGTCTGCCAGGCTTTGGTGGCCCTGAGTGTGAGAAGCTGCTGAGCGTCAACTTTGTGGACAAAGACACGTATCTGCAGTTCACTGACCTGCAGAACTGGCCCCGGGCGAACATCACCCTGCAGGTACGATGAGATGAGGAGACTGGGTGTGGGAAGAGAGGTGAGGTGACAGATGAAGACGAAAGCCTTACCTGGAGTGCGGCCTTAAGGACTTTGTCCTTCTGAGGGTGTTCCTTGGAAAGGGATCCTGGGCCCCCTTCCACCTACTTCCCACACGCAGAGGGCCCGGGTATCTTTTCTCCCCACAGGTCGCCACAGCAGAAGACAACGGAATACTGCTGTACAATGGTGACAATGACCACATCGCAGTGGAGCTGTACCAAGGGCACGTGAGGGTCAGCTACGATCCAGGCAGCTACCCCAGCTCGGCTATCTACAGGTAGCTCCTCCTTCGCCTAAGTGTTCACCCTTTGGGGCCAGGGAGCATCTGCTACTTGGTTTCCACAATTAGGATTGCTACTCTTAGATGAATCCCTGGAGCCCCTGCCGCTATCTTGTCTCCGACCTTTCAATTCAGGTCCTACCTCAGAAAGGAGGCTGAGGGTTCTTCACCTTGGCCATAGGTGGGAAGAGCATGTGTGCAAGGGGAAGAGTCAGGAAGTTTCTGCATGACAGGGACACCCTGGAAGGACTTTCCCACCCCAGCCCTAAGGGGGGGGTGGATGAGAAGTCTGTCAAGAAGTCAGTCTGAAACCCCTGTTCTCCTGTTCTTGGGAGGCTGTTTGTCCGAAAGGAGCTCTGAGGTCCTTAGTGATCTGTGCTGCTACTATGGTAGCCCCCCATGTCTGGAGAGACAGATGCTGAGGTTCTCCTGTGGTGAAGCCCCTGACCCACAGCAGGGGTGCTGCCTTGTCTCCTTCTAGCGCCGAGACCATCAATGATGGCCAGTTCCACACAGTCGAACTTGTCACCTTTGACCAGATGGTGAATCTCTCCATCGATGGCGGCAGCCCCATGACCATGGACAACTTTGGCAAACACTATACCCTCAACAGCGAAGCCCCGCTCTACGTGGGAGGTGAGGCTCTGGGCTTTCCCAGGAGCTCCTGCTAGGACCCCCCTTCCATTCACGGGCCTGGTCAGCTCTGAGTGGCTCTCTGGCCCCAGGCTCTGTGAAGTCCTCCTCCATGCCCTCTCTGAGGTTCCAAGGAGAGTGGATCAGTTCTAAGAAGACCTGGAGGCTGGGGTCTGGTCTTGCATTGGAGCCAGGGACGGAAAGCCTTGCTAGGGTGGTTTATTTAAAGCCAGGTCAGCCTCTGTGGGGCTCCGCAATCTGGGAGGGGGGTTGGGTGGTGAGGATGTGGGGCAGGGACGGAGGCTCAGAGCACTGGTCTCTGTCCACGTCATCCTTTTCCCACCGCCCTGGGGCCCAGAGAAGTCTTCTCCAATAGGAGCATAAATAAAGAGCCCCAAAGGGAGGGCTGGAGGAGAGGTGTCCCAGTCCAAAACTAGTTGCTGTGGCGTGTGTGGGCGCTCCGTGGGAGTGAATGCCGGCCGGGGTGAGGGGGCCAGGCTTGGGACCAGCTCCCCCACAGCCTTCTGCCCCCATGGCCGGTGACGGCCTCCACGTTCTGCCTAAGAGGGGTGGGGAGGTCTCCCGACAAGCTCTGGCCAGACAGAGTACAGCCGGGGGGAAGGAGGGGCCATGGTGAGACCCCAGGTGGGAGCCTCCCAGGGCTCAGAGCGGCTCCGCTCCTGGCTACAGGGATGCCTGTGGACGTGAACTCGGCGGCCTTCCGGCTGTGGCAGATCCTCAACGGCACCAGCTTCCATGGCTGCATCCGCAACCTGTACATCAACAACGAGCTGCAGGACTTCACCAAGACGCAGATGCAGCCGGGCGTGGTGCCGGGCTGTGAGCCCTGCCGGAAGCTCTACTGTCTGCACGGCATCTGCCAGCCCAACGCTGCCCACGGGCCCGTCTGCCACTGCGAGCCCGGCTGGGGGGGACCCCACTGCGACCAGCAGGTCGGCAACCCCTGCCAGGGGCACAAGTGAGTGAGCACCGACCCCTCTCCGGCCCTGGGGGAACAGCAGGGAGGAGCAAGAAAAAAGGCTGGGGCGGGGGGCAGGCCGGCAGGGAGGATGCTGAAGAGAAAGGGCCACTCCCCAAGCCTGCGGATGTGTCTTCTCCAGTCCAGGGCCTGAGGATAAAGTCCCAGCTCCCTCCTTGTCAATCCCATGCCCCTTGTGGCCTCAGCTCCAAAGGAGCCGGCAGAAGGGCTCCACTCCAGGGCAATCTCCTCTTCCCCAGGGAACACTTCCAGCCCAAAGCATCCTGGCAGAAAGGCCCTTTCCCCAAAGTGGGGGGTAGCACAGGGCGATCCAGATTTGGAAAGACACAGATCTCTCCCATTGATGCTGTCGGAACCGGGCCTGCTGGGATAAGGAGAAAAGGGGGAGGGATCTGGGAATCTGGTGGGGGCTGGACCAGCCACCGCTGCTGATTGCCTCCTGGAGACACAGCTCCCACCTTAGCTTTAGCATACCAACTTAGGGTCTTCTGTCCTGTCTAGGTGCGTGCATGGGACCTGCTTGCCCCTGGACGCTCTGTCCTACAGTTGCCAGTGCCAAGATGGGTACACAGGAGCTCTGTGCAACCAGCCAGGGGAGCCACCAGATCCCTGTGAGAACCTTCATTGTCTACATGGGCACTGCCAGATTTCCACCGAGGGGGCCGCGCACTGTGTGTGCGACAGTGGCTTTGCTGGGGAGCTGTGTGAGCAAGGTCAGGGGCCCCCATCCTAATGCACCATTTCCCTGAAAACCCTTGCTCCTCAGTTCACTGCTTTATTTCCTAGACTGCCTTTTTCCTGAGCCCAGGCCCCTCTCTTTTCCCTTCCTTCTGGGTACCAACCCCTAAATTTCTCCAATGAGAGAATTGCCTCACAGCATTTTTACTGGTTCCCCAACCTGGCTGTGCCTCCTGGCTGCCCCATATCTAGTGAGGAGCAAGACCCTCCCTGTGGCCTTCCGAAATGAAATGCTCCTCCACTCACTCTCAGTGCAACCAGAAGAATGGAGCTTCTTTCCAAATCTGCATGGCGTCTTCTCTTCTCCAGGAAACACTCCCAGCCTTGAGCATCCTGGTAAAAAAGAAAAAAAAAAGAGTCCTTTTCCTATCCCCCATTTCTTCCCCATGCCTGGAAGTGGGGTATAGCAAAGGGAAGTCCATATTTTTAAAGACATGGATCTTATTCCTTCCCCTGGTCTTTGCTCAGATAAGGAATCCGGTGGGGTGGGGTTAGGGAATGGAGCTGAGAAGGTGACAAGGATAGAATTAGGGCAACAAGCACTCGATTTGGAGTAAAGGATCTGGGTTTTAATCTCAGCTCTGCTGCTTGCTGCTTGTGTGATCGTGGACCAATCACAACTCTCAGGGCTTTGGCCTCCTCTAGCATGAAAATTAAGGGACTGCATGTGATGACTTCTGAGGGTCTTCCAACTGGAAACCCATGATCCCATCTCTGACTTCCACTGTCCCTTCTAGATAATTGCATTTGGGGAGAGAAGATCTGGACTGGCTTCCCAGCTCTTCCCTCTTGAATGTGGCTGGAGAGATCGCTTGTACTCTCCTGACCCATTTCGTCATCCATAAAACGGGGAGGCTGGACTAACCCACCCCTGAGGTCACTTCAGCCTTAGTGCTAAGGATCATAATACTTTAGAGGGAGGAAAGAAGTAGGAAAAGGAGAGCCCACAAGTCAAAGGAAGACACATTATAAGCCCACCTCCAAAAACCACTTTAAAGAAGGCCTGTGACTCTGTGCCTTTCTCTTGGTGTCTCACTCAGAGTCCAAGTGCCAGGGGGACCCTGTTCGGGATTTCCATCAGGTCCAGAGGGGCTATGCCATCTGCCAGACCACCCGCCCGCTGTCCTGGGTCGAGTGTCGGGGCTCCTGCCCGGGCCAGGGCTGCTGCACAGGGCTGCGGATGAAACGGAGGAGATTCACCTTTGAGTGCAGCGATGGTTCCTCATTTGTGGAGGAGGTGGAAAAGGCCATCAAGTGTGGCTGCGCTAGCTGCATGTAGCGCCAGAAGGGCCCGAAGCTGGGCTGATGGTGGGGGAGGGTGGGAGGGAACCTGGGGGAGGGCGGGGGTTTGCTGTGGGGTGGGGTACGACCACAACCAAGACAGATGCCAGGATGTGGATGGTCAGTGCAGCCAGGATAGGTGTGGACGGTGGACTGCAACAGCCGCGGCAACACAAGCAACTCACCCGACATTTGTAGACAGAGCCACGTGGCAGGAAACAAGGCCACTGGAAGTGAGGGAAGGACAGGCAAGGACGGCTGCTGGTGGGCAGAACTTGTGTGTAGCTAGATTCCCCCGCCCCCTTTTTGAAGCTCAAAACAGAGCGGCAGCTGTGGGCGCTGGGGCTGAGCTGAGCTGCTCTGTGTTGTCGGCTTGCCCTCTTCCTGGGGCCGGCTTGAAGTGCCTTGCACATAGTAGGCGCTCAAAAAATCTTAGTTGAACGAGTGAATGAGTGAGTGAGGTTGGGGCGGGGCAGAGCATTTGCCCAAATCCCTTCCTTTCAGATGCCCAGGCCACTCAACCTGGGTTGGATCTACCCATCTGCACTCAACTCTTTCTTCCTCCGCCCGCGGCTAGGACCCAGCAGACACCCGGCCCCCATTGCGTGACCCTGGAGCCCCGACGCGCTCGCCCCTCTGCAGACTGCCAGCCCCTAGAACAAAGCCGGTTCGGAGCTCGGTCCTGGAGGTTTTCACCAGGCTCGCGCATGCTTCCTGTGCCAGAGAGGATGTCTTCGGGGCTCACAGACTTAACTATATAACCGCGCTGATGTGGACGGTTCATCCAGCCTCCCTCCCTGGGAAACGACTGTACATGAGAACAATTCTGAGCGCTCTTAATGGTCTGGGACTGGTCCTATGGGGGTCCGGCCACATTAGGAATCCGAGCTTCACGGAGCACGGGGCAGCGGCACTGAGAACTTCTGAAAATTCAGCATCTCTTCCTGATCCCCGGCTGACGGGGGATCCAGCAGATATAAACACGCAAGCAGGAGGCACTGAACAGCTCTGGGAACTTGTGTCCAGGGATGGAAGTGGGGAGAGGGGTTGTCGGGGAGAAACAACTTCTTGTTAGCTCTTCCCCTTCCCATGCTTCCCAGGCAACAGCAACGTCCTTTCACCGAGGCAGGTTTTGGCTGCAGAACAGTCTCGTCCCACTGCTCCCTTCCCAGCATTCTTCACTTAGAAGGGAGAAGAGACACCTAGTTAAGTTCTTAGAGTGAACTGATTTCCATAGTTAATGATTGGACCTGGGAGCGAGCTAAGAGAGGGCAATGTTAGGGTGAGGAGAGGACAGTCGCCTGGGGCCACAGCTATGAAACCAAGAATAGCAAGTCCTTCTTTAAAAAATGGTCCAGGAAAATCTGTCTTAGCCAGGGTAACTATCCGAGAGTTTATTGAGTCGCTTAAGTACTAACACTGAGAGGAATGATTTCTGAGTTGTGCAAAGGGGACAAATGCTTATGCAGCAGCAGCCTTCGTTTTGGCTTTGGAAGTGGGTTCAGGAAGAAAAGTTAAGCCCTCGGTCAAGACTGCCTTCTTAACCTTCTGTCCCCCCAACTGCCCTCCTCAGTCTCAGCAGGACCCCCGATCTCACTGAGTCATAGGCCAGAATAATAGGTATGAATAAGGCTTTGTGCATTGTGCTCAATTCATCTCACCCAACCAGGTTCATTTCTGGGGCATCATTCTGGGTGGCCCATTCACTACAAAAGCCCCGCCCAGTACAGGAAAATGGAAAGAAAACTGGATTCAGACGCAGATGACCTGGGTACTAGGCTCAGTTAGCTCTGTCGCTAACTTGCTGTGGGACTTTGGGTAAGCCATTTCAAGCCCATTTCTTCGTCTGTAAAATGAGTCTTTTGTAGAAAATAATTATAGCCCTTTTCAGATCTAGGATTCTAATTCTGTCTCAGTATTTGGATCAACATTTTCCAGCTTTGGTCACAACTTTCTAGGTTTCTAGGATTTAAGGGGTTGGGAGACAGAATCACTTTATGGAGGCACAGAAGATATTGTTGAACTCTAGTCTGAATAGGCTGGGAGAGTCCAAGAGATGAACTATTTTGCGGGGGAACTCAGTGAGACTTTGATCACGGAGCTACGAGGGACAGGTTAGGAGAGAAGCTGGGAAAAAAAACACATTCAATCCTTTGAGTTAGAAAACATTTACCAAAATAAAAACTGAAATGTTAACCAACAAGTATTTATTAAGCACTGTGGTAGGCACAGTCGATGGGAGAGATACAGAGAAGCAGAAGTCGTAATCCCTGACTTTAAGTAGCCTACATTCAGGAACATAGGACTAAATGTTTGACAGTAAAAGCAGTGTCATGGACTATAAAGACTGTTGGGATTGGGAGGAAAGGGATTCTCAGTGAGAGCTGAATGAGTCAAAGAAATTCAGCAAAGGAAATGGCTCAATGGCTCTATGGCTCTACTCTTGACCAGTAGAATGAGATCACCAGACATCGGAATATAAAAGGGAGGCAGCCGAAAGTGGAAATGGAATGTGAGAAGGACCACAATTAAGACTCACTAAACTGTTGACCATCCACAAATAAAAATTCCACTTGTAAATGGAATTGAATTGATTATGAATTGAAGTATTATGAAATTTAAAATAAACATGAAACTTCATTTTTTTATTCTAAAACACCAACCTGGCTAGAGGGGCCAAAGGAAGAGAAATGCCACAGCTTCCTTTTGCCATATTATTTGAGATCCTGTCTAGATGTCATTAGAACAGGGGTTCTTAACTTGGTGCCCATGAATTTAAAAAAAAAAAAAAGATATTTTGATAAATGCATCTGAGTGGAAGTGGTTTCCTTTGTATATTATGCACACATTTAAAAACATCATTCTGAGCATTCCATGAAATAAAAAAGATCAAGAACAATCAAATTTACAGGAAGCTCTTGGTGGGGAGAGTAAAACTATAAATTTGGGGTACTTGATACTCTTATATCCAGCACTTCTGTGGCTTCCAAATCCTTCTGTCCCAAAGCTGCTCTGAACTCTCAGATGCTTATTTTTCAAGGTGGGATGGGGCACATTTCAGTGTTCAAAAGGTAAAAATTCCACTATTGCTTCCAGCAAGCAGAAGCTGGTTTCCTTTAAAAAAAAAAAATTCTTTTCAAGACATTACCTTCTTATTCTGCAGCATCTTAGGAAGTCACTGCAAGGGCCAGAAAACAACACAAAGGAGCTACCAAACAGCTACATCTTTTCAAAACAGACTGAGAAAAGGGGGGGGGGACACCTTTGGTCTATTAACCCCAAAGAAACCCAACTCTCAAATGTTCATGTACACTAAGTAATCCTTTCCTCCTCTTCTCTCCCACAACATGCTATCTGATAAGACCTGGGAGGAAA
This sequence comes from Sarcophilus harrisii, assembly GCF_902635505.1. NCBI lineage: Eukaryota > Metazoa > Chordata > Mammalia > Dasyuromorphia > Dasyuridae > Sarcophilus > Sarcophilus harrisii. Next base: position 590,428,336 of record NC_045427.1, on the reverse strand, counting down.
AACATCAGCTCTAAGCCCTATGCTATATAGGAAACCCAGGGTACCCCAACAGGGCAGCTAAGGAACAAGGCAATGGTTTCTGTCATTTCAGTTTCTCCTAGAATATTTCCTTCTTCTCATTCAGCTGCTTACACTGTTATTGGGCTTCCTTAAGAGCCATTATGACCAAAATGGCTCCAAAAGCCCCAAAAGAACAAGCCCCGACGTGGAAACCTATTTACCGATATGAGGGCAGAGAATAGTCACCAGGCTCCCATTACATTCTGGATCTTTTTCTTCCCTTCCATTCGCTAGCTAACAAGTTGACTCCACTCTGCCATGTGTCCAGCTTCATCTTGGGTTTTCTTGTAGCAATTGAGAGCAGCCCTTTGATATCACCCCTCTCCACATCCATTTGAGAACTTACTGCTTTTGGCTTTATCCCTGGCCACTGGCTGCTTTTAGCTAAACTGGTATTAAAGGAGTAGGGTACAAAAAGGGTTCAGGGGCCATTTTAAACAGGAAAATACCACAAAATTCCCCATGAAAAGCAGCAGAAAATAAAAAAGGCTAAATTCTTTTTTGGCCTGCTGTAGCTTAATCTTGAAAGGAATCTCTTTATACAGAATACTTACAGATTCTAATATATATTTGTATTTCATTTTGTTATAGTATTTTTATATGTTAAGGGTTAAAAACTATTTTGTTTTGGTTTTCAGAAGCTTTGTTGGAGGTTTCTTTAACTTGGTATGGATTCTGGCAGAAACTGGTTAGTGATAACCAACGAGGGAGCTAGGGATCATCCTGTTTTAAAACATGTCTGACGTTGTCTATGATGCCTTCCGTGTGAACATGACGTTTATTCATTCAGAGATTTTGGATTGCTGGTCTCTTTTTCACGGCTGCCTGCTGACATCAGGCTGGTCCCCATTTAACCAGGAGTGGCCCAGATTTCTGTCCTTGTCTAGATACACCATGAATTAGGCACAGCACTGGGATTCAGAAAACAGGGTTCTGGACTTCAGACTTGGCTTCCCAAGCTGACAGGAGGCAGGACCCAAACACACACTTGTGCTCTTCCCAGATGGGCCCTTAACACGGAGATTTGGGATAGTCCTCTCCTCCTTCTCACTAATTTCAAATATTCTCCAGATAGGGATATAATTAGTCATCAGGGCATGGCTCTAATGGGCTTTTCCACAGATGATGATGATGAGTTGAAATCTAGATATGGCAATCTTCCACGGCTTAAGTTGAAAATTTTGTATGGCCTTGCAAATGATGTCAGAACTACCCAAAGGACCCTTGGCAGAAGAAAAGTTCCTGAAAAAGACTAAATCCCAACCAAGTTTCACTTTAAAAGAGCATGCTATATATATAATTAATGAACACTGCAATGGGTAGATAATGGCCCAAAGTTAGTAAGAACTGATCTAAAGGATACCACGTGATTCAGTTTGGGGGTTTTCTTGGTCAACATTTTAGATTTACATATCTATTAAACTCCTTTGGGTTCATCTAATCTACAACTTGCACTTTTTGCTGATATGGATTTCCACTGTTAATGATTTTTATATCTCCCTAGAGGCTCTAGAGTTTTTCATAGCTCAGGTAATCTGTACAAAAAGACCCCAATTTGACTGTTAAAATACCTTTATTTCTCAATTCTAGCTTGTCAGTAGAGCATCAACTCATCTGTGTCAGAGCCTCTCTAGATCTCCATCACAAAGGACCAATGTGGGTAAAAGGCTTATTAAGTTTTACAATGGCTACTGCTTTTAGGAAGAATCAAGGTGACTCTCCAACACAAAGTCAGGTGAGGAGGGCTGATCTTGACTTTCTGTACTAAGCTTTTATATCAGGTAATCTTTATATCATAGGCTATGACAAAAACTTTGGACTACTTCATAAAGTTTCAAACCAGAAATCAATACCAGAATCTAGCCAGAAATAAGCCTCTTTTGGGAAAATTCTATCATTTGCTCCACACTCAGAGGGTTGATGAGATGTAAAACAAAAAGGCAGGAGGGAACTGCAAAGCAAAATCATTGTTTCCCTAATTCTGCCCCCCCCCCCAATAAAAGCAAATGCTCTCAGTCTTTCCTTAAAACATGAATTGATTTAAATAAGAGCTGTTGGTTAGGACCAAGATTTTAAATTATTCTTCATTGCAAGACATAACCAATGGAATGGAGGCCTGAGGATAATATAGGAGAGGAAAAAACCTCATGCACAAGCACCATCTTGGCATTGCCTCCTCTGGAAGGGCTGACAATGGGATGATCACTCCATGGAAACTCTCTAAGTGGAGTCTTGCCAGAAAGCAGGAATATAACTAGGCAACAGCATCTGACCAAGAATTCCATATACACACAAGAGGAACCATTGACTACATTGATTTTTCCCTTTAAATTAGACCTGCAATAACAAAATGATTACTAAATTATACTAGGAGATTGTGTGTGTGTGTGTGTGTGTGTGTGTGTGTGTGTGTGTTGGTTAAAGTCAAATACAATTTAATGACACTGATTCAAACTTTTGCTTGCTTCAGATATACAAGCCATATTTTCTTGAAGTGCATATATATATATATATATATATATATATATATACACACACTTGAAATGGATATATACACACTTTATGCATTTGATAATTCTTCATTCTTTCATTGATTACACAAACACATTTTAATATCAAAGAGATGTTTAATAAACTTCAATAAAATAAGCGCCTTTAGAAAGCTCATAGAATAGGATGTCAATGATGGATAAGCTCTTCCCACCAATTCAATCACCCATACCACCCTTCTCCCCCAAATCAAACAAACAAACAAACAAATTAAAAAAAAAAAAAAAGGGAAATGCTTCAAAGTTTGGCTTTCAGTGAGGGCCCCTTTACCAATAGCAAGAACACAATTTCTTATGTGGCCTAACAGGAAAGTAAAACACAGAAGCACAAAAATTTCACAAAATTTCAATATTTAAGAGACTTGGTACATATTCAAAGTTAAAATAACTCCAACTCCAACTTTATAGCTATACATAGTTTTAAAGCAACTTAATATAATTTTTATTTTTATTTACACTTTCAAAGGTTCTTCAGGTGAGGTATGTAAACATTGTCTAATGAATTTTTTTTTCAATGTTTCAGACCAACAATTCACAGCATACATTTAATTGTCATCCATTAAAGACACAATATTTCCTTATCCCCACTAACATAACAGAAATCCAGATCCAAGAGAGATTATCAAATCCTTAAGAGCACCAGCTTACAAAATTCATCATTTCTGCTCTTTGCTAAAGGTGAAAGGAGAGAGCTTTCACATTGGCCAGGATTATGCACACAGTACCAGAAAATGGGAAGGACCCTCTGGAAATACAATCCTTGGTATCTTGGATAACCGTCTCTAAGACTCACACATAAAGTTTAAAAAAGGGGTGGGGGTGGGGGGAGAAAAAGAACACAAGAAATTGACCTCAGTAATGACTACGTTGGAAGGAACCTGAAAAGACCTTGAGAGGAATGGAGGACTGTTTTTGGAGTTCCTTGCAGTACACATTTATGTTGATACCCTGCTCTCTGACCCCCTCAACCTCTCAAAGTAAATTTTACAGGGTCAAGCTTTAAAAAGTATCAAAAAAGAAAATGCCACTTCAATTTCCCAGTAGAATAACAGCTCCTTTGGCAAAGTTCAAACAGTGTGGCTTTCTAGGATCCCCTTTGTCCTCAGAGACATGATCTGTTAACTAAAGAAGAAACTTGCCTGTGCTTTTGTTCTGACCTTGGATGAGTAACTTAGAGCTATAATGGAAACGAAGAGCTGAAGCCATGATTTCCTATAGATGGATCCCTATTGTCGGTGCCACAGGAAGGCCTTCACTAGTGCCCTGGAAGCTACCCTTTGAGAATTACTTGCCCCTAGAGGGTAAGGACCAGTTCTAAAGATGAGAAGACGACGATTTGAGGACGTTAGGTCAGATTCATGTCACCCCTCTTCCCTCCCCCAAACAACTGAAGAGAGAGCATCGTCATATCACCAATGATACAAAAGTGGAGGTTGGTTTTTCTGCCTGCTTGGTTTCAGGCTTAGAAAAGAAAAGGTTTATTCCAAGGGAACACTTCAAGCTAAGTAACACTAGTGAAAATCTCCAAACACTTTTTATAAATACAAAAGAGAAGACATATCTTAAAAGCTTACTTTTATGACAGCTACTAAAGATAACAAGGGGCTTTTTTGACCAAAGTTCAGACTGGTCTTGAGGAGGTTCTGCTGAACTGCCTAGGGTGAAGCAAAAGGTGTGGAAGTATCTTGGGGATGACTGTCCCATGATGTTCTTGAAATATTGAACTAGTGCTTCAAAAACCATAAGTGGGGGTGGGGGGTGGGGGTGTTTGTGAGTGGTTTGAGGGAAAATAGAATTTAGTTAAAAGGTAACAAAATATGGCCAGATGATAATAGATTTTTTTTTTTTCTATTGACCATTTTTATTCTGTTCTAAAAACTCTCTTAGAGCTGCCTCTCTTGCAGCTTGACTCCCCTCACATTAGGATTCTGTACATGCTGATAACTTCCTGAAAGTCACCAGCATTCCTCAATGGACTGGATCTTTCTCATGGGTCTGGTCCTAACAGATTTCGTATATAAGCTACACTCCTCATTTCTTTGAAGTAGGAACATGCACATCAAGAGAAGCAGATATTCAAGTACAGCAACATCTCCAAGCAAAGATAAGCAATCTTAGGAGGACATTTCAGCCCTACTCACTTCTCTGAGGCCGGGGGCCAGAGGGCCCCCATCACAAGTGTTATTACCAAGACTATTATTGCTTAAGAGCGGCACACCAAAAGGAACAAAGGGAAATCTGCTCTGCAGACCCGCGTACTGACCACTGACCAGTTTCAGTCCTATATATATATATATATATATATATATATATATATATATATGTGTGTGTGTGTGTGTGTGTGTGTATATATATATATACACACACATATATATATATACACATATATATATGTATATGTATATATATATATATACACGTATATACATATACATATAAAATTTAAAAAGTTATTGGATGAGATGAAGAAAAGCATTAAAGCTTAAACTTGATGCTACTTTTTAAAAAAATCACCCCTCCCCCCTGCCCATACCCCACCCACCCAATCCCTCCCCAGCCCAACAGCTCACTGTTTTCTTTCTAGATGTGTGAACTGGATTTATTAAAAGCAAAACCACAGCTCAGAATATATCCTTCTACAACATTACAATGCAAACTGACATCACTCAGAACATGAAACTGCACACAGCACACATAATAAATATTTTTAAAAACTATTTACAATATTTCTTCTTGAGACCATTACATAAGTCATCTTATTTCTTCCCCCAAAGGTTAAAAAAGTGTTGAATGTCTAGCTTAATGCTAAATTCCCTGGCACCTGCAGTAAAACCATTCACATTTTTATTGTAAAACCAGATTTACTTACAAACAGGATCTTAGAAAAACATCCTCCAGCATTATTGTTTGGGTAACCTCTTCACTTGTTTGAAAAGACAAATGGAGGTCCCAAAGAAATATACAAATTGTGATTCAAATGGAAGAAAATACCCCAAAATGTGCCCTCAGCTCTAAAGTCACTACATTGCCACTGACACAGGCCCCAGTCCTCTACACAAGGTCAGTGAGAAATACTACTCAGCCAAGGAAGCCCCAAAATGAAGCTAAACATGATTATATAAATTAGGGTTCCACTTATCTGTGGAAACTTTTAATGCAAACCAGGACTCCTGAGAAGTAAGCTGAACACATCTTAGAACAGATGGATTCATTTCCTAACCCCCTGGTTATGAGCAGCATCAGGCCGGATGCCTACAATATTCACTAACACGGAAAAAGATGAGGTGTTTGTGGGAAATGTTCAAGGTAATTCAAGTGATGTCTCCTTCCTGTGGTTAGACTATCAATGTGGTTTAATGCTTTGCTGAGGTGACAGTTTTTCCCCATTTCCCATGGACATATCCAGATTTTCTTGGAGCTGCAGCTGAGGCTCTTTCTCACTGAGGCCCCCATACAGAGGAGCAGCCAACTGTGTCTGTAAAAAGAAAGGCTTGCTCAATGCAATGTCAATGATCTCCCTTCTAGGGGCAATGCCTGGCACTCACCATGCAGGGCACAGGGTTCACTGTTACTGTGAAGTGGATGAAGATCAGGAGGATCATCCAGCTCCTCACCCACGGTGGCTTTCTCAAACATCTGATGTGCAGGTTAAAAAGGTCCCTGCAGCACAGGGAGGGGAAAGATTTTAGTCTCCTTTTCCTCCCTCTCATGTTATTTGGGAGTGTAATAGCCGGGCACAGTGGCTGGGGGTGTTTAACTGTCAAAAAAAAAAAAAATGATTTTTATGACAGCCCTTTTGACCAATAGTACAGTTGGTTTATATTCTTAAAATAAATACTTTCAATAGAAGCATTTGAACAGGAAATTACCACTATTTACAGTGAAATCAACTCCACAGTGGCATGTATAAATATGTATATATACAGATATTGAAACCTTACTCACTGAAACAAAGTCATCAACAGACCATACTCCTAGGACTACTCAGAACATAGTAACGATTGGTAAAAATTAACAATTTTAAGCTACAGTGGCTCTAAAAATACCCCTCCTCAGTTATGGCATAAATATACAACATAATGCAAGCCTACTTTGTATAGATTTTTTTTTTTCTGCAAACCAGACTTTCAAATATTTTACAGCATTAAATATAAGACAATATATTGTATAAATTACAGAAAGCAACTGGGCATGAAAAAAACATCAAACACTTTTGAAGACAATGACAAGAACAATTAAGAAAAACAATAGAACAATTTTTGGACAAAAAATAGTAAAACTTGTGAAGCAGATGAATATAAAAACTGATAAGACCATATAGGAGAAGGTGCTTACACTTCTAAAGGGGAGGAGGTAGCGGGGGCCCAGGAGAATAGTGCAGAAAAGGAGTTAGAGACTTAGAAGTAGGTGACAGGAGAATGTGGAGAAAGCATGGTTCCTTCCCAATCAAGGGCTTCAGCAGCCTCTTTGTTCAAAATGAAAAAGGATAGCTGTGGTGAGAAAAGCTTGTGGGGCTGATGTGAAATTGGGCTGATGTGAAATTTCCACAAAAGCAGAGAGCAGTATTTGCGTTCACAGGCTACTAGCTTGGAGGGTAACACATCTGCAAACACTTTAACTGTGGGAGGAACTCAGTGCCATGCACCTCCAGCTCCCCCAGTTTCTCTATGTCTCTCTCTCAAAAAGGTACAAAAAAAAAATTCATGCTTGAATAAAAAAAAAAAATTTACTATCCACCACCAGTCGTCCAACTACAGACACATAATGAATTTGAACATTACTTATATATGTGCCACTGACAAAGATTCAATCCACAATGGAGCATACCATCTTTTATTATGAAAAAGCATTATTCTACAGGTTGCAAATTGTGTGTGCCTGCCCAGGAGAAAATGTAATATCATTAAAGAAGGGAAAATTACAGAAAGATTAATTTTCTACAGAGGAATTTATGAAGACCAGTGTGATTTTACATGGCATTTTGGAAAACCACGTATGTTTTTCAAACTGGCTGCCCAACTCCATACCCAAAAAGAAAGAAGCTTTGAATTTTCTTTTTCTAAAAGACACTTATGGTCCAACTTGAGATGATGCTCCACAGGAGTACCAGCAAGCTAAACCTCTAAACAATTCTCTGTCTAAAGCCAAGCTCGCAATGGGCACTTAATGAATATGTAATGACCAAGTATAGTAATTGCATATGCCACCCATGTCAGAAAGCAGAAAGGTCTGCTGGTGTTTTAGGATGAGAATAACTTTTTTTTTTTAAATACCACTGATACAACTATTCTCTAGAAAGGTAAAGCCAAAGAATTTTTCTAAGAGCTGAGTATAAGACATAAGACTTTGAGAAAGGGACAAAAAAGTAATAATTATATTAAATGGATATCTTGGTCTCATTTACAAAATCTAGAAGCACAACGAACCTCTCAGTGCATATATTCTAACCAATGATGCTATGTCTTCCCTGGGAACATGATCTCCCAATGTACTGTAGGACTGCTAAAGGATACTACAGCACAGAAAGCAGTCTGTGTTTCTTCCCAAGTTTGTTTATCTTTGAAGCAAAGCATTTTGATTCTAAGATTCTCTATCATAACATTTCATAATATGGGAGTCTGTCCTGCCATGTTCAGGAAGAATGTAATAGCCACAATCTTCAGAAAGTTGTCATTCTGCTTGTTTAAACATGGAATTCTATTTCTTACTTTTAAAATAATTTAGGAAAGCAGGGAAGCACAATGCTGGGTCAGGAATGTGATGCCTCTGTGCCAAAGGCAAGCATGATTCAATATAGGGATGTTTTCCAAACCTGATTTCTACACAACTAATCAAAACAATCTAATATTATAGTCAGTCCACATGATAGTAATACTTAAAAGAAATGGCAAAGAACTAACAAATCAAATTTTCTGTTCGAAGAGAATTAAGAGTGCTAGAGCTTCTCAGAGGAATTTTCAATAATGCAATAATTATATTCCTCTTTAGGGAATAAAAAGGTAAATGAATTTCTTTTATATTTGTGGAAAGAAAACAAGGAGCAGACCTTCCCATTATCATTTGCCCCTATATCATCACTTCTTGAGGCATATGTGAAAATATATGAGCAATAAAGAGCAATGAATCACTTAAAGCTTCCTATTCAGATTAATTCATGATTCTATAACTATATGTTAGGATGAAGGTTCCATTTGTTCCAGTACTCTTTTCTGTGCTTTTGTTTTTCACCTTTTACATGATAATTTTATAAGATACAAAGGAACATGTTCATAAAGAGCTCAATACCATCCACCTCTTTCTTCAGATCCAGATTTAAAAAAAAAAAATTTTGCGATACTATTTAAGACTAACTAATTTTACAATCATTCTTAAAGGCAAGCCATTGTGATTTGAAATGATCTTTGCTTTAAATTATTCAATTAAAGAGCTTTTCTATATCCAAATTTGCAATCTAGAAAACCAAGAATGCAATTCCTTTTTAACAGAAATGAATCTTTGCTTCTTTCAATAACAAATAGGCTTACTGTAACAGATCCTCACTGCCCTTGAAATCTTTCACTTACTCTGCATCCAATGCCATCAACGTGTATTTTGAACTTATTTAACCATTGATCCTGGATATACAGATTGATTAACAGAATGGGTGAACATTAGACAACAGAAGAGGGAATGTTTCTAAGATGTATGAAATTCAATTTTTGGGAAAATGTCTAATTGGAAAGAAGATGATAGTTAATCATAGCTATATACACATACATCTTTGCAAAGAGAATGAGTTATAAAGATAAGTCAGTGGCAGAAGAATGTAAATAAAGAGATCAGAAATTTTAAAAAGAATAAAGAGGTGGAGAAAATGAGTAAGGAAACAAAGCAAAATGAAGATAGGTGACAAGAAGAGATGTTAGAAAAAAATATGCATCTACTGACTTCAAAGTAAGAAATCTGATTTTCTTAAACATGGTCTTTGCTGGATAAATTTGGCTCAACTGGTGTTTTTCCACAGCTCCTGGTGCCTTCCCCCTGCTAGGGTAGGGAGTGAGTGCAAGTGCCCCCCTATCATGACTACTGCTACCCTTGATGGTGACACCATCTATACTACTCTGCAGTACCCTTTCCTCCTCTTATTCCAAGATGACCCACAAACCAAATTGCCACTTGCAAATAAGAATAATGGAAAAAGCTACATGTGGCAATAGGGCAAACATGAATTCAATTGAAGAAATAAATGTTTCAATTCCAATTGTCTCTGAGTGATGAATTTTATCTATAGTGTTGGAAAAATTGTTTTAGTTAAGAAATCTACAAGGTAGTATATGATGCATATAATTGGTTGATTTAATTTTTCTATTAGAAGGTAGCATACACAGATGGTAGTATTTATTTATGCTTCTTCCCTGGGAAATTATTCTATGTATACTACTACATATATCCTACTATACTTACAACAGTTGATAAAAATTGTTACTGGGGTAATATGTAGATTGTTATTTCTGTGTTGATTTCTTTGTAATGGAAATGGACACTGCCAAAAAACTTAAGAAACACAGAAGAGCAGGTGGACTCCTGATGGGAACCTGTGATTAACAGCTACTAGTAACATTACAATCTGAAACACAAATAAAGGGATTTGCTGCATCTCTTAAGTCATTACGCATTTGACTGTGAGACTCCAATGAAGTGGCGTAAGTGGATTAGTTTTGGGCTCTGACTTGATGGAAATCTTCCCCTATACCTCTCTACATCAAAAGTCTTAAAAGACTCTACCTGCTTCCCTATTCTGGAGCAGAATTCAGGTTTTCTCTGAGATAATTAGAAGATAGAGAAAAAGAGGCATGAAATTCAATTTAGGGAAAACTATCTAATTGAAAATGGAAATGATAGTTAATCTCAGATATGCACAAAAAGAATGAGTTACAAAGATGTTAATGAGAGAAGGATGTTTTAAAAAAAAAAAAAAAAAAGGAGGGATTATGAGTACCACAGAAACTGAAGTTCCTCCTCTATTCTGAGAGAGGGAGCAGGAGGGGGCAGTGAGAAGTAGGCTGACTGACAATCCTTTCCCTACGTTTAAGAGCTGCTCACCAATGACCATAACCAACTAACATTCAAGACTTTCTTATTGTTCTATAAACATTTGAGGTTGTAGTGACTGTTCAGTGCAAGCCAGAGAGGTGAAGGGACAGCTATTGCCACAATGATTTGGGATATGGGTCAACTGATTGGGGGGGGGGGGGGGGAAAGCTTGTGACTCACTGACAGGCAGTTCTGCAAAGACTGGCATGGCGGGAGGTGGGGTGGGGGAGGGTGCACTACAATCTCACAGATGAAGGATCTGAAAAATTATTTGGCAAGCAACAGAAAGAGGTTGGGCAGAAGGAAAAAGTTTCTTGTATATTTTTACTGCACATATAATTTCAAAAGAAATTGAGTAAGCTAAAACAACGTGATGCAATTTGCTCAAGATAAAAAGGATCATCATTTTTAAAAGGTATTTCTCTTACACAGAATTCCATCTGCTTCAACAGTAGTAGTCACTGCTACAAAGTTATCAGTAGATTTAAAAGAGGCTCTATTAGTGGAACAGATGCAAAACACACATTTCCTAATGCAGCCCCAAATAGAAAAACAGAATATGATGAAATCCCAAAATAATTCTAAGAGTATTTGGAAAGCAAGTCTATGTAAAATCTTCTCTATCCATTATTCCAAACTTCTCAACCTTATTTTAGGCTCTGTAAAAATGGAATATGTATAGCTTAAAAAACAAAAACAAACAACAACAAATTCAAACCAAGCCATATTTATCCTAGGGGAAAATGCACCTGGCTGAGATAAATGCAGAGCTATTTAAATCACAATTAATTTCTTGTCATCAATATTTATGTGAATAGAGATTTAAGAAAACAAACACTCTTAAAAACATTACAATTGTGCCACTATCTTCATGCACCTCAGTGTTGGGGGGAAAAAAGACCATCAAAAAAGTACACGGCAATTTTACTAATGTCAGTAGCTCTTAAATAGCTAAGCACAGGGATTTTTCAAAGCATGAACACAATCTGTGTTCTACAGAGTGGAGAAGACTAAGGAAAAAAGGTTCTCACTTGTAAACCCCTCTTGCCAGCCCCGGAGTCTCTGAAGTCCAGCACAGTTCTCCAAAGCTGGGAAAATTGAGTGCCTTTCATTCCTCCCCTTCTTCTCTATATGCCTCTACAGTTGCTATCACTTAAGTAGAGCTGGTCTTTTCCAGATTTGGTAAAAATGCCTGTCTTATCATGATTTGAGTGAAGTGCATTTAAAAAATAACAAACATCAGGTTTATGTACAGAGGTATGGAACGTCTAGAATGGGTGGCTATTCTTAAAAGAGACACCCACATCACCCTTTTCAGGAGTTGCACAAGGAAGTAAAAACATGGAAAAAAAATCTTCTACAATTCATCTTTTGTTTGCAGTGGCTCAATGGGAATGTTTCAGCTTTGCAGAGAAGCAACATTCAAGGCACAGAGTTACAGTGAATGTATGCTCCCTCCTAGAAGTTTACAATGAAGAAGCAAAAACGTTTTTTTTTTTCTTTTTCTTTTTTTTTTAAAACACAGAAGGGAGCCCTTGATTCTAAGCCATTGAGAGAACGCCTGGCATAGGTTATCCTAACCCAAAGGAGGCATTTTTCATGCAGCAGCTGTTTTGATGAAGGCTCCTCCCAGGGGAAGGGTTCTTATGTAACCCTGGATGTATTTCACAGGTTACACTGCTTAGATCTCCACATGTCTGTTTTAAAAATAGGCCTGGGGACGGATAATAACACAGAGGCATTCTGTTCTATCTGAACTTGCTGAACTTGTTAATTACTCAGTCCATTGTGCTGAAAGCACGTGTTGTTTGTTATATGAGGGAAAACTGATAACAAACTGAAAAATGGAATTGAGATACATTCATTACTAAATGTGTGCCTGCAAGCTTATCAAAGCATAAGCCACCTTATTAAGCAAAATAACATTTAGGTTTTGAATGTGGAGAGACTGTGGATAAGATTAAAAAAAAAGGAAAAAAAAAAAAAAAAAAAAAAGGATGGTTTTTTTCCTCCAAGTGATATTATTACAAATGGACTGAGTTTTTAGATTGTTTCTGGAGTCAAGGGAAATGTTAGAAGGAAAGCCAAGCTATCAGGCCCCAAAGCAAAGAGAATGACAGAAAACTGAAGAATCAGCAGCAAAGACTGGGCCTACAAAATAACTCTGGAGATTAAAAACAAATCCCTGACCTCTTGGGTGCCACATGGATTTGAAGTGGGGTTTAATGTAAGAATACATGATTTGAAATTTTTAAAAACTCCAAGTCCACAGAAGTGACCAACAATTAAAATGATTTTTTTAGAAAAAGGTAACAAATAGGATAATAGTTTAACTAAAGGGCAACAGACCTCCACCCCTAGTGTCTTCCCAACCATCCCAAATGATTTTGGTTTTGCTTTACTACAACCCAAAAAGAGTGGGAGGGAACACCAAGAGGTTTTCAAAGAGGAACAAATGTTCAGACAGACACACTGCTGGAAGGCTGCTGGAAAATGACTTCCGGGGCTTGATGGTGGTCATTTCTGCTACAGTACAAGTGCTTGTGCATCAAGTATAAAATGCAAGCCTTTAATCATACAGATTAGCTTTTTAGCTTTTTTTTTTATTTATTTTTAAAAAAAGGATAAATAAGGCACTGTACTTTTAAACCAAATCTGCCTGGTTCCAAGTTTAAAATCCAAGGAACATTCAGAAAGTAATTAATAACTCCCTTTCTTAGTCCTAGAGGGAGAAAGCAAGTTCCTTTCTCCATCTGAGACATTGTTTTCTGATGCCTAAAACTGGATGTTTTCCTTTCACTGCAGATTTTAAAGGCTTGCTACAGCTTATAAAAGCAGGTTGAGTTAATGCAAAACAAAGGGTCGCCGCCACAGAGCAGCTCACACCTGGCTCCATCTCCCATCACTTGGCATCCAGGCGTCTTCTTTTGCTGTGGGAACAGTCAAGTTTTGCCCGGAGTTTGCGTTTCCTCTGGGTCAGGATGCTCTCTGGAGTTTTCTTCATAGATGATCTGTTATTCTTAGTCTTTGCACTACTCTGCTTTTTGTGAGTAGTTTTTTGTGACCTGGAAGGCGACTCAGCAGCAACTTTCTGCTTTGGAGCTTTGGACAGTTTTTCTCGAGGTGGGGGCTGAGTCTGGCTTGGCTTCTTCTGGGTATTGTCTTTTCCTTTGCGGGAAGGAGGGTGACTCTTCCCGGCAGCCTTGTCGGTAGCCTTCTTCACTTTTTTCTCTTTTAAAGATGCCTTTTTGGACAGCTTGTTGGTCTTATCCGACGAAGGACGCTTCTTGTTGGCAGATGCTTTGGAAGATAGATCTAAATTTTTTGCTTTACTGGCTTTCTTTACTTGTGATCTGTCCTTGCTAGTGGAAGTAGTACCTTCTTGCAGGCTGCTGCTCTCATTGGTTTTCTTCCTTTTGCTTTGCTGACTTTCAGCTTTAGGTAAGGAATCTAACTTCCCCTTTTTGCCCTTGGATCCTTCAGCACTAGAGGACTTTACAGGAAATCCATCAGCATTGACTTGCAAAGCAAGTTTGGGAGACATTAAAGGGTTAATGCACACACTTTTCCGATTCTGTTTATTTTCCACAGTGAGATCATTTGAACTTTCTGTTTTCTGATTCTTCATTGAACGCTGCTGGGCTCGGAGCTTTCCTCTAATATTGGAATATTTTCTTAGGATTCGAGTACTAGCTGGTGTAGGCAAATTAGAAGAAGGCTGGCTAATTCTTTCTTCCTTGAATTCTGAATTAGCTTCAGAGTGAGATCCAAGGCTGACAGTGGCAGTCTCTGCCGACTCCATTTTATCAACATTTTCACGGAATTTAGCCCAAAGCTTTTGAGTTTTCCAATTATTTCTAGCAGGTGTTGCCCCAGGAAATTTTTTTAAGTGTTTTTTCAAGCGCTCAGCCTGTTGTGAACTAGGATACTGGCTAGAAGAGGAGGCTTTCTGAAGGGGACTTTTGATGGGGGGTACATCTCCTGGGAGACGAGTATTGAGTTTCTTCACAATTACAAGTGATCTTGTTTCAGTTGTCTCTAAGAACCACTTGCAAATATTAGATAATTTAAAAGTCTTCATAAAAAGCATCTGAACAGGGGAAAGCTTTTGAACTTCTAACGAGCCCTTACATTTACGTGATCTTTTCTTACTCTTCCAAATCTCTTTCAATTTGTCAGACTTGTTTTTTACTTTTGGTGTGGGCTGTATTTCTTTCTCTAGTTGGATCCAGCCTTTCTGAACTTTCATGTACTGGGCATTGAAATCAGCAATAAGCTCCTGATTCTCCTCTTCTGCACACCATTCCACAAACTTGGGCTTATCATCCACCACTGTTTCAGCATCTTTCAATTCCATGGAATCTTCAACATCTGAGATTTGGTTTTCCTCTGGCCCTGAATGATCCTCTACAACATCCTTTCCTGCAGTAGATTTTGCAGCATCCAGAGGGTCCACTGTATGAACATGCCTTAGGTTGTAGGTTGGAGAAGCCAGTCTTTTCTGTTTCATGGATGATTTCAGGGTTGTACTGGCACTTTCCCTACTGTCACTAGATAATGCACACAGACTAGATAGTGCATCACTATGTTTTATATTTTCACTGTCTACTTCATTGACAACTTCTTCTAAATCTTTTGCAGGATTGCCCCCAGATTCCTTTTCTGATTGTTTTGGGTCTTCCTTACAAGGACTGCTTTCTGCAGGAAGATGACCATTTTTGGTATCAGAATTAGTCTGTTCACAGATTTCAAGCCGCTCTATTTCTGGATCTTGGCTAGCTGTGGTAGTAGGGCTATTACTCTGAGATGAAGTTTCTTCTCCTCCTGCAACCCTGTCTTCTTTTACTATCACACTTCTAAAATTCTGTCTGGTGATTACCCCATTCCCTTCATTCTCCTTTTGCTCAGGATCCTTTTCATCAGTATTTGTATTTCCAATGTTCTTCAACAGTGTTTTGTCGTAGCAGTCAGCTGGGAAATGTACAGAGGCTGCTCCATCAGGGTACACTTCTCTCTTAGGACGTTTTGCACCTGGACTTTTAGAAACTTTGATTTGAAGACAAGGAAGTTGGAGAGCAATTGGTGTATCTGAAAGCTGACTTCTTAGGCACCTATCAGAGGCCACAAGAGTTTTTTTGACTTTCTTCTTCTTGTCTGAATTCTCTTCTTCATGAATGTTTTGATCACCTATCTCTGTTTCTGAAGACTGCTTATCATCACTTTGTTCTTCTTTCTCTAGTTGACTTGTATCATGTGCCGCCTCACTTCCTTCAATGTCATCAAGATTTTCATTGGTACATGTAACTTCACCTTGTTTGTGCTGGTTTTCATCTTGCTCTTGAGGGTTTTCAGTTTTAGTTGCAGTACTAATGCTTTCACTTCCATCAACACTTTTGAAATCTACAGGGGCATCCAGATTCAGATTCCTAGGGGAAGCTTCATTTTCAGAGCAAACAGGACTTTCCTCTCTGTTAAGAGTTTCAGGAGAATGAGGTCTTGAGGCAATGATCACGTCACTATTACCTTCAAGAACACTCTCAGGGGAGTGGTCAATGCAGTTATCCATTTCCAGGGGAACACTAACCTCATTAGTGCCTAAAAGTTCATTTTGTTGTTGGTCTTCCACATGCAAAGGTGAGCCATTTACTATGGCATCAGAATTGTCTTCTGGTACCTTCTCCTTATGATCAAAAGAAAGGGGGGAATCTGAACTTGTAGCTTCTTTTGGATTCAGAAAACTAACTTGATTAGTCTCAATTTGTTCTTCAGTATCATCAGTTGCAGAATAAGTTTCAGACTCCTGAGAGTCATTTTTTGATGGAGGGTCTTGGAATACCTCCTTGAGAGGAATTCTTTCCTCTCTGGATTCTTCAGGGTCTTCTCCAAGAATCTCTACATCTCCTGCAGGTCCAGTGTCTGAAACTGTCAGGGCCTGCTTGGGAGTCTCTAAGACCTCTGTATGCACAGCTGAGTAGCTGCTTCTGTCCTCATTTCGTGAACTTCTGGCCAATGTGCGGACAGTTGGCAGTTCACAGCAGTCTCCATTAAAAAAATATCCTCGAGTGCTCTTTCTTGCTGTCTTCCGAGAAGATAATATTGATCTCTGACTCTCAAAGTGGCACTCAGTTATGGGTTGGCTGATATAAACAACATCATACTGGTTATCATAATCATTAATTCTCAAACCTGAAGTTCTTTTACTTTTCCGGGCTGTTTTAATAGAGGCTGATATAATTTTTGTTCGTGAATGTCCAATGGATGCTTTGTGTAGACCTGGCATGGGGCTTGGTGATAACCAAACATCTTTGGAATTATCAAACTGACCCTTGTCACCAGGATGTAAATGATAACCTGCCTTATTCCTTCCCAGCATGTGGAGATGGTTTTCCTGCTTTGGCCTAGTATCTTGTTCATTTTCCTCTAAATCCTGGTGCAAAGATGACTTTGAGCTACATTGTAAAGCATTCTCTTTATCAGCAGTTCTAGGTGAGCTTCCCATAAACCCTGAGTCCCAAGTCTCTTCTGGTAAAGCTCTGAATAAATTCTTTTGAGAAACCATACAACTGTCACCATCCTCAGTACTATTCACATTTGCCACTTTTACAGCAATAAAACCTTCTACTAAAGCTGTGCTTTGTATCTGGTCTTTTTCATCCTCCGATTTTTTAATATTAACGTCACGCTCTTGTCCAGTAGTTTGCCCTTCTGGACATTTGGAAACATGATGGGAGTTAAATGAGGAAGAATTAGATGCAGTGAGGTATCCAAGAGTAGAACCATCCTTTGGACCACCAGAATTGGCTTTAGTAGTTGGAAGTTCAGAAGAATCTTTTTTGATAACAGTAAAGGAGTTCTCTTTTCTTTCTAAAGATTTCATCTCAGCAGGTTCCTTCAGGGCTGACCCTGTCACACAAGGGGACCCTTGACATGTCATTCGGTCTACGAGTAAATCTGTAGAAGGGGACTTCATGTCAAAACAAATAGTTCCCCTTTCCTGATTTTCAGTGCTTAGCTGACCACACCCAGGGCTGCAAGTAGAAAGATCCATAGTTTCAGAATCAGGAAATCGTTGGCCGTCAGTCCCTGGCTGCACTTCTGTGTAGAGGTCGTTTAGAACCCGAATGAACTGCTTCTGATGATGTGTACACAGTCTGACCATAAACTTTTCCAGTGGTGACTTCGGCTGATTGTTAGAATCTATTGTTACTGTCTCTCCTGGGTCCTCACTAGACAGATAGAGAGAAAAATAGTCAATAAATGTCAGTTTTAAAAAAAAGAAAAGAAAAAAATGTACATCACCAAATCTTAATTCCATATATATATATCAAAAAGTGCCAAAATTCATTCATCATGGCTGTGGGCTGAAATAATGACCAATATGTAATAAATTCAGGTAGTTAGCTGAAATGGGTTCGATTTCTTAGATTTAGCAGTTTTATCCATTTTAAACAATGAAAGCTAATAAACTATAGCTATAAATCATTGCTTCACAACAGGAAGAAACCTTAGATCATTTAGCTCAGCTCTCTCACTTTACGAATGAGAAAACCTCCAAAGTCTGAAGAAGTTGTATGACTATGCCCACGGTCTTTTATTAATAAGTGGGAATGTAAGGATTCATTCATTGGGGATAACACTTATAAATAGAAACAGGCAACTAGATGCAAATCAGGAAAATGCGAATCTGCTTATTTTTAAAATTCTTAACAATATGCTTAAAACTCCCAGATTTTCAAAATTAATTTAGTTTATTTCATTCTCTGCCATTATAGAATATCCTTCGATCTTTCAAAAAAGTTGTTCAGAAATATCTCTGATCCATGGACATGAAAATGATTACAAGATACTAAATTGCCTTAGCAATGATTGTTATCTATAGCAATACTATCAAATGGCTATTTTATATACTTAGGCCTACAGTTATCAGGCCCAGAAATAAAAAGCCAATTTGAAAATGAAACCCTAGTAGTCTAATAATTTAATGCATGACAAAATTACATTAAATCTTAGTATTTGTGATGTTCACATGTTTTCCCTCTCAACATTGTTAGTCAACAAAAAGAAGAGAACAATGATCAGCTTTCTGGAAAGTCAACACAAAGGCAGTCTTGCAACCCAAAGTGTCTGACTCTCAAGACTTTAAATCTGAACATGTAAGACAGAAAGGTCTGCACCAGAAGTCAGAAAAATCTTAAGTCAAAACCAGTCTTGAACACTTGAGCAACACTGTGTGAACATGATCAAGTCACTTGACCTCTGTCAGTCTGTATCTCCCCAGGGTTGTTGGAAGGAATAAATGAGATAATCGTTATAAACTGTTTAGCACAGTGCCTATTAGCACATAACAGGTGCTATATGAATGTTAGCTATTATTATCATTATCCATCATCTGAATAAACATAATTTTTGGTAATTATGTTATACCAAAAACCTTTGTTTGGAAAGCATCCTGAAACTAAATCCATAATAAGCTTCCAGAGTTTTAATGTGGAATTTATAAGGTGTATATGGAAATAACTTAGTACAGGGAACAAATTAAATGTATAGCTGATAAAATGGTTTAGCAAGAAAAATTTCAGGACATCTGGGATTTGCTGAGAGAGCATTATCTTTATTATGTTTAATGCAACAGTCAAGTTTCCTTACATGCTAATACTTCTAAGAAGTTTTATTCAATTAATCAGTGGCTTTTGGGGATAAGATTATAAATTCTTTCATAGTAGTGATCTATTTCTGTGACTATGATTACTACTTGTTATAGCACCTAGCACAAAGTAAGAATTCTTTTATTACAGTGATGACATTTTTTATTAAATCATTCCTCTCTGTCTTCAATTTTCAAAATAATTACAAGTCACATGGCAATTCATACCACAGGGTGTGAATAGGAAGCTTACATTTTCTCATTTTAGTTTTTTATCTAAATTCTAAAAATTCCTAGAGAACAAGTTTCTTTAATATATGGCATCAAAATGTTTTTTTGCTACTACATCATATTTGCTTTTTAACATAAACTGCTTCAAGTTAGAAATCAAGTATTCTGACTTTCACTTGTGGATGTACCATCTCTTCCATCTTGATTTTCCCTACTCTGCTCAAGCTCAATTTTAGAAAATTTCATTTTTCACTGGCATCTTGTGTGAATGCAATTAGAATGTAAGAAAGCTCTTTGAAGGTGTGTGGACTCTTTTTGAATTGTCTTTGAACTGTAGGTATGTAGCAAAGTTCCATATATACAGTGTGTACTTAATAAATGCATGAATGAATAAATTTCCCACCCTTGTGTCAAACCAAGCACAAACATTTGAAGCAGAAACCACAAAAAGTAGGGGAAGAGAAAAGAATAAGCATTTATATATCGTGTGTGTGTGTGTGTGTGTGTGTGTGTGTGTGTGTTGTGTATGTGTTAACAGGGAAAATAGGTGATAGAGTGATAGAGTGCCAGGCCTAGAATCAGGAAGACCTGACTTCAAATCTGGCCTCATACTTATCCTGTACAAAAAGAAATGGCAAACCCTCCAATATTTTTGCTAAGAAAACTCCAATTGAGAGTCACAGAGTCAGATATGACTGAAACGATTAAACAACAGATACTTTGAACCAGGTACTGGGCTAAGCATATATTACAAATACTTTATCTTCAAAACTATCCTGCAAGATAGGTGCTATTATCTCCATTTTAATGAGGAAACAGAAGGAGAGTTGAAGTGACTTATGCAGCATCATACAGCTAAATATCTGAGGCTTAATTTGCATGCAGTTCTTTTTGATGATAGAGCCAATTTCCTATTCCCTCCATCACCAGCTGCCTCTAATGAACCCTATGGACTTGAATTGAGACTTGCTATTTGAGAAATAGGTGCTGAACATTCTTCTAATAATTTATATTTCTATTTCTACTCCAAATAAATACATTTATCTATTTTTAAAAGTATTAGGACTTGTTTTATGAAGAAATGAAGACACATTATCTATCTTTTCAATGAACATTGGTTACACTAGAGCAAATGTTCAGCTACTGAGAGTTCTCAAACTATCCCATTCATTCCCTACAAGTTTCTAGAAAAGGAATCATAATAAAATGCTAAAAACAATGGATTATTTATTCATTATCAAGGAAATGTTTTGAATAAGTGAATTTTCCAAACACATATTAATGCTAACACTTTTGTACTTTTTTTAAAAATAAATCTTTTTCATGTTTTTAAAATTATTATTATAGCTTTTTATTTACAAGATATATGCATAGGTAATTTTTCAGCATTGACAGTTGCAAATCCCTTTGTTCCAACTTTTTCCCCTCCTTCCCCCAGATGGCAGGTTGACAAATACATGTTAAATATGTTAAAGAATAAGTTAAATATATGTATACATGTCCAAACAGTTATTTTGCTGTATAAAAAGAGTTGGACTTTGAAATAGTGTACAATTAGCCTGTGAAGGAAATCAAAAATTTTGCTTTACATTGCTGGCCCATTTTACAATCTTGCTTTTCAATTTCTCTTGTAGTTCCACAAACTCTATAGAGTACTTTCTATTCTTTTATTAACAACTTCCCAAAGTGTGAGAATTAGTCATTTAGAGCTTTATCTTTTGTTTGAAACTAACAAAACTTTACCTTTGATCATATTTATTCAATTTTTCCAAGGAGCCCTTGGTCTTTATGAAAACCTTTTCAAAGTCTAAATTCAATACAATATATTACAGAGTATCTAAAAATAAATCATAAAGAAGCAAGTGATCCTAATGGAAAACAATTTTCTGCTTGAGGAAAAAACTGTTTGATCCAGTGATTATTACAATCCTTGTTAAAAGTGGGTTTCAGTGACTAACACTATGCAAAGCCAATAATCACTTAATTTAATTTGACATTTTTTGTTCCACTCCAGGCTTTCTACATCAGAACAAACCATATACCAACTAATCAGCATTTGGAATTCCCAGGGGGTCATAACTTAGGAGTGAAGCCCTTTGTGCCAGAGGTGGACACCAGGCTGACAAAGCACCTGCCTCTTACTCAGTATGCCAACTCTTCTTTCATCTTGTCCTGTCTGGCCATCTTGGGAGTACGATCCCTCACTTTTCCAGACCTTAGTAGACATCCAGCCTGCTTCCAGAGTGGACAGGGGCTCAATCTCATATGGCCCCCCCAAAATGGCCTCGTTCCTGGTGGGTGAGGAGGCATATCAGAACAGACGTGGTCTGCAGGAGCAATACCTGAATCCACCTGTGCCTTGATTTGAATGATGATCCCTCCCCTCATCATCAGGGGGTCCTCAAACTTTTTAAATAGGGGGCCAGTTCACTGTCCCTCAGACTGTTGGAGGGCCGGACTATAGTAAAAACAAAAACTTTGTTCTGTGGGCCTTTAAATAAAGAGACTTCCTACTCCTGGGTGAGGGGGATAAACGTCCTCAGCTGCTGCATCTGGCCTGCAGGTCTGTAGTTTGAGGACCCCTAGTGTGAAGGGCCTAGGGATAAAGACTTAACTAGTAATGTAGAAGTATTCATCCTGTTTATGTTGTAACAAAATCAGAGATGAGAAAACAACAGCAATTTTTATAGAGGTAGCAAATGACTTGTGGAATTGCCAGATCTCAGCAGCTAAAAGCTTAAAAAAAAAACTCTAAAAAAAAGGCTATAGGGAATTCATCTTTAAAAATGGCAGGGGAGCATGGCAGATGGAAGAAGTATTCAACTAAGCAAAAGATAGTTACCATCAGGGAGATTAGAAATAGGCTGTAGTTAAAACATAATTCATTTTGATTCCTCCCCATAGGCACTATTGGAATAGTAAGCATACTTTTCTCAAATGTGATAATTTTCACTAGCCCTCTATGAAGAAAATACTTAATTGTGTCCTAGCACCCTTTGTAGGTCTATAGACGAGCATATTCTTGAACATTCTAGGGAAAGACACTTGTCAGTTTTCCCTTTATCCTATGCTATGGCAACTGTATAGTCCTGAGGCAGTTCTCTCAAAAAAAAAAAAAAAAAAAAAAAAAAAAAGAAGTTTACTTTGAATAAAGCTTGTTTAAAACAAAACCCTTTGTGACCCATGGAGGGGAAAAAAAATTGCTATATACTTCTAGAATGAGAATTGATGAATTTTGAAAGCAGAATGAAGTATACTTTTAAAAAATATTTTCTGGCTTTTTTAGGTTTTTTTTTTACAACTTGGCTAATATGGAAGGAAATATGTGCATAACTTAATATGTATAATTGAGATCAAATTGCTTGTCTTTTCAAGGAGTGGAGGGAGAGAATTTAGACCTCAAACTTTTAAATAATGAATGTTAAAAAATTTTTTCTATTTGTAATTGGAAAATATTTAATAGAATAAATAAAAACATTTATCAAAAAAAAAAAAAAAAGAATTCTTTTAAAGAATATTTGCCCCAATTTTTGATTCTGAGAAATACAGAAAGTCATCTTACTCCTAACTATCAGCAAATTACTCCATCTCAAAAAATCCACAGGCTACACTGAAAAGTGGATAAGAAGAGGGGTCCATTTAGTAACTAGTACAATGTTTTTTAGCTTTATGTTAGCTTTAATGTGTGTCTGCTGAATTCAAAATAATCCTTGTAAAATATAAAGTCAAAAAGAAAACTAAGAACGATTTTATTTACTTTTAAAGAAATATCTCAAATGAGTAATTTCAAACCAACCTATCAGGGTTGTTCTCTAATCGTTTTAATATTAGTTTTCCTAAATTTGAGTGAGATATTATTTGTACCAGAACAAAAATTGAAGCAAACTTTTAGTGTTCTGAGAAGAATAAATAATGAAGATTAAAATTCTGTAAGTGAAATAAAAGCTAGAGAAATTTTTTAAATCCCACTTGATACTTTACTTGAGTAGACATCTTAGTAAATTTTCTTTCTTGATATAGAGATTATTATACTTATAATAAAAAACAAAAGGATATCTCTTGTTCAAGCTTAAGCTTTGCATTTTTAGAAGCCACTCTATGTCCCACAAAGCAGCTAGGATAGGTAATCATTTGAAATCAAAACCAATGTACTTCTGTCCCCCTTTCCTGAGTTTTTTGGCTATTCTTGTCAAAGAAAAGAAAGAAGAATTTTTACTTGTTTATTTCCATGGCATTAACCTCAATAGAGAATCTAAGTTTTTCAGAGCTGGGAGAAGAAAAACATATTCTAAAGTTTTGCTCTTTACTAGAATTGTCTGTAGTACAAAATATGTACTCTATATATGTGGCCTGTCAGTTTTGATAAACACCAAGTCTTCTACTATTCTTTATATTTATATTAAACATAAGTTTTAAACAGCTTTAATTTTAAAAGAAAAGGTTGAAAGATTACTTCAGTTATCACAACAATTACAGATTTTGCCCATCTCCCCTTCATTGAACCTCCAATGTTATTTTGGTTTCTGCAGTAGCTTAGCTTCTTTCCAATAAAATTTGTAGTAAAAACAGAGAAAAAGGCAAATAGAGATAAATATTGAAGAACTAATAAAATTTCAATAAAGATAAAACTTCATTGATTTTCCTCCAGATACATTTATTTCTGTTGCCCACATATGTTCTGGTAAATTAATGATAAAGTTATTACAAATAGTAGAAAAGTTGTAGAAATCTCTTCAAATTTAAACTTAATCAATTTGTTTAAATCACACACAAATAAGAATGTCATACAAACATTTTGCAAATGCATTTAAATAATCCTAGAACCATAATCCTTCAGAGTAATGATTTTTAGAAGGATCATGGAGATAGCCTTCTTTTATACTACTTAGGAAGAATGCCATAGAAAATGCATCTTTTAAATCTTACATCTGCATTTATTATTATTTCCAACCCAAGATCTCAGCAATTGTAAACTAATAAATTATCCTATATTCTCAAAGAATCTTTCCTAAAGTGTGTTTAGGGAACTTGCAGACAAGGGGAAATGATAAAATATGAACAAAGTGGAGGAGGAATTTTCAGCTACTTACTATCTGTGTACCCTAGTTAAGTCACTTCACTAATTTGCAGCTCAGTGTCCTCATCTATAAAATGGGGGAAATGGGGACTGGACTATCCTTGATAATTGTGGTCCATTATTCCTTTTTCCCCCTTAACACAGCTGAATCAATTACACCAAAAACCCTTCCCCCCTCTCCCTTATATTTCCCCAGTATTTGTCTATTCTCCATAATGTATATTTCCTATCTAGTTAGAGGTATAAGAACAAGTGTCCCTGAGTTCCCTGATACAAAAGAATGTAGTTGACTGCAGTTATTCTCCACAGAAAAACCAGGGTAAACACTGTCAGGGTATGCCTTTGTTGGAAAGTAGCCTTTGTTGGGTTGTTGGAAGACAGTTCAGAAGCCTGAGTAGACAAAAAAAGGAGGCAGAACTCACCCAGCCTTAAAAAAAAAAAAAAATACTCTTAAGATGACAAAATCTGAAAATTTTCAAATGAACATATCAATGTAAATGACATTTAATAAATATTTATAAAGTATCTACTATGTGAAAGACACTGTATTAGGCATAAGGAATAGAAAGAAAAATGAAGGGAAATTGAACTCTGCTACACACAACAAGAGCAGGGTCACAAAACTTTCTGTAGCATTTTTTTTTTTTTAACAAATGCTATAGTTAAATAATACCCTGTAATTAAATTTAATTTATTCTCAAAAAAAACAAAGTAAGTTGCTTCACTTTATAAAAATCAATACTTTTTAACCTTTGTACATGTATTCATTGCTAATTCTAACCCAGTAGATCACATATCATCTCAACAACTATTGTCTCTTTTAGTTTTTTTTTTTTTAAATCTATTTGAGTAATGCCATATAGCAGAAAGAGTACAGCACCTGGCAACAAATGAAATGGATTCAAATCCTAGTTTTGCCCTTCATTAATTGCTTGTCAATCACTGACCTTCTCTGAGGCTCAGTTGTCTTATATGTAAATGAAGATGACAATATTTACACTTCATTTCTTAAACTGTCCAGAAACTCTGATGGAAGTCCCCTAAGACTTTGCTCTTTTGGTTTTGGATATCACCTCAATTTCATTGGAAGTTCAGTTCTGTACTTCTACTGGTTTGGTGATCATATCAATTTTGATATTCCGTTGGTATCTCATATCAATCATATCCAAACAACTCATAATCATCTTCTCTAAACCTGTTCCTGCTCTCAACTTTATTTCTTTTAATATCAATCACTATCCATCAATCCAGGTTCAAAGGCTAAATAAAATCTTCCCATTTCCTCCAAGTTCAAACAACTGTCAAATGCTCATATAATGTCTAAAAATGTATCCACCCTATCTTTTCACTCGTAATGCAACTAGCCTTGTTCGAGGCACTTGTTAGCTTTTGCTTGGAATATTTAAGTGGTCTCCTTAAACCCTTGGGCATCTCCTTTCTCTAATCTGTATTTCATACAGCTAACAATTTCTTTAAAAAATAATCTAGCTGTGACACACCTGGTCAGTTAGAAAGTTTCCTACTGCTTCTAACACAAAACACAAATTCCTCAACTTGACATTTAGATCTCTTCACAATCTGGCTAGAACCCACTTTTTCCAGCTTTATTTCTCTCTCAGTGAAATTAGATTACTAACTAACTTCTCCCACCATCAAGTAAGAAATCAGTCAATAGATATTTTTAAAGTACCTACTATGTGCCAGGCACTATACTAAATCTCAGAATTCAAAGAAAAAAAAATAGTTCTCAAAGAACTTACATTCTTTGGGGAAGAAGAAATAATATCCTGTATGTATAGGACAAATACAAAATAAACATAATATAAGGAGGGCAGACACTGGCAGTTGGAGAAGATCGGGAAAAGATTGGAGCAGAAGGTAATGCACGAGTTGAGCCTTGAAAGAAGTGAAGCAGAAATGAGGTAGAAAGTGTATTCTAGGCATAAAGGATGGGCAGTATGACACAGAGATGGAGTGTTGTTCTTGAGTTACAGCAAGGAAGTCAGTTAGGCTGCAGATGGGAAAAGAAGAGAAGTATAAAGTAGACTGGTTAATTAGGTTGTGAAGAACTTTAAGAGTAGGAAGATTGTATTTTATTCTACAAATGAAAAGGGAACCCATGAAATTTATTGAATGACATCATCAGACCAACACTTTGGGAAAATCACTTTGGCAATTTCAGGAAGGATGGTTCAGTATAAAGAAAGAAGGAAACCAACTAGGAAGTCACCCCAACAATATAAGCAAGAAGTGATGAGAACCTGAATTCAGTGGTGGTTATGCAGGTAGTGAGAAAGAAACAGAATACATTGGAAATAGAAAACATAAGATTTGGATAAGGTTTTTGGCCTCAAGATAGCAACCTGATTGGAAGCAGACCTTCCACCTTCCACATACCTATTCTAGCAAAACCCATAAATTCATATCAGAAGCAAATAATGAAGAAGAAATTCACTGACAAAGTAGAATGGAATGGTCTCTTCCATTCTAAAGGTGTGCTAGAAGGTTAGCCAGATGCTCTAGGGCAGCAAAAAGGAAGGCATAGCGGGTCTTGGCACAGGATAGTTCCTTATTACAAACAGAAATAGGCAAGGGTACATGAAACCTGAAAGGTTCTCTTGGCATCCACAGGTGGTGAGGGCAGAGAGCTCCACTGAAAAAACTCCAGAGTGATTTAAAAGCCTCAGCATGGAAACCATGGAAGCCCAGGGAAATGACAGATTATTGCACTGCTAAGTGATAAGAGCAGTCTGAGTCTTTAAATCAGGGACTCTAAAGTCCCTAACACTCTGCCCTAAATAGACCAGAGATGGTTTTGAAGAAAGCCAAAGATCTGGGGTATGCTAACCCCAAAATGTGGCCAGTACAGACACTGGGAAGATCCAAGGTGAGCACAAACAGAGTTGACCATTCCACCCAAAATCACAGGAACAGGTAAAGCCTGCCCCGGCTCAAACCTCCAAACAAAGAAATAGGAGAAAGGAATAAATTATAGAGAAAATGACCATCAAAAGTTATTATAAATCTAGAATTCCTCAAGGGGTCCATGCTGCCACAGCAACAACATATACTCAAAATGAAAAAGGGATTTCCACAAGGACTACATGAATACTTAGAAGAAATGATGAAAGAGATTTTTAAAAATCAAATAAAAATGTAAGAGGAGAGTAAGAATCTTAGAAAAGTGATAAACCTTAGGCTAGATTTGAAATCCCTGAAAATTAAAATAGACCAAACAGAAACCAGTGATCTATGAAACAGCAAACATATTATTTATTTTTAATGAGTCATCCCCCAACTCTTTTTCAGAGGCAACTGAGATTAAATGACTTGCCCAGAGTCACACAGCCAGTAAATGTCTACGGTCACATTTGAACTCAGGTCCTTCTGATCCAGAGCAAACATTTTAGAAAATAAAAGGATGGTTTTAGATGAAGAAATTAAAGCCATTTTTAGTCCTATGAAAAAATGCTCTAAATCACTACTTGCTTTAGAGAAATGCAAACTACAATTCTGAGATACCACCTCATACTTTTCAGATTGGCTAAGATGATAGGAAAAGATAAATTATAAATGTTGGGGAGGATGTGGGAAAATTGAGACATTATTATATTTGTGGTGGAGTTGTGAATTGATCCAACCATTCTGGAGAGCAGTTTAGAACTATACCCAAAAAAATATATATCAAACTGTGCTTATCCTTTGATCCAGCAATGTTTCTCCTGGGTCTATATCCCAAAGAAATCATAAAAATGTGAAAAGGACCCATATGTGCAAAAATGTTTGTAGCAGCCTTTTTTGTAGAGGGCAAGGAATTAGAAAATGAGCAGATGCTATCAGTTGGAGAAGATATAAATAAGTTATGGTAAATGAAGATAATGGAATATTATTGTTCCATAAGATATGATGAGAAGGATCATTTCAGAAACGCCTGGTGAGATTTACATGAACTGATGCTAAATGAGTAGAATTAAGAGAACAATGTACACAATAATAACAAGACTATGTTGTGTTAACAATGAGAGGTTTCAGGCCAATTCCAACACACTTCTTATGAAGAGAGCCATCTACACCCAGAAAGAGGACTATAGGGACTGAATGTGGATCACAACATAGTATTTTCACCTTGTTTGTTATTGTTGGTTGCTTATTTTTTTTCTTTCTCATTTTTCCTCTTTTGATCTGATTTTCTTGTGCAGCATGATAAATGTGGAAAATATGTTTAGAAGAATTGCACATGTGTAACCTAATTTTACTTGCTCTCTAGAGGAGGGAGAAAAATCTGGAAGACAAGGTTTTGCAAGGGTGAATATTGAAAACTATCTTTGCATGTATTCTGAAAAATAAAAAGCTATTATAAAAAAAGTAGTAGAAAAAAAGAAATAAAATAAAAGGATGGGGGGAGGGAGGAAAGAAAATATAACACATTTGATGTCAAAAAGCAACCAAATTGGAAAACAATTCAATTAGAGATATTTAAGAATCACCAGACTCTGAGGAGAATGGGATGCTGCCACTCTACTAAGTGATAAGGCTCTGGGAATCTGGAAAAGAAATTCTTAAGAAACTGAAAAGTCATGGTGAATTTGCCTAAGGATAAAAGAAAAATATTATTCTTCAAAGACACCTGGGTTTTTTGGTGACTGGGGGAGGCTACTCTTTCAGAGCTACTTTATAAGTCTGAAAAAAGATTTGTTTTTACTCTACTACAGTTAAAAAAAAAAAAATTATTGGACTCTCTGGAAAACACACACACACACACACACACACACACACACACACACACACACACACACACATCCAGATCCCAGATCTAGTATTACCATAGGGCAAAGTCAAGAAAAAAAATTAACCAATCACCTCCTTTGAAGAACTCCAAAAGTTAAAAGTCATAGGAATGTCACCACTAAAACCTAAATTTCCCTCATCAAAGAAAAAAATACTAAAAACAGTCAGAAAGAAGCAATTCAATCAGCAAGGAACTATAGTCAGGATCAAACTAGACCTGGCAAAGAATAAAGTAACATGAGGGTGGGGATGGTGGGGAAAAAATGAACTTTTAATGAATGAGAGTGCATCAAAACACTTTATTAAGCTTTAGCTGAATAGAAATTTTGTAATACAAACCCACAAGCCCAGAGAACCAGCAAAGTAAATTGTTTTGGACAACTAGAAGATGTATGTTATGTTAAATCTGTAGAACCAACCATCTAATAAGAGGAGAAAGAAACAAGAGTACCACAAGATTGTTAACTCTACCAATTTGAAGATGTTACCAAAGAAAAACAGATTCTGGGGGTGAATTGGTTCTATTCTGAAGATTTGCGAGTAAGAGGAATAAACTATAAAGAAATAGAACTTGTTATTTCTCCTAATTGGAATGAATGAGAAGACTATACAAACATGAAAGAAGGGGCAGGTCAAGTGGGCAGCAAGTGAACCTCTTATCTGAAAGACAGAAAGGCGGATTACACACACAAACATCAAAGTCAACAGGAGAAAAATGGAGTTGGGATGGAGATAATAATAGGGAGTAACTAGTCACAAGCAAAACATATTTCCTGATTCTGAAGGTAAGGGATTAAATAAGGAAAAAAAAAAATAAAATAATTAGAATATGTCATACTTTATATTGCCTCAGACAATTGAGGAATGGCTGAATATACTGTGTGTGGTATAGAAATGTAATGAAGTTAACATAGGTCTATAAAAATGATTTTTAAAAAAAAAGATGATTTCAGAGAATCTGAGTAGCATGAATTTATACCAAGTGAGGTGAACAGAAGCAAGTAAACAATGTAGACAAGGCTAGCAACATTATAAATAGAGTAGCAATAATAATAGCTAGCATTTAATGTTTTAAAATTTCTAAAGTGTTTTAGAACATCAATTCATTTGATCCACACAGCGCTTTAAGCAGTAAGTATATTATTATCTCCATTTTACAGATGAGGAAAATATGGCTGAGAAAAGGTAAGTTACTTGCATGGGGCCACAAAGCTAACTGTCTGAAGCAGTCTTTGAAATTCATTCTTTTGAGTTCCTAATTTGGCCACCTAAATTAACACAATCTTAAAAGGCTTAAGAGCTCACAAGGGAAGGGTATCTCCAGAGAGTAGTTCATCTCTAAAATGAATCCCTCTCCTGACAGAAAAGTAAATATATTTCACTGTGCAGATTCATGTTGCTTAAATATGCTAATTTTTTCAATATGCTTTATTTTTGTTGATATATATATATATATTTGTTGTAATTTATTATGTACTTTTTTTTTTTTTTTAATTGAGTAAGAAGTGAAGATTGATAGTTTCAAATGAAATCCTGGTTTTGTGTTTGGAAGCATTCTGATTTTGGAGTTTCAAATGAACAGCTTTGTGGTGTGGGAGTGGAGTTAGGATAGTTAAAGAGAGCCCTGGAGTTTCAAACTAGAGATTGGAATAATGGTGGGTCCTATTTTAATAGAAATGGCAAAGTTAAGTATTTCTGTGGGTTTGAGGGAAAAGAGAATGTATGAAACACATTTCTTTCTTATCTGTGATAGTTGTAAGAAATACTTTCTTCCTTCAAGGCCAGATTAGGTGCTGCTTCTCTCAGGAGGTCTAATCAGTACGACTCTAGCTATGAATGATTTTCCCACCATCATACACATCATATCCCTTATCTGTACAGGTAAGATCCTGCTATATACTGTCATGGCCTTGAGGGCAAGGGCTGGACCATTTTTCAAAGCTGCATTCCCAGGAAAATAGAATACCCCTTGTACATGAAAGACATTTAACAAAAAGGGTTAAAGAATAATTATTAGCTTTAACATTTTAATAACAATAATTAGCACAATTTCCACTTAAAAATAGTACACGATCATTTTAGAAGAGAATAAATTTCTACATAGATGTATAACGCCATGGAATCAATATTTAAATAGGATCCCTTTAAACTCGTACTTTAGTCTTAAGGAAGTTTTTCAGAAACAATTGGTTATTGATGAACCATATCCACCTTGTAATCTTTAGTGCTTTCTCTAGCTCCTAGATAATAACAAAAAAAATTCAACTCTAGAAATTCTGCCTAACATAACTTCCTTTGGGAACAAGGATTGCATTTTTGCCTTTCTTGTATCCCCTAGTACTTAGTACAGTACATTGTAGGTGCTTGCTGATTTTTATATGCAAGGCAATGTGTTCAGCAACAGTGAATCCGATGATTCTCTCATAAATATCCCACATAAATGCCCTTTGCTCCAATTAAGAACTTGTCTCGACAGCCCATGGATGTATTGCGTTCATTTCTACTTTAGATTTGGGTTGCTCAGCCCTCCCTCTCATCGCTGTTCATGCAATCCTACTTAGCCTTCAATTCATGCTGCACCTCCTCAAACTCCTCTGAATCACATTTCCTCTGCTTTCTGACCTTATGTAAGTACACCTTAATTGTACAACACATTTTTATCATTTGATTATATACTTATATTTTCCTCTAACCCTCACTAGCTAGAATGCTTCTGTAAGCTTCTTTAGGGTGGGACTTACAAGTGAATGAGGGAGAGGAACAAGGATCTTAGAGAGGAGAGCAAAAGAAACAAAACATTCCTTTGCACCCCAACAAAGATTTTCGCTTGCTTTTATTATTCAAGACTAAATGTTTGATGAAAAAAAAAATTGCTATATGTCTCAAAAGAGAAAAATGTTTTTGGTTGGATAATATTCCTAGAATCTAAAATTATGCAATGAAAACAACACAAATCCACACCTGCAAATCAATTTCAACAAAATTATGTAATATTCTCCATCCACTATCATTTGTAGTTATTATAGCCTTGATGTTTGTGTTTCTCATCATTTAAGTCACGTCCAACTCTTCATGACCCACTTGGAGTTTTTTTGGGCAAAGATACCAGGGTGGTTTGCCATTTCCTTCTGCAGCTCATTTTACAAATGAGGAAACTGAGGCAAAAAAAAAAGCCTAACTGACCTGTCCAGGGTCACACAATAACTAAGTTACCTGAGGCCAGATGGGCCAATGGTTTACCCTGCCAAAATCTCAATATTTCTAGAAACAAGTGATTCTTTCACAGGAGCTTTTGGCAGGCTTCAGTGCAATTATTTGCATGTTGTCTCTCCAAATTACATGTGAGGGGCTGTTTTTAGCCTTTCTTTATATCCCTGGCATTCGTAGTGGCTGGCACACAGTAGGCATTTAATGTTTGTTTCTTTGACTTGACCTCTAAAGCAATATATTTTAATAGAAATTACATACTTCTTTTTGTGCTTTGTGTTCTCAACCAATTTTTATTTACATACTTTTCTATTCTCTTTACTGCACAATTACTCTAATACATGGAATGTCAAGGACAGAAGAAAAATAAAAAATTCTGTAGTTGACCACTCAACTGATTTTGCATCCTTATTAGTAAAAATTTGGGAATACATATTTCTAGTATGCACATGTATGTTTATAAATTATATACATATGTAGCTGTACTTATAAAATACCCAAAACACAGAATTTTAAAAGGATTCATAAAGAGCCACTAAAGTTTGAGTAAAGGTCAAATTCATGATTTAGGCAAATCACTTTAGAAGCTGTGTGGAAAATAGATTGGAGAGGAGAATGACTGAATAAATAGACACATTTATAATCTGTCAAGACATGATGAAGGAGTAGAAAAATTGAGACACTAATGTATTCTTAGTGGAATTGTGAACTGATCCAACCACATTGGAAAGCAATTTGGAACTATATCCAAAGGGCAATCAAATTCTGCATACTCTTTGATCTAGCAACACCACAAAGTCTGTATCTCAAAAAGATTTTTTAAAAGAATAGAAGGGGAGAAAGACAAAACTTGTATAAAAATTTTTATAGAAGCTCTTTTTGTGGTGGAAAAGATTTGGAAATTGAAGGGATGCCCATAAATTGGGAAATGGTTGAACAAGTTATAACATAATACTATAAGAAATGGTAAATAGACATATTTCAGAAAGATTTACACGATGTGATACAAAGTGAAGTTAGCAGAACCAGAAGAGCATTATACAGAGTAACAACACACTGCATAATGGTCAATTATGAATGACTTAACTATTCTCCGTAATACATTGATCCAAGAATTCCAAAGGATTCATTATTAAAAATGTTAATAGTAGCAGAGAAAGTCTAGAGAAAGAACGGAATCTGAATGCACAACAAAACAAACTATTTTCACTTTTTTGTGTGTGTTTCCCCCCCCCCTTGGGGGTGTTTCTTCTTTTACAAAATGACTAATACGGAAATGTTTTACATGATTACACATATATAACTTATATCAAATTACTTACTATCTTAGAGAAATGGAGGAGGTGGGGGAGAAAATTTGAAGTTGAAAATTTTTTAACATGAATGTTAAAATTTGTCTTTACATGTAATTGGCACAAAATAAAATGCTATTAAAAAAAAAAGACTTGATGAGATCCTGATAGGAAAGGGGGGAGGTAGGAATGTGAAAAGAAACACACACATAAAAAACGTGGAGATTGAAATTACAACATTTGACAACTGACTCAATCTGTATGGTGATGGAAAGTGAAGAGTCAAGGATAATACCAAGGTTGAAACCTAGGTGACTGACTCACAGAAAAAGGGAAGTTCAGAGGCGATATGAGTTTGAAGAAAAGGCAATATAACCTCATTCCATCAAAAAATGGTGTGAGACTGAAAAGGCAAGGGAAGAGATTTATCCAAGGACCACTGCCCAGGGGCACAAAATCTTCTATCATGATGATTGGCAGATAGGATATAAGGGTTAAGGCAAAGTTGGCAAGAAATAATTTTTCTGGCTCAGCTAATACAATCAACTGGCTGGGGCACCTTAAAAAAAAGAAGTCAAATAAGGGAATAAAGGAACTTTTGTAGGGTAGAATAGCTATATTGGAGACAAACCCATGATTGCCTAGTAGGGATGGAAGGGAAGATACAATCCATCTTCCCAATCTGATCTGACTGCTGATCACATAATTCTGGAGATAATTAGAAAACCCCTATTTTGGAGATGATCTCTCTAGCCTTAATTTCATTTTACAAATGGGCAAATTGAAAACTAGAGAAGTTACATTACTTGTCTATTATTACTCATCTAGTTGTTGGCAGACCTAGAAAATTCTGATTTAGTGCCAGATACATTCTTCATGTATCTGGCAAGCAATTCAATAAGCATTTGCCATGTCTGCTACATGTCAGACACTGGGAATAGGGTCCCAAAGTAGTCCTTTGCCCTAAAGCAGCTTACATTTTATGGGAGTAGAAGGATCAATATGTTCATACACAAAGAAATGTAAAGTATATACAAAAGAAATACAAGTAAACTTTTTGGAGGAAGATTTAACAACTTGGGTGATCATGAAAAACTTCTAAAAGGAGAGATTAATTATTTTAAGAGAGAAATGAAGAAAATTCAAACACAGGCTTGTGCAAAGATATGGAGAAATCTACCAATTACGTCAATTTGGCTAACAGCGAGTGTGTAAGAGAGAAGAGTCTATAATACATGTGTTAAGTGAGTGGAAAAGGCTTTGCTGACTATCCAACTAGAGTATAAATTCCTTGTGGTCAAAGATTAGTGAATGAATAGATATGTTTGTGGAATCACTTTAATGTTTCAAGGATTTATGATTTCATTACCATGGCAAATGACACACAAGCAAATCGCAAGGCCTCTATCATTTACTAGATGGTCTCAAAAAATTGCTTTTATGAAAAATTTTTAAAAATCATCACCCTATGAACCAACTGCTGCTAGACCCATTCTTAAAGCCTCTCCACCTTGGTGCAAGTCCAGCCAAAGCGTACATTCCATTGGCATTATATAACTTTTAAAAATTCAGGGTTTCTTCCACACCTAGAGTTATCAGACAATGTCTTCAGTGCAGATATTTATTTTCCCTATCACTAGTACAAGTGTCTAGGGTATACTGTAAAGGCTTCAGTAAATCCTTGTTAACTGGGCAGAAGTATGCTAGTTCTGTTCACAATGAACAACACTGACTTCATTCATATTTCCCTTCATTAATTACATTTAAAATTAAATGGAAATGGAAGCTAAGTATCAATTGATAATTTACCATTTAAAGTGATAATCTAAATACAACTGTCTAGATTTTAAAAGTGATTGGATTATCTCCTAATTAAACTTAATCCCAGTGTGTTTTGGAAATTATTCTCATTTATATCTACAAATATTTACTGAGCCCCAAAAGAAAAACGATTTTAAGCAATATAGGTACAAATAGGTAAAGGATCTAGTTGTTGCCCTCAAAGTGCTTATGATTTAGATGGCAGAGTCAAGCCATCTAAATAAAAGATAAATAGGATATGCTGAGGAGCAAATACAGAGAACAAATGGGACGAATTTAAACTTATTATCTAGTATTTATATAGTGCTTTATGGTTAGCAAAGTACTTTGTAAATTCTCATTTTATCCTCAAAACTATCCTCTGAAGTAGGTGCTATTATTCCCATTTTACAAAATAGAAAACTAAGGCAAAAAGAGATTATGTAATTTGTCCAGTCACATGGCTAGCAAGTGTCTAAGGCTAGAGTAAACTCATGTCTTCCTGATTCTAGGCTCAGCTCTAGCCACTACTACCTAAACACCTGGAAAGGATGTTGCAGTGTGGGATGGGAAATGGGAGGGGATTATTTATTTGGAGCAATAAGCACAATTCATACAACCTGGTTTATTCAATTCATATATGTTGAATTGAATTGAGTAAATACTTCAAACCTTTAAGAAAACAAATAGTTTGGCTATAGTCAAACTATCATTTACTTTTTATGTTAAATGGACAAGAGATGAATTAAGGGAAACCTATATACATACACACACATGCACGCATGCACACACACACACACACAAAGACAAAGCTCTTCAGAAGTAAACTGCTATGGCAAAAACTTTGGGGTAATATGACAATGAAACAGGAATACCCATTTTAAGAAAATTACAATATGAAAATCTAAATTTAGAAAACTAGGAAATATGGCTATGAGTTATATTATAAAACAAACCATGACAAGGTTCCCTAAAAAGTTATTTAGCAGTATAGTTGAGACCTAGTTTGGTGGAAAAATATTTGACAAAACATATGTATCTGTATAAAACTCAGATTTATCTATATAAAATTTTCCCTAGCATAAATTTCACTGAGCTAATTAAAAAAAAAAAGTTCTGGAAGTACAGAAGACAGAAATGTTTAATGTAGAGCAAGTATATTGTTACAGATAGGTAGATACAAAATCAAACAAAATGCCAAAAAGTCAACATACCACATCTACTTAAATATACAAGGCAGTCCCTTATTTTTAATTAAGTTATACACCAACAACTCTTTTTTTGATAATTGGAATTCTTAAGAGTTTTTCACTGAAGCTACATTATGGTTAGGTAATCAAATCCAGCCTATAAAAGTCTCTTTATCCAAATGTTAAGTTCAAAACAATGGATATTTTTTACATGTGTTTAGTGTACCAAGTGTAGCCCTATATTGATCTTTTCAGACATACCCATGTATATATCATAATAAATAACACTTCACTCAAAACCAGGGTCAGTTAACAATGAAATTGAAATACTTGGAAAATTATTTCAACTAATAATTCAAACCTAATAAAGAGTATAAGACTGAAAAATCTGTTTTCTGGAAACATCTTCCTCTAAAAATTTCCAATGCTGTAGATACTTTTCAAATCATGATCCCCTTTGTACCCAAAGTCTATGTAATCTGCATATACCTATTGGCCAAGATAAATATATCATGATTTTATTATGTAACATTTTCCCTACTGGCCCAAATATAAGAAAATATCTACTTTCCACTGAAATTGTGTATATATATATATATTTTTTTTTGGTGGGGGGGTGTAAAATCTTGTTACTATTTTTCTTGTTTGTAGACCATATGCAGAATATAGCATTCTGAAGAGCAAATATTATCAAGCAAATCATTATTTTCATTTAAAAATAATTCACTTTATATAGTACTACTGTCAAAAAAAAGATGAATCTATATAGTTCCTAAAGAATAAGTTAGCTCACTTTTAATTTGTTTGTTTTTGCTAACAATAGTGTTTTCATTTTCACTAAATGCCTTTTTAAAAGAAGTTCTCTGGAGAAGAGCTAAACGTACAAGTATAGTAATGGCTAGGAGTGATACATTTGAACACTATAACTTGATGACTTCTAAAGGGCTTTCATCTGGAAACTAACTTATGCTTAAAAATGTATTAAATTTTTTCCCACATTTTGTATATAATGTATAACTTCTAACACTCATTGTTTTATCATTTCATACCATTTAGAACATTTAAATACAAAGTAAAAGAATAAAACTTTTAAAGTTTTTCACAACAAAATTTATTAGAAGAATAGTGGTTTTGAAAAGTCTAGCATCCAGTGAGAACTACCATACACAACATTACAATTGGGAATGTTCTTCCAAAATGTCATGGTCAAATAATACAATGGAGCCATTAAATCTTACACATGCACGAAAGAACTAGCGCTTCTGACATAAAATGAAAAAAAAAAAAAAAAAAAAAAAAAAGGAGGGGAAGGGAACCACATGGATTAAAATTTAAGTATTTATCACATACATTAAGACACAGCTTATTTAGTCCAGTCAAAAATCAGAACTGCATTAAAAAAAAATTAATGTAGTGCAATCAAACCAAAAACCTTAATTTGTGATCATAAGTGCTCTACTACATAAAACATTGATCATAGCAAGAAACAAAAAGTTCAAATCACACAGTACAAAAAAATCTGTAAATAAATATAAACTACAGTACAAGAGAAATATTAAATTATACAATTCTGTCAAACTGTAAACAGTATTGAAATGAGGTCCATAAGAGTAAAAGGGGTTCCTGTTATATATTTTTTTCATGACACTTGAGCTTCTACAAATCTGATAATGCCATTTTTCATATCTTCAAAGACTATGGGTTATACAAATGGAAAGAGAATTCTTTTCATATGTAAGATATCAAACAATAAAGCAGAGGAATAATCAGTTTTGTTAACCACAGATAACACTGCAGTAAATTAAAAGATGAATGTTTAAAGATTATCTTTCTCTTGTAGACTGATCTCTTTTCTAAAGATGCAAAGGATTAATTAGAACTTCACATCAGAAGAATCTTGCGATCAAGAGTTTAAAGACTACCAATTAGACGGAAATGCCTGCTTCTATGCAGGAAACACCCCCACCTCCACCTCTGCTGATTCTTTGACATTTTTACATACTGAATAATGTAACACCGACTTTGGCAGAATCACTACTAATAAACTCAAAGCACTCCTGGCCCATTGGTTCCATCACAGTGGCCAGTGCACAGAATTCTCTAAAGACATTGCATAACTAGAATGTAGAGGTCAGTCACCCAAGGACCAGTGCTCGAATTTAGTAGTAGTCATGGTGAAGAAGCAAGAGCCACATTAAGGAACTGCCTCTATATAATTTATAGAAGCAGTTGGGAATGTTATTTTCTTTAGTTGTGCTGGCTATTAGTGGCATTTAAAATATATAATTTAACTGTATATGTGTGTCTATGTGTGTGTATATATATTATAGACATAAATATATAATATATAGACACATATATACTCACATACACACATACATCTCTTACAAAACATTGTTAACAGGAACCCCCATGTTATCTGTTCAGTAGTAATAACTGAATATACAGAATGCCACTATAAGTGTCTGAGGCACTGTGTGCTGGAGAGTTATATGCAGCTTTAAAATCCGTTTGGCTGAGTTATACCTGGATACCTGAACTGAGTTTTAAGTTGACATTCATCAAGGATGTGCTACCAGCACTTCAAAAGAAAAGCAAAACAAAAGATACAAGTCACTGCTAGGTTTAGGAATAGAGTAGAGAAGTACCTGAATTGAGTTCGAAGAGTGTGTCAACTGTCCCTGAGGGTTCTTAACAGTGTGAACAAGTCGGCTTCCTAAGCACATTAGTATTACTTTACATATCGGACTGATAAAATACCCATGTCTGACAATTTAATAAGTGGAGGTTATAAAGAATTATGAACAAACACTCCGAAAGTATATCGTATGCATTTCTTTTCAAAGCAGCAATAAGCTGCAGTAAAGTATACATCCCATTAGTACAAGCAACAAGTGGGAATCTGATAAAAGTTTCTATCTTTAAAAGTCTGGTTTTCCGACAACACGGCATACAACCGATCATATCAATAACCAAAGACTATTTATCTCCTAAATCAGAAAGCACCTAATTACAGACTAGCAATTCAGGATTAGGTTTTTAATCAAACACTTTGCTATTACATACTAAAATTCCTTAAACTGACTAATGCTGGTATTCTAACCTAGGTAATTATTTCCCCACCCCCCTTCATTTTAGAAATATACCATTCCACAACTTAAAAACATTAAGACTCATTTTTTTTCAGTCCTCTGATGTAAAAAGCATGTCAGTGAGCAAATATTAAAAATTTACATGGTAAAAAGGCTTGAATTTCAGCCAAAGATACTAAATACTGCTCATTCCCTGAAGACATAAAAGGGAGAGAGAATCCCTACCCATTTTCCTAGCGACAATAATGATCTGACACAATTTTTCATTTGGGGGAATTTTCCCCTCATTTCCTCTCAGATCCAAATTCCTAAGCTCTAAAATAGCTTAGTGAAATGAGAGGAAGATCAAGCAAACACTAGAGTTGCCTGGAAGGTATACTATGTTATCTTTTTTTCCTTAAGACAAAGATTTATTTATATAAATGTGATCTGACCCCAGATTAGGAGATGGTTTGCTTTTTTTTTTAATCACTCTAAATCTTACAGTACCTAAGACTCTGAAGACAAAATAAATTAAGACTTTAGTGTTGTAACAGAAAAAGTGCTGAATTATCCCTTTTCCAGTAGTTTAAAAATGTCAGACAAGTGCTTTAATAGTG
This sequence comes from Sarcophilus harrisii, assembly GCF_902635505.1. Lineage (NCBI taxonomy): Eukaryota > Metazoa > Chordata > Mammalia > Dasyuromorphia > Dasyuridae > Sarcophilus > Sarcophilus harrisii. The sequence goes on along the minus strand of NC_045427.1, from coordinate 590,387,734 downwards.
ACAGTAAAATGTACTGCTCGTGCTTCCAACAATAAAGAAAAACAAATCACCTTTGAAAAAGAAAAGTCTTTTTAGAAGTGCAGCACCAAGTATTTATTAAACTCAATTGGTAGATGTCCCCATTTTTCTGATGGGGGCAGAAAATAGTTTAGATCTCAATTTCATTTGGCTAGTAACTGCTGTAGTCTGTTCTACTGTATCAGTGTCCTATGTCCAGCCCCTTCCACACTATCCACTGAGAAATTAATCTCTAAAGAGATTATTTTTAAATTAGTGTTTTCAGGATGATACCTGAGAAAGGGAGCAATTATGCAGAACAAGAAACCCAAGACTGCACTAATACTGGTAATAGTTTCACAAATTCTTTGCCCAAGACAAATCTACAAGTCTAAGAGGTATGGATTGTTGAATATGTGTAACTGGTTTGTTTTTGTTTTTTTGGTATGTGTGTACAGGGTCATTTCCAGTGTCTAAAAATAATTACCTTAAGACCGTTCAATAACAGCCTAAGACAAGATAAACAGCTCAATTTTTACATACAAATAATATAGATTAAATATGACTACAATACTTGCTCCATCCAATTAATCTGTGATTAACTAAAAGTGCTTACTTTTAGGCTTCTGCAAAATCTCTTTTAGCTATTTCAACACATAGCTATAAATCAACCAGAAAACTTAAAAGTACCCTCCAACAAGTTATAGTATCAGTAATTTTTATATAAATCATATATTTTGAAGTTTGCCAATTTAACATATATTAATCTAGATGCTTCTCACAAATGGCTATAAAAAGAATCTAGATTTTTGACTCAAAAAATGTAGATGGCTCAACCGTATCACAGTATGTCCTCTTCCTAGTTTTCAGAGTTTAGGACAAAATGTTTAAGCTATCCCATCTTTATCCCAACCTAATTTCTCTCAAAAGCCTACATATTTGTATCCCCTTCCCATCCCCTCCCCCCATCTCCATCTCCTTCATAAGAGTTAGGATTCACATCTATAGTGCTATGCTACAGGGTATTTATAACTTTTTTTTTTTTAAAGGCTAAAGCAAGGTCATTTTGGAGAAAAAGGGGTTAATTGCACAGAATCTCTCTCCAGTTTCCCTTCAATTGCCATATTCACATAACCTGCTTGGTTGTAACCAGACTTAATGCTAAAAAACAAACAAACAAACAAACAAAGATCTGGGGATATGTATTCCATGCACCATAAAACTATCTTTTTTCTTTTGGTGAAGTTTGAAGACCATTTTTATATGAATAATTTCTCTGGCCCACACAATGTAGTAACCCATTAACTAGTGGGGCTGTTTCGCTAAGACCATTAAGCTTTTGATAGCACTAGTCTGGCCATAGGTAATAACAAAAAGCCATTAATTGTAAAGGAAGGTCACAAGTAACAAAGAAAATGGTCTACTACTTCATCAAAGCTAAGACTCCACTCATCAAATTTTAATGTTTCCCACAAGACAGAGTATGCTCAGTCCACTGTCAATCTTCTATTATTCAGTAACCTGAATAAAGAGGAAAGGATGGCTCATGTGAAAAATGTCCTCTGGCATTCATATAGGTAAAAGATATCAAAAAGCAAAAGTAGGTGGTTCAAAACTAAGGGGGAGACAGTTATATAATAAAGAGGCACCTAACTAACTAGTATGTAGTTGATAACTACAAAAATTTTGAATTTAAGCAGAAATTTCAATTTATCATTCTCAAAACTTACAAATGTAATACAAGCTTTAAGTTCTAGCAAGGATCACAAAAACACAGATGCAGCCCACCAAATGAAAGCTAAGTTCCAAGTGAGGCATGTAAGAGGTCTAAGAGATCTATTATAATGGAATAGCCTCCATTTTGTATTTCAAGGAGTAATGGACATACTGTATTGCTAACTACCTCTCAATCATAAAAACTGGCTATGACAGCCTTTATAAGAAGTTTTGCATACAGTTTGGAGTCCCTCAAAGAAAAAAAACAATTATTAAACTTCCTATAGTGCCAAAGTGTTAGAATAACTGATCTCTTATAGCTCATGTTACAGCTGCGGTAAAATGTTAGGGAATGAAAATGCCAATTGGTTGAGGTAATGATTGGTACTAGATAACCAGAGTTTTTAAAAGCACTTCAACATTGGAAAGGAAATATGGTTCAAATAAAGCTAAAACACTTTACACTTGCTGAACTTGCTCACCAGAACCATACAGTTAACTCCATATAAGGACCCCTATCACACCAAGCCTTAATTATCTTATTTATGATCTGCTGCAGCAAAGGCTTACTAAGCAACATCTATTTCAGTATAAGAGCGAACTTAATACTTTGAAGTATTGTACACGCAAATATAAAATGCTTGTTTTGTGAAAGAAAACAACCTTATCTTTCATGGTACTTGGAACAGAGAAAAATTTCACAGCTGACTGCTAATTGTTCATAACCTCTTAACTTCCTGTCAGCCTACTTATACACTATCATGACAGAAGACTATATTACTGCCAAACTTGATGACTACACATGAAGTACACTGTCTTAGGAATCAAAAGACTAGTGATTAAAAAATACCAGAAAGAAATACTTCCACAGAATCACTTATTAAGAGTTTTCACTACAACAGTGATGAACTTGCGTATTGTTACGGTGTTCTCTCACAAAAAGGTAGGAATAACAGGTTCTAAATACTTATCCCTGACCTAGTAGCATTATCATCCACATATCCGGGGAGAGTGAGAAAGAAGGCTTTTGTGACAAATGAACTACATTTTCCCACCCCAAAAAAGCAACTGGTTAACTAGGGTCTGGGCCCTGCAAGCCTCTGGTCAGCAGAAACTAAGCATGCTAATAAGAGACAATCCCCCATTACATATTTAAGATGATCTCAAATACAACTAGTCGATCTACACTGAAAGTGCCAATATAGCATAGCGGCAAATCAAGAGAGAAGTCAAACATAAAGAGATCACTGCAGCACCTAGATTGATAGCCAGCCATGTGATGAACCACTTCAAGAAATACATGGTATAATGGAACTTTGAGAACAAAATTTAACATTAAAAGTGCACCTGAATATTACAAACTAACTTTACAAAACCTACAATAAGGTAAAATATATATCTTTTGAAATATTCAGCAGCTTTTTTTTGTTTTTGTTTTTTTTTTTTGTTTTGTCTTTTTTTGAGAGGCTCATGAAATTTAAAAGGGACCACTAACTAATTCCAACCATGCTTCACAAAACAATAATGGCTATTTTATATTGCAGTTACCAATGTAATGCAATTAGTGCTTTAAAAAAAAAATCTACTGGAAAAAAAAAAAGCCAACACAAGAGACCTTTGGAGAAAATACACTTGTTCAAAAGCTTCTCTGAAAAGAAAGTTTACCTGAATAGTAAGTCTTCACTGATCTCAAGTGTAATGTTAAAAAGCTTCACAGACATGAATATTACAATCTTCAGGTCTCAGGACATTTAATCTGAGAACATTTAGAGTTTGGTTTGTTTTTAAAATTCACTTTCTAAACCAAAGCAAATAATAGAAGTACTCAAATTTCGCTATTTACAATTCTTAGCCTACAATCTGAAATGACACAATACAAGTTCTCTTTTTAAACTGCAGCATTAAAGGGTAGGCACACCATTCTTCTGCTGCTCGATTGTCATCCACTGAAACACACATAGAAAATATTTATGTTAGTAAAATGATCACTCCATGTACACTACAATGACAAAGTTTTACAAAACTCAACTCATACATCACTTAAATAGACTACCATATAGGGTTAAACCTCTCTGAACAGTAAAACTACAAAAGTTGAACTTTTAGGGCCAAATTTTTAAATGGGCCTTTAATATCTTTCTGCAAATCAAAAAATAGCACATGCACAAATTAACTGCATTCACAAGGGCCTTTTTGCATCAATCTTTAGCTACTGAATAATCCAAGCCAAGTACAAGAAGGCACTAGCAGCCACAATTAATTATGTGCTGACAAAAAAAAAAGGGGGGGTGGGGTGGAAAGTAAGAGGCTTCCTTTAAAAATTTAGCCCTTTGCTTGCAGCAAACGTTCTACAACTTCTTTTAACAGCAGATGAAGCCACACATTTAACAATGCATTTTTATTGCAATTTCCAGCTATGCTAGGAAATACTGCAGAGTTTACAAACTGGTACTGAACTCAAACTGCTTATTATGTTCAGATGATAATTAGAAGTCTAAGAGGAAAGCAGGCTCATTCGGTGTTTAAATCATCACACAAAGTAACTGAAGCAAACAAGGGCCCCCAGCTCAGTCTATGTTAAAAATAAGCAGTGCATATTTTTAAGTGATAGCAATGGTGTGCCTAACCTTTGAACCAATAAGTTGCAGGAAAAAAAAGTATGTGTGCATATATACATACATAAATACATGTATATATACTTAACCTAAAAAGGTTAATTTAGTTAACTGCTCCAGAGTTTTCATACAAACAAAACCGTGCAGTCTTGGGCCTAAGTCCTCCTTTCCTATAAAAATATTGGTATTTATTCACAACCACCAACTTCAATTTAATCAATGCCCAAATACAATACTTATTTTTATTTTATACATAAAAGCCAATGATTCTTTTGGTTAAGCAATTTAAAACTGAGAGGGCTTAAAAACCCTTCTCAATTGATTTTAATTTATGACATATGCAGTGTTTTTCTTCTGTTTTTACATAGTCAATAATCCTGACATATAGCATTAAAACCTGTGGGCTTCACCCAGTTATGGATGGTTGTTGCAGAAATACTAGAAGAATTTATTGGCCAAACTTAGTTCTGGGTCTATTGGAATTTTAAATCTCCTCTCCCACTCCCCCACCTCAAAAAAGTTTAAGGAGTGCTTATATTAACAAGATCTGAAACTACCTAAAGTATTGTGTGCTAAGCAACCATTAAATATCTATTACTGAAACCTATTACTGTTAAAAACTGGAAAAGAAGAGAGGAGAGGGAAGTGTAATGCTAGTTTAAAAAAAAAAAAAAAAGCCTGTTACTAACAAATGGGTTATTTAAAAAGTAAACACCCTAAGGATCTTTAGTCATGACTGAATTATAGCTAAGTATGATATGTAGCCTAAATCAAATTAGGCTACCTTTGGGTTTTTGTTTTTCCCCTCAAAATACACACAACACATACACACCCAAAAAAAAAAAAAAAAAAAAAAAAAAAAAAGATCCTTCATCAATGTGGTCATTTGGGCAAATTACTGAGGTTGTAATGTCAAGAGATCATTTTTAAAAGATCACAGTTATACACATTTCCCTTCCCTATTTCCCCAACCCTAATATACAGACTTGGAATAATTTAATCCAGTTGCTGGAACTACACATAGTAGTTAGTAAACGTATATTCAAATCTGTAAAAAAGGGCTTAAGGTTACAAAGAAACCTAGTTTTGCTAAAAATGAGGCATACTTTATCGTATCATTAAATGTACCCTGACTGCTCCTGAGTAAAAACGGAGCTTGTCCTCCATGAGATAAGGCTACATCCTCACAAACTGGTGAGATCAAATCCTACCCTTAGAAAATTCCAAACAAAATTACAGTGAAGGTAGTGTTTACGAAGTAATTAACTGAAGCATTTTTGAAGGTAGTGTATATGTACCTTTTCCCCCTCCCCCCACTGGGTGAGCACTAAACAAATTATTAATGTTAAATGAATTTACTTTTTGAGAGAAAATAATAAAATGTAATTAGACCAATTGATTATTATAATTATTAAGGAGATAACCAATCTCCATAAGCTCTAAAGTCCTATCTAAAGAGCAAGTACTTTATGTAATACTTCAATTAGTTGGATAGAAAGAAAAAGAAAATTCTAAATAATTTTCTAGTTTTAAGATGGCTTTCTAATTATGAATAAAGCTCCAAATAGAAGAGAGTTGTGTTTTAAAAGTGGCCTTTTTTAAGGGGAAAAAAAGGTAAACATGACAGTAACTTCCTTCCCTTTCCCCCCCCCCACCAAAAAAAGCACAATGGCTCTATAGGCAAGGAGTCCACTTCCATGTATCTGCATTCTTTGTGAGGTAACTCAATTCTCTAAATTGTAGAGAAACATGCAAAAGGCCAAAGGGGGAGAAAGGGAAAAAAAGATATTTTGAGCCATACTGCACATGGAAAATTTCAAAAATGCAACATTCATAATGCACCTTTGACCTGGATGTTCATGCAAAATCTGCAAAGAACAAGTGTTACAGTAAATGGGGTCAGGTGCATTCAATGATAACTGAACAATGCAGTAGTGCTCACCCAGTTTGTAAAGTAATTGGCACTCTACAGTATTCCTACTCATCTTTTGATTCATTTGCACTTTGTGCTGCCTCTCCCTGGGGATCTAATTCAATCTTTACTGAAACATCTGGACCCTCCGACCTCATTAATTTCATCTTTTTCTTTGGAGGGTTTTTCAAAGTGCCCAGCCTCTCCTTTACTTTGTACTCCAGTGTACTGTGGGGAATCCCATAAATACTCTGAGCTTTGGAAACACTCATTTTTCCACTCATAACCACCGAGATTGCTTCCTCCAGTATTTCACTGTTGTACTGTCTATATCTCCCTCTTTTCTTCCGAGGCTGCTTGGAGCCTGGATCTCCTTCTTGATCCGATGTGGGATATGGCTGTCCAGAGGTAGACTGCTCAGCATCTGAGCCCCAAGAATCCGGTCCAGCATCCAGCATACTTCTTCTATTTTGTTTTGGAAGAATAGCCCTTAACTTTTTACTAAGCGCGCTCTCCGTTTGTGAACCCATGACCAAAGAACTATAGCTATACTGGTCACCAGTGCGGGACTCCCATGAAAGGTCCATGCCTCGAACTTGTGGTATCTTTAAATCCACAGGAGATGAATGGCTCACGTCCTTTTTTCCATCTTGTTTAGTTTGAAGTGCCATTTTTTGAAAGGCAGAATTTTCTGTAATAAAAGGAAGGTCACTGATGTTGCTGAGTGCACCATTTCCCCTGAATTTCATGCGGCTGAAGTTGAATTCATAATGTGGTTTTGCCCAAGAGGCCTCCCTGGATAAGATTAAATGTTGCCCATGATTCTGCAATCCAGATGAACCAAGGCTGGTAGCTGAGGAAAACTGGTTTCTGCTCAGTAGTTCTTCACTAATCTGCAGTGATCGCGCCAGTGGAACTTTGAGAGATGTGGAGTGGCCAAAACCTTCCCTGGTTCCATCCTGTAGGCTTCTTGGAGGTACCCCATCACCACTCCGAAGTCCGTCCGGACGGTGCTGGCTGGGTCTCCCAGGTCGCCTAATTGGATGGAAGGAAACTGATGTGAGCAGGACTTGCACAGGTAGGGAGGGATGGGTGAGGGGACCACTCCTTTATTAGAAGGCCTTGTTGGGTAACATCACTTTGAGTTATTTATTTTCTCTCTCTCTAAAATTTAAAAAAGGTCTCAGCAGTCATTTTAAAACTTGTCCACCAAAAAACAAAAACAAAAACAAAACAAAAACAAAAAAATTAAAAAAACAAAAACCAGGAGCTTTTTGGGCAAAGAAAAATGAAACCTGTCAGCTGGTCTCTGGTTGGGTTCACAAATTTTCGGAGGAGAAAAGCTTCGCGCAACTGTCTGAAAATAGCACCTTAATTATAAATTACAAAGTAATAGTCAGTCTCCATACCTCTAATACACAACTGTGTTATTAATGTGACGTTACCACTAAACAAGTACAGTAATAAAAGAGTAAGCCAAATGACTTTAAAATGCAACACATTCAACAAACATTGGACAATCTGCTACAAAATCTGAACTGTGGTTCACAATAGTGGAGGCCATAGATGGGTGCTCATTTAACCCACACAAAAAGTTGCTGCTCATCATCAAAAAATAAACAACTCCAAACAATTTGTCATCCTTTTACATTAGAATTAAAAGCAAAGTGGTACTGCCATTAGCAAAGAAGCTACATGTTAACAACTTACCACTCTGCTTCCTTTTAAACACAACAAGAAACACAATGAATGAGAAACCGCTGATTCTCCATTTGAAATGTGTCAGGCTCCAAAGAAATGGTCTTTTTTTTTTTTTTAACCTCCAATACTTCTATTCCTCAAATGTTTCAGATTTAGTTCATTTCAAAATTGTTATATGTCTTTTAAACTGCATTTTAAAAATATTTGTGGAGTAGTCATTTTTATCTATATTTAAGTTGATGACCCCCAAAGAATGTTACCAAAAGTTAGTGATTTCATGAATTACTAGCTCTTCGTTCCTCCCTCCCCCCAACAACTACATATACAACCTTATACTTGTTTGCAAGTGTCAGACTTTCACAATGACGACAGATTATCAAGGTCAATAATGGCGAATGGTAAAGCATGCCCAAAAGAAGTGATAACATTAATAAAATCTAGACAAGTGAATGTTTAAGAAATTAGACACACTGGAATGGTTCCTATTATATCTGCAAAAATAACATGCTAGATTTTTTTTCTTGTGGGCTTTATGTTATGATCAGCAAAAGTAATACCAAAACTTCATCTAAAATAGGGCGGTACTGCTAACTCACTTAAGAAACTGGAGAACTTGATTTGAGTTCCATAAAATGAAAAGAACAGAAATAATTTCCAATATAAAAGTGGGGTCTGCAAAGACAAACTTTAAGAAAAATACTATGCCGGTTCCCACCGCCCCTTCTCCCCCCCCCCCCCCCCCAATTGCAGGCAAGTTTTCTCTAAGAGTTCCATTTATTAAAACTACTTGGACTCCTGAAAAATTCCCAAATGTTCCATGATATTGTGATATAAGAACAGAATTTACTGAGAGGGATATATTGAGTTTAAATCAGTATTTGAAGAAGAGAATGGTGGGAAAAGGAAAGGCAAATACTTTTTAAAAACCAAAATGGACAAAATTAACAATAAGTTTTATTTCATTTCAAAAAGACAGAAAAAAAAAATGAAACATTAAGGAAAAATAATAGGGACAGTGTTATAGTAGCTGATATTACAAAGCACTACAAGGAAGGGATACTTTTTAAAACGACAGCTAAGAGAATGTTTCAAAAAATTAAGACATTTTGATGTGCACTTAATTTAACCTGTGTAAACTTCGAAAAGGTTTGTATTCTGAAGCTAACTCTAAATATCATTTCGTATTACTAGAAAGGCTGTTTTTCATATTTAACATACTACAATTCTATGACAGGCTTCTTAATATTGCTTCCATGTATCTTGATTTCTAAGCTATTCTACATAAAAATAGCTTTTAGAAAAATACATGATTGATAAAGGGTTCCAGATCATCATTTACTATGAAATCTGATTCTCAGAATCAGAATACTCACTTTTGATTCTGTATATTGTCCTGATAGAGGTTATCTACCAATACCCCACATCAACCCCATCTGTTAGAGGCAATAGAAAGCACCATTATATTTTATGAACTGTCAGCATTAGAGATTATAGTTGCAGTTCACATTTACCAAAACCCAGAAATTCTGTATATACCAAATTCTATATTGAAGCCACTTCTCATCCAAAATTTTCAACCTAAAGTCTATATAATTGACATTATCTTAACTTTGTAATATTTAAGATTGTTTACTCACATGTCAAACCAATGAACCATCCAAAAATACAAATGCATTCTTGCCAAGCACTTAACTACTTAATAAAATTAAAATAAAATTATTAGCCTGTGCTACTGAATTTCAGAATGCAGCTTTTCATAGGAGGTGGACAAAAGGATGCTTTACAAAAGATCCACCATCAAAATCATTACTCTGAAGGATTTTCATTTGTTTTAAATGTGAGATTAATATCAAAGTGTAATAGATTACTTCTGATAAGATTACGAAAAAGCTGCAAATATTTTCCCTTACCCGTTCCCTTGAGTATTGGAGCAACCTGGAGAATGGCTGAGAGAAGTGCTGCCAGCACATGGACTTTTCTTAGTGGACAGATCAAGGACACCGTCTGTAGAAACATAAAGAAACACCTGAGAATGTGAAAAAAAAACTAGGTGTAACCATGAACTCTACTGGATTAAAAAGTTATAAGTTGTCAGCTTACTGTGGATGAATATGTTTACTTTTTATTTCTGAATCATTAAATCAATCAGTCAAATAACCATATTATTTAGAATACAAGCGATCCATTTGAAGCCTTGTGAGCCAATATCCTCAAAAAAACAAACAAAAAAAAAAAGGCTCTTCAAAAAAGGGGGGTGGAGGGGACTCAAAAGGTATTCACTGAAAACCATATAGATTATAAACTTAATTTAGATTTTATGCGAGCTAATGGTGAAGAGGGAGTCAAGTCAGACCTTATTGTCAAGGAAATCTAGTAAAAAGATGACCCTCTGGAGCTAAGCAACTACAAGTCTCACAAACATTGTAACAGTTTATCTGAAAATAGTAAAATCCAGATATCTTGGGTTCACAAAATACCTGCAAGTATCATTCAAAGGTGTTTACAAATTTAGCTACAATAACTTTATTGTAATAAAATATTTTTGACTGATTAGAGTTAACAGAGAACTTCAGGGATGTTGCTTACTGGATCTTTACAACTACCTTGTGAGGGACAGTACTTGTATTATTCTCATTTTACAAATTAGAAAACCAAGGTTCAGAGCGTTAAATGACTTGTTCATGGTCACACAGTTATCAGATGTAGGATGAATCTATGGCTTCTCTAAATCCAGTGATGTTTCCATTATGCCATACACAGAAATTACATAAAGTGGGATATGGCATTGTTAGTATGTGATTTCATATATATTTAATACAAATTGGTTGTTCTTCCAAGATCACAAATCTAGAGCTGAAAGGAATCTCAGAGATCATCTAGTCTAACTTTCTTAATTTTATAGATGGGGAAAATGATGTTCAAATAGATTAAAAGAAATACCCCAAGATGACACAAGAAGCGCAGCTAAGATTTAAACCCAGGTTCAATAACTTCAAGTTCAGTGATCCAACTACACTTTCCTAATACAAAGTTAAAATACATAATATGATAGTCCTAAATATGGAAATGTTTCCTATCAAAAATCTACTTCTAAATGGAAATTAATCGGAAGGCTGTTTTAAGTGTGGTTTTATTTGTGTGTGTTTAAGAAAATATTAAATTGGCATGACAAGTTTGAGGAAGACAAAGCAACAAAAGTGAGACCACACAGTATTTTAGGCAAAATTAATATAATAGGCTAATACTAAATACACTCTGCTACCAGATGACCAACAGCAAATCTTTGAAATCTAGTTTCCCTTTATATAGTGTGACATAAGAGTCCTAAGTACCTTCTTATTTCCTATTGCAGGCTGTATCGTTCTCAAGATTAAAAATATTCATTAAAAAAAAAAATCAATCTGGTGTCACTGGTCTATTTTCAAAGGCATCCATTTTAAGTCTATATGGAAATTTTTATTAACCATCTCTTTTCAAAGATATAACCATAATAATGATTTTGATAATAATTTAACTGTAGAACTATTACTAAAGGAAGATAATTTATAAGCTGAATGATAAATGTATATTAGCTAATTAATCAACAGTACTCATCCTTTAAATATAACCATTATGCTACTACTATGGTTTATTGTTTACTGTAGTGAAAGACTACACTACACTATATTTTAGAATAAATAAAATTTTAATAAGGCAGGTAAGAGACTGTATCTGTTGTCCAAAGAGCAACCTTCTTAAATCCAGAGAGGCTCATCAGCGAAAGGAGCTAAATTATTTGGTCATAGCACCACATGAAAGCTGTCTATTAAAACAAAGGTAGGGTCCACCCTACAATCCCTACTTCCCTACTACAATCTGCAGTTCAGAAAAGCATGAATAATTAACACTGCAGAAGTTTAAAATAGATTTTTTAAAAACAGAGTAACAAATATATTGAAAAGAAAATGATCTCCTTTAATATCTCATGCACAGAAAAGCCTCAGTTTTGAAGAGAGTATATACTATTATTAATGAAATAGACATATTACAAGTTATATTTTGTTCAGTTAGGAAATCCTTCAAACATTTTCATCACTGAAGTCTTTCCAAGTCCCTCCTACTAATAGTAGTATTCCCTCTGAGATAATCTTCTGTCTACTCTGTATTTGTATAAAATATAGTCAACTATAGTTTGATTATATGTTTGTTGTCTTCTGTCCAAGAGAATGTAAACTTCTAAAAGGTAGGTGTAGTGTTTTGTATCTTTATGTATATGTCAATATTTAACAAAATGCCTGGCTCGTGTGACAGGCATTTAATAAATATTTACCAACTGAAACCAATCAAATTTTTTGAAATTAATGCTTTCATTCAGATGATTTTTTCCCTTCTCTTTCCTCCTCCCTACTGGATATGTAACAAAACTGTACCAGTTTACAGAAAAGATATGTCTTATCTGTAGTTCAATATGAATAAAGCTCATTAACTACATTTTAAATTTAGAATTTATAGTAATCCAAGCACTGCTTTGGCTAAAGATATTTTACTATCACAAAGTTATATGGGAAAATTTAACCTACTTGAGAAAAAAATTTTTAAGGAACTTTTAGAAAAGAAGCATTTCATATATTATTAAAAATAAAAGCTCATGGATACTGAGTGGATGCCCATCAGTTGGGGAATGACTAAGTCATGGTATATGAATATGATAAACATATATATGTATGTAATGTAATATATAATAATAATATAAAATAATACAATATATAATATGTATACATATAAAGTAATATAATGTTCTAGAAGAATAATAAGCAAGACGATTTCAGAAAAGCCTAGAAAGACTTACATGAACTGATACTAAGTGAAATTAGTATAATCAAGGGAACACAGCATACAGCAATAAAAAGATTATGTGATGATCAATTGCAATGGACTTGGCTCTTTTCAACAATCAGTTGATTCAAGACATTTCTAATAGACTTGTGATGAAAAGTGTCATCCATACCTAGAGAGAGAACTGGCTGAATGTGGATCAAAGCATAATTTTTTCACCTTTTTGTTGTTGTTGTCTGTTTGAGTTTTTTCTTTATCTTTTTTCCCCCCTTTTGATCTGATTTTTCTTGCACAGAATGACAAAAATGGAAATATGCTTAGAAGAAATGTACATAATTAACCTATCTCAGACTGTTTGCTATTTAAGGGAAGAGGGAGAAAAATATGAACACAAGATTTTGTAAAGGTGAATGTTGAAAACTAACTTTGTACGTATTTGGATAAATAAAATACTATTAAAAATTAAAAATAAATGTTCACTGCAATAAACCAAGGGCTTATTGATTCTCAATTTGCACTTATGACTAGTGATGATAGATTTTAACATGCATACATTCATTATAAATTTTTCTTATTTGTTAAAACACATTTCAAAAGACTTCATTTGGCTTTGTATACAAAAGACAATAAGAAAAATGTATACTTTTCACTAATTCAAAACAGCTCCCCACAGCACACATGTACCCCACCTGTCCTTCCTGATTACAAAGATTTTAACACAGGTGGAAATTGTAATGAATGATTTAATATCCTACCCTTTTTCACTGCAGGGAATAATCTTTTCAAGTTAATGATACCCATCTTAAAACAGGGATTCCCAAATTGTTGGGCCATATGCTTGGGATCCAGGTAAGGCTGGAGGCTGGGAACTGGAGCTGCAAGAGCATTTGCCATACATGTATACCAAACATCATGCTAATCTTTAACTCCAAAAAAGTTAGTGTGAGTAAGTAAAGTAAACAAATATACCTTTTGGAGACTGAATTTATTATAATATCTCATAAGTATTAATATTTCTCAAATGTAAAAAGAGATGCTATTATAATTAATAAAATATAAATTGGAATAAAAATAATATAACACAATATAACTATTAGCATATGGGAATGCATACAAAGTTGGGAAATTACTTGTCTTAGACCTTTTTTATGAGGAGATAAAACCCTCCTTTATTTTAAATGAAAGAAAAAATTATTATGATAGATGTGAGGGCATTTTGAAAAATGTAAAATGCTAATGCAAACATATTTTATATGTGATACATATGAATAAAACTAACTGACCCTAATCAGTGTTAAGATAGACCCATATTTTCACTGATGGGAAGTTAAAGTAATAACTTGCCATGTTTCCTCTCAGTGCATACTTTAACATTAGCGAAGCTGGAAGTCCATCATGTTTTTACCAAAACTTGGGACCCTATTTGTTCAAACCATATCTCAAAATGAAGAGTATTAAATCAGCCCTTTATTATGAGATGGAAGAGATTCTGAGAATAAAATCATACCTTGTTCACTAGGTTCTGACTGAGACTTTCTGACAGTAAGGTCCAGAGGTGAATCTTGGTCAGCCATGAGAAGTTTGCTGAGTACAGGGTTCTGAGTAGTTGCAGCCGTGGGAGAGGTGATAACTGGAGATGCTTTCGGCAGGCTTTGGTTCTTTGTGCTATTGGGCTGGCTGGGGTCCTGAGTTGAGCTATTTTTTGAGGTATATTCAGCAGCAAATTGTTGGATCATTCGCTGCATGATCTCTCGGGCCACTAGGGGAATGTTGGGGTCAGAGACCCAGGGACTGTCTGTAAACAACAATTTATTTAATTAAAAATACATTTTTAAAAGTTTTTCAATCATACATAAAATGTCATTCTTTTAATTTTCATTAAAACACAGGAGTTTTCCCCCATAAAATGTTTTCATCTCTGAGATGCAGATTTCTTCACAAAACATAATTTCCAAAAATGATTATATTATTTCTCAGTAATTTCTTTTAAGATTGTAGCATTACCTAAAAATTACAGCATAAGAGATAAAGAAAACATATCCTATGCTATGGTTAAAACTTACTTGATTCAGAAATTCTAAAATTTTATTAATTACCTTAAGTAATTATTTTCTAAGTATCACTCTGATGCTTGTTATGTATTACTCAAAATCTATGAATTAACTAATTCATCTCTCAAAAATCTTTGGGAGATAAGTTACTGGATACTTAATTTGTTTGTACTGAAGTGTGAGCCCTAGAGATATCACAGATATTAATGATCAGACCCCATATAAAAAGCTAAAAACAGGCCATTCATGTGACATATTAATAGCACTAGATATGTCCTGAGCAGGAACCTAAGCTATAAATGTTTACAAACTTAAAAGATTTTAGAGTAAGAAACATGAATTCAGAAAATTGTTGTAATTTCCAAGTTGGAAAGGATCTTATAAAAATATTTTAATCCAACTTTGTCATTTTAAGAGAAAAGTGAGCCCTAAAGAGGTTAAATAACTGATTACTCAAAATCACAAAACAGTGGCAGACTTTGGACAAGAGCACCAGTCCTCTCTCTGACTTGGGAATTAAATGTACTTTCCAATCACTCTACTTTCAGTCTTTACAGAAGGTAGTTTCAGATGGCATACATACCAATATTGCTTTAAAAGGTTGTATATCTCTTGGCCTTTGTGATGGAAGAGATTTTTAAAGTTAGATAGAGGCTTAGATATCATACTTCAACTTTCTCAATTTATGGGTAAAGAACCTGAAGTCCATTCAGGTAAAAGTCTCAGCATGATAAAAAATTTCCAAGCCCCTCAAAAGAAAACTTTTTTTTTCACAGAATCTAAGCATTGGGTCAATTCCATTAAGTTTATTATTATGAAATTTGTTTTAATGAATAAGGTTATTTAGAATGGTAAACTTAATTGTTCCTAAACTCGTTTTTAAAAAAATATATCTTTTTCTTTCTTTGACAGAATATAAAGACAAATATTTAGAAAGTTCTTTGAAACCAAGCGAACATTATCAAAGAGAAAACAATAGGAATTACTAATAAACACAATGGTAATCCTACTTAATTCTCACCAACCACTAGTTTTTCTTGTCAATTGCCTACAGAAAGTTTTTCAAGCAGTTTCTATTTTCAGTTACTTCAAAAAACGTCATCATATAAAATAGTATTCCAATCTCAATTTTTTAAAATGAATTTTTCCACTGGAAAAGCAGGAAACATTCAAAAAATGACAAAGATGATTTAAAAACATGTATATACCTTTACTAGATTAGTAACCATAGTTAAATAAATTTCTGAAGAACAGTCTTAAGAACAGACTCTGAAATATATTACTCTGGTAGTAACATAGTCTAGACAAAGGAAATACAATTAAGAAAAGGCAAACAATACCTACATTGGATAAATATTTATATCCTGTTTTATCTTTTGCTTCTTTTGAAAATCCTAAAAATATCTGATTGTTTAACATAACTAAAACACATTGTGTGCATTCCATATGCACGTCTAGATTATATTATCAGAAAAGTGACAAAGTAGTTTAAATGGAAAAATAATAGCTAACATTTAATTAAGGAAATCAGATGGACAGTATTGGTGTAGTATGGTCTACAGGGCCACAAAGAGACTGGCACAATTGAACAACATTTATTTATGATGGATTTAATTATTTATGAATAGTTATTAACTAAATAGCTAAATGTGACATTTCCACATTCTAAAATATAAGTCATTTAAGTGGAAAAAGAATGGCACTCTCTCAAAAATTACAATTAAAATAAATATAATTGAAACAAAGGATCAGAGCTAAACGGAACCTTACATGGAAAACAAATGCATGAAAGTCATAAAAATTTGATTAACTGAAAATCTGAAATCCCTTCAGAAATTATGTCTCTAAAAGGAAAATATAAACTTTCTTATTTCAGTCACTTGGCTTTCTTTTCTTTTCTTAACAATTAAGTACGTAAAAGACCATTTACTACATTCAAGAAGTCTATTTTCTTGTTAATTTCTGTTTCAAGATAGTTATTATTTATTTGCAACTTAAATCTTAAGAGAGTTGTTAAAAAGCAGAGGTATCAAACACTGCTGAAAGCTGTGTGGCCTGAATCAGATTAAAATACAACTGGGAAATATTTAACCAAATAAATAAAAACATAATAGCAAGTACATTGGTAAAACTGACTTAGAAAACAACATGTTAACAAAAGCATATTGTAATGTTAACATGGTTTTCTAAGTCACTATGTAGGGATTCTCCTGTAGTTTGGTAGGCCCCATTTCAATCTGAGTTTGACATACTGTGCTAAAGCACAGTGGCTTGCCCAGGGAAAGTACTCAGAACTTCTTAACTCTCCGGATAGTTCTCTGGCCAATCAAGTCAGTCAGTATTAATTTTATGTACTTACTTGTGTAAGGGCCTGGGTTAAGTTCTAGAGATGTAAAGAAAAGAAAGCAAAAACAAAAACACTGTCCCTTTCCTTCAGGAGCTCACAGCCTAACGGGAGACAGACCATGCAAATAACTATGTACATCCAAAATACAAACAATGTAGATAGGAAAACCCTCTTTGTTAAAGTTAATGATATTCTGGGGGAGAAGGGATAAGAGTCTCAAGCAAAAGACAGAGATTTGAGCTGAGTCTCAAATGGGCACAGGTGAGGATATCTAGAGCAGACGCCTAGGGCAGATGGAAGTTATCAGGTGTAGACAACAGCAAAGGAGCTATGGAGCTAAATCCCTGACTTGTGCAGTAGGGTCAAAGGTAAGGAACTAAAGAGGCAGGAAAGGACTCAAGGGAAAGTCTTTAAATGCCAAAATGAAGGCTCTTCTGTTTGATCCTGGAATTAAGAGGGACTGCTGGAATTGGGATGGGGGATGGGGATGCTATGAAACTGCCAGAATGATGCTTTATTTAGAAGACCACTTTAGCAGATAAAGGAAGGAGAGATTGGTGTGGGGAGAGACACTAATTAGAAGGCTGCTATCATAGTTCAAGAGGTAGTGAACATCCCCTGGGTATCAGTTTTTTCACTAAAAATAAAGTATAGATAAATTGTAAGATCTCTTCCAGATGTCATATTATAAATTAAGTGTCTAAACATATTAAGGCAAAGAGATGGACAAGATGACCTAAAAGAAACTCTTCAACCATATGATCGATAAGAAATAAATCAAATACCACATTTAAAAAAAGTTTATGGAAAAACATTTCTAGGGAAAAGGTTTTTTTTTTTTTAAATGCCAACTTAAGCATAAAACTAAAATCATTATTTAAGCTTTTTAAACTCATTTACATAGGTTGTGTACAGCTAGAATAACATTTATTCATTTTAAAAACAATAAGATATCTACTAAAATTCTGAATAGATCTTATTCCAGGACCACAAAGAAAAGTCTTTCATTTTTACTTAGAGAGTAAATCTCTTAAAAATTATTGTAATTTCTATTTAGCCTATTTCACAGTAAGCCAAACATTAAACAATAATGGATGTTTGTGTAAGAAAAATGGTAACTGATAGCATCAATGCCTTGGGCCCCATTCAAATTTCAAGAAAATCAAAGCAATTTGTTTAATTTTAATTTTACCATTTACTTAACAAAATTTTTAACAAAGCATTAGTTCAGAGTAATAAAACTGAAGGTGACCACTTCCACAAATTTTATTCAGTTTTTACCTTGGCAAATGGAAAAAAAAAAAAGAAAAAAAACAGTAAACAGTGATCAAATTCAGTAACAAAAGCAGCAATCTCGTGTAAATCCTAGCTATTATTATTTCTGCAAACCAACCTTTTCTGCAAAAGACTGCATTGAGGAATTCTTCTGCTTGTCTCTCGAAACGAATGATTTTTGCTTGCCCTTGTCTAAGCAGAGCTTCTCCCCCAGCTTCCAAAGCTGGTTCATCCAGATCGACTAAATGTTCCTGCAAAAACAGGCAGTGAAGCATTTACAGAAAGTATTTCTCCTCAAAATGCATCCCCCCTAAAATTACATAAAATAAAAACATTTAATATAATTTAAGATAAGTTTTTAAAATCACATTGCCATCTTTAATTTAAACCCAAAATTCACTAAATGACTATGAAATGCAAAAAGTGTGTGAGAGAGAAAAACAGAGCAACATATACACACTGCATGTATGTATTTAAGAGATCAAACCTGCACTAAGATCTGAGGGACAAAAAACATACACAAATATGTACACACACAAAATTCCTTCTTGTAAAATCTCCATTTGTAATTTCATTTAATAGTCTATATAGACTTTTGACAAAAATAAAGTTTTTTTTTTACATATAAGTACTTTAAAAACATTAATATAATAGATTGACAGTACAGCTCTACTGGTTTCTTTCTTCTAATTAGGCATAATAATTTTAAAAAATTTTATAGAAAATTAACATGTTATTATTCTGTGAGACAAGAGAAAAAAAAATCTAAAAGAATTCTGTTTAAAGGGTAGCCAAAGTAGAAGAAAAGGAAAAGAAAATCCACTAATTCTCCCTATCTCTCTACCCAATCTTTGCTTGGACAATGCTGCATTGCCAATTAAGAAAAGCCTCATTGATTCATGCTTATGTCAATCACTGAGAATAATCCAATTAACTGAATATCATACATATAAGAAAATAAGAACAGGAAAAAAAAGTTTAAAATTTAAAAATTTTACTAGAATTCAGGGATACACATTTTTTCTCATAACAGAATTAAAGAGATCTTTAAAATTTTAAAATTGGAATATACACAGACATTATGAAGTATAAACAATAATGAGTGCAAGCTTTTTTCCATTTTTGAACTCCCAAGTGGAAAACTTGTTTATTAATTTCCCTCCACCTTCAATTTCTTTCTTTTCCCCTAAAACCTCACAATAAAACTATGAATATTGTAAATAGCATGCATCTGTTATCAATTATACTGCTTAATTGTGAATAATCACAAAATACATAAGTGTATATTTAAAATAGTATTAAGCTTAAAGAAGCTGTGCCTATTTTAAATGCATATGAAAAATTAAAACTGTCACAAAAAGAAATCTTCCCTGTAGTCTAAATAGTCCTAAAATGATGATAGTAATTCTAATAAAGATTATGGTGGCTGTATTTGCCATTTTTTATATTATAAGGAATTGGTCCAGTTTAAACAATGATTTAAAAAACCGGGTTCAATCCAAATATCATAATATTTTGATAGTAAATTAGCAAAATATGTCTATGAAAGCATTGGTAAATATCAAAAACAAGTTCAAAGAAAATTCTTTCCATAATTAATCCAAAGTTTCACCTAATTGTTCAGAAACTCACTATGAGACTTGTAACAGCCTTGTATTGAAAAATGAAGTCCCTTCAAACTGGGCTTTCCTCTGCCAAAATGCCTTCTATAGTCTTTCAGCATAGACTGTTATCAAAGCAACAAAAGAACTAAAATGCAACCAGTTTTATTGCAAATTATCTGATCATTTTAAAATGTAATGATTGTTTCTACCTTTAAAAATTTAATAATTTTTAAACTAGAGTTAAATGTACTTTCCAATCACTCTACTTTCGCAGAAGGTAGTTTCAGATGACATACCAATATTGCTTTATAAGGTTGTACATCTCTTGGCCTTTATGAGGGAAGAGAATTTTTTAAAGTTAGATAGTGGCTTAGATATCATAGTCCAACTCCCTCAATTTATGGGTAAAGAACCCGAATAGAAAGTTTTCCTGACTTCAGGGCTGGTATTCTATCAACTACAGTATCTATTTACCCTGAGAACTGACATTTTAAGTGAATCTTGTTTGCATTAAAAAAAAAGTCTTGCACATCTATCACTACAGAAAAACTGGTAACATTCAGTTGAGGGAAATATCCTGAATGCTAAAATTATAGTACTTAAAAAAATATAAATATTTCTTAACCATTTAATCAAAGGCTTAAAAAAAAAAAAAAAAAGGAACTGATTCAAGGGCAAAACTAGCAGCAAATACTAGTTTTTAAGAACAAACCTCTCAGGCATAATGTAATAATTGGACTTCTACTTCTTGGCTATCTCCCCTAAACCATATCTCCTCATTATCAGTTACATCATTTTGATCAAACACCTCAGGGGTCTATTACTATATCATATAGTCACTCCAAGGGCCTTAAAATCTCAGTGTTTAGAAAACTAGTGAAAATTTTACAAGCTGTAATTATTCATGTCTCCATGTGATTTAAGGTAAATTATTTCTAAATCTAAGATGGATATATTACATAGAAATCCTTCAGGTCTTATTGACAGTTAAGCAGTGTTTTATTCTTTTCAGACCTAAAATTCATAACAATAATAGTTTCATCATTTCCAATAAAAAAATTAGTTGGTGTTGAAATAATAAAAGTGATAAAATATTTCTCTTTTGAATTGTATCTTAACTAGTATTGGATGAAGTTGTTCTAGAATGACAATTGGCTTTGTTACTGAAATACTGACTCTTGCAGAAATAAATCCCCACAAAGTTCTAAATCCCAGAAGAAAATATTTTGTGGGATAGTCTTATCCAAGGGTTAAGTTTAAAGTAGTGATATCAAAACTTTTTTCAGCATTTACTTATAACACTTTGGGGGGGGTAGGGGAGGAAAAGTTGGCCTATACCTCTTAATTCCTTCAAAGTTCAATTTCAAGCCATCTTCTGCCTTTCTTGACCTTCACCCACTCTACCCAAGCAGCTAGTGCCTCTTTCCAAAATCATCTAGCTTCTATTGTGTATAACTCTATTTACATACACACTGCTGGAAACTTGACTAAACTCTTCAAGGGCAGAGATTGTTGCACTTTTTCAGAGGATGTCCAGAACAGACCAAAGCCCCATCTTCACTCAGAGCACTGATTTTTTTCCCCAATGCCCAGCTGATTGCTCAACTTAATTGGTCTCCATATCACAACCACATGCCCAGCCCCTAAAAGGATAGAAGGTAGGGAGAAAGGAAAACTAGCAAGCTACACTGACTCTGCTGCTGATTCTATCCTCTCAATCTACTCAAGCTACTCCCATCTCTGACTACTCCATGAGCCAGGAGTTGGAGTTCTAGCCAGGCAACCCAGATATCCCATGCTTCTTGTCTAGTCTCTATTCAAATGGATCAGGTCCTTACTGACTCAGCCTGTGTCAGTCTCATAGTTCAGATCTTGGAGGGAGGTGAAAAAGAACAGCAGAACTAGTATCCACCTCCCTGAAGATGCAATGGCCCAAATGGAGCAGCTTTTGATAGAAAATGTTTGTCCAAGTAATCTGATAATCAGCATTAGGGAGTGCATGTAACAGTGTTTCAGAAATCAGGAAGACCTTTGTTCTGATCTCACTTCAGACACTAGTTGTGTGACCCTGGGCAAGTCAGGGAGTTTCTTTGGGCTTCAATTTCCATATCTGTAAAACAAAGGAGCCAGATTCTGTGATTCATAAGATGTTGTCCATCTTATAAATCTATGCACTTATTATCTATATTTTTCTTCAAGCATCCCCACTAATCATCTCTCCAATTCCCTCCCCCCTTTTCCTTTACTCCCTGTCCTCCAGACTCCTGGTCTAGAAAATTGCATTTAGAAATGAAACTCAATCCTTTTCAACTCAGCTTCTCTTTTCAAAGAGCTGGAAACAGTTCCACAGAAGCTTTTTCTTCCTCTACAGTAGAATGAATCTGATAGAGAACCATGGCCTTTTAAGACCACCCCTAAGATAAAAAAGTGTGGCATAATTTCTGGTATGCAGTTCTGGTACACAGTTCTTAGTATTAGGGGCTTAGTCTTGGTTCAAACACTGAGTAAGTTACTGCTGGACAACACTGTTTAACCCAAGCCCTATTTTTTTTTCATGCCATTCACCCTTAAAAAAAATTATCTGAAATGATTCCTTTACAACTGTGGGAAAATGGAAAAATGAAAATACTTTCAACTGGGTATTAAAAAAAAAAAATCAATGATGTTCCATAAATAAAAACTAAAGTCTTGAACCTAACTCCCCAAAAAGTAGAAACTCCTTTGTGACCTTTTTTCCCTCTTACCACTAGTGAATCATAGTTGACATTCTTATTAACATTATCACAGAATCTTTAAAGATACCTCAAATTATCTAAATATAATCCATATTTGAACTGAAATCTCTTCTACAATATATACCTGACAAGTGGTTATCCAGTCTTTTCTTAGTCCCATGAGAAATCCCCTGAGAAGCAGTCTCTTACATTTTTGAAAAGCTTTATATTGAGTTTTTTCCTCCTTATATATGAAGCCTGAATCTGCTCTTTGCCCTTTCTATCCAGTACTGCTAATTCTGTGGCCTGTAAACAAGCAGAATGGGACTGTGACCTATTCTATATTTAAGACCTTAATATACTTTGACATCTTTCATGTCTCCCCCAAATCTTCTCTTTGCCAAGTCATTCATCTTTAATTTCTTCACATGATCATCAAATGGTACCATCTCTAATTTCCTTACTCTCTGGTTGTTTTCCCTAGCCAAGTTCCAATTTAACAAAGTATCTCCTAAAATGTTAGACATAAAATTGAACCAAATATTCTAAACATGGTTTGACCAAGATAGAGTAAAAGAAGATAGATTACCAACTCATTTATTCTGTATACTAGCTCTCTCTCTCTTAAGATAGCTTCAAAGTAGATGCTGGTTTTTATTGTTATAGCCCATGTTGACTATAAGTCACTAAAACCTTTCAAAACTCTCTCCTCACCCAGCAACTGCTATCTGATCACATAACCCCTATACTGAATTTGTGAGATTATTTTATGTAACCACATACATAATTTTAAACTCATATCTGTATGTAATTTTACTTTATTAATAATTTGGCTCATTGTGTTAAGCTGTCAAGATCTTTTATGGAGCAGATGGAGTCAAAACCATAAGCATTTACTAAGCATCTACTATTTTAAGTGCTGGGAACACAAAGAATTGCTTCCTTACCCCCACCAAAAAAAAAAAAAAAAAAAATGCTCAAGGAACTTACAGTCTTATTGGGAAGACAATATGCAAACAAATATGTACAAACAAGAAATAAGATATGCTAAATTGGAGATAATCTTAAGAGGGAAGGCACTAGCATAAATCCCATCTTGTAAAAGATAGGTTTAGTTGGGATCTGAAGTCAGGGAACCCAGGAGGTGGAGATGAGGAAGACAAGAATTCCAGGTATGAGGGGAGATATCCAATTGAAATGAATGAAATTGGGAGATGTCTGAGAATAGCAAATAAGGCTATGTGTTGTTTGAGGAACAGCAAAGAGAACGTTGGAGTAGAGAAAAGTAAGATATAAGAAAACTGGAGAGGTAGGAGACAGCCAGGTTATGAAAAGATTTTATTACTAAATAAAGGATTTTGCCTTGAACCTGGAGCCATGAGAGAATACCAAAGGGAAGAAGTTGGCATAGTCAGATTTGTGTTTTAGGGAGATCACTTTGACAGCTGAGTGGAGGAATACTGGATTTAAGATTTTGTTTCTGGAAATCCAATGTTTTTGTTATCCTTCTTGACTTTGTGTCATCTGCAAATTTCTTTAGCAACAGTTTTAAGTATTAAGTATCAATGACAAAAATGTTAAAAAAGCATATGGCCAATAGCATTGGACTAGATTCCTTTCTCCAAATTTATATTGACCCATTAAAAATTACTCTTTTGGTCAATTCAATCAGTTCCAAACCCTCTAAATTATACTACCATTTGATTTAACATTCCAATGTAAATCAACAATAATAATTCAAGTTTGTTTAGTACTTTAAAGTTTCACAGTTGTTTCCTCACAATCTTCCTGTGAGATCAAAAACTTCATTTGGAGAAGAAACTCCAAGATTATAGAAGACTTTGCTAAGCAAATGTCTGAGATAAAAATGTGAATCCAGGTATCTTGCTTCTGGGTGTAGTATTTTTTCCACTATGCACCATGCTGCTTCTCATAAATAAAATGAGAGTTCTTCAAGTACACTGATGAAATACTTTTCTCTACAACATTCTCTTAATTCATTAGGCCAGTCATTATGCCACAAAAAGGAAACTGCTTCTTTTTCCAAATTCTCAAGAACTACCTCTTTATTAATGTCAAGAATCAAAGTCATTCTCAACAATCTCTAATTTGGATATTCCACGCTCTTTCCAATTTTAAAAATAAAGACATTTATTTATCTTCAGCTTGGCAATACCTCTCTTTTTACCACTAATTTTCCAAGATTACTAATAAAAATAAGTTCATCATTTATATCCACTAAGTTTTTCAGAACCCTGGTGCCTTGAAATCTGCCATGGCCAAAGCTCACCCCAAATTTAAGCTGCTATAGAGGTTTTGCTGTTTCCCTTATTCCCCTCCCCGAGGATTCTGAATAAAAACTAAAATAAGATTACTTAAAATATTAATGCATCTATGTAGTTATATGACCATGTAGCCAACTCTGGCTTTCATCTCTGTCCTTACCTCACAATGTTGAATGGTGTTCTGTTCTTGATCACATTGTCTTCAATTTCTTCTACAGTTAATCTAAGTTGCACACTCTTACTAAGTGGTCTACTTTACCCAAATCTGATCATTCCCCTTCTTGAAATCTTATATTTTTCCCATATCTACAAGAAAAAGTCTTAACCTCTTAGCCCTGGTCTCCAAAATCTAGACCAAACCTATTCTTTTCAACTTTATTCACCAATGAACACAGCTCCAGTAGGTTTTTACAGTGGCAAAAACACTGAACTGCACTCAGCAGAACTTAGTTGAAATTCCATCTCTGATATTTAATATTCATAAGCTCAATTATATCTGTAAAATAAAGAAGCTGAACTAGATGACCTCAAGAGTCCCTTTTCAGCGGTATCTATGATACTATATAAATATATAAATCTTTCTGACCTTTAAAGCCAATTAAACCCAAATCTCCTAAATAAGTTTATTTCTACCCCAAACCAATCTCAGTATTTTCTCACCTACTCTGAACTTCTACAGCAGCTAATGATCTCAGCACTCAAATACTGAAGTGGGTTATCAATTATTTTTTCATTTATAATCATCTTTTTGTCTATTTCCTCAAACTAAATCATACAACTTTTGAGATACCTTTGTGTCCTCACTGAAATGATGTTAATTATGTGAATAATAGCTCAACAAGTTTCATTACTAAATTATTAAATCAATTTTAAAATCTACAATGTCCTCAAATAAAACCGAAATTGTTCTCAAAATAACTATATTAATTTCTGATTTGGAGATAAAAGTTTACCTCCTAATGACACTAGGAATATAAGTTTCACTTAGTAAATAGGTCATCACTCAATTTTTGATGTAGTTGCCAAGTTAATCATGGGGAAAAAAATAGAAAATCTCAAGTTAATGAAATGTTTAGGGAATAATATTCCAGTTAAATGAAATATTCCCAATTTACTGAACTGGTAGTGGGAAAATTACTACAAGAGATACCAAAACATTTGTGTTTTGGCTGCAGCTCCACGTCTGCTAGAAAGTCAAAGTTTGAACCACATCGATTTATCCACAAAACTAGGATAACAATATCTGCTCTTCTTGTCTCAATGGACTGCACATGGATCAAACTAGGATGTATATGTTTGCACTTAATATTAATGTACAATACAAATGTTAAAGATCATGAATGAATATTTTTCACTTCATTCCATTTCACTAAAATTTTCATAAAGTATATTATCCTGCTTTCTGCTTTAATAGGAAGTGATGAGTACCAAATGTGTGGTACAGATAATAAATCCTTTAAGAAAGTAGAGGGGCAAGCAATCATTGAGGGTTGGAGTACTCAAGAAAGGATCTGAAGAAAACCTAAGCTGGTCCTTGTAGGCTTCTCAGGTAGAGACAAAGTGTCAAACATTTTAAGTAAGTTGAAACCCTCTAAGCAACTCTTAAGAAGTTAAGAATCCACAATGGAGAACAGAGAATAGACTAGTTTGGAACAAAGAAGAGTTCCTGTAAAAAGATAGTAGAGAATGAAACTTAAAAGACTGGCAGAAATAAGACTGCAGAAGGGATTAAATATCAATCTAGGGTGTCCAATCCCTATCCTATATAGAAGAGCCACAGAAGGTTTAGAGACAAAGATAAAGATAAACATTTACAAAATAAATTTTTGGTTAAAATCACATGATAGTGGTTGGAAAAGAAACATAGAGGGATCAGATTCATAACTGATATAGGTCCAACTGAATGAGGAATCTGGGTTCAAATATCACTTTCAATGTTTACCACCTCTGTGAAACTTTGGGGAATCACCTAATTTCTTATTCCTGAGTTTCCTAATCTATAAAATGCAGAGGCTGAATTAGGTGACTCTAAGGTTCTTTTCAATTCTATGATCTTGTGACTATGAGACTATGTTTTAAGTAATGAGGTTTTTGATAAAAATAGTGACGAGTAGGTAAAGGATGGAAATGCATGAAGGAAAATCAAAAAGATTTAGTAATTATTTAGTAGTTAAAATATATGTAGAATGAGAAGAAGGAATTATGAGAGTTTCTAATGTTTATTAAGTACTTACTCTATGCCAGTCACTGTGCTAAGCACTGGGGATGCAAAATAAGACAGGCGATGCAAATACAATCTTCTAATAATGTGGAAGAAGTATATAATATGTATTTTGCATTGAATATCTTGTTAACTTTTGAGTACTTGGACAATACAAACATAAGTAAAACTATTCTGTTTAAAAAAAATGATTATTTACCCTATAAATTATATTATTTAGACTCAGAATGTTTTTTTTTTTCCAGAATTACAATGTATTAGAAAAAAAATTAGGACTAGTAACCATTGATCTCAAAGACTAACTTAAAAGATTAAGTTCTCTTGGTTCAGAATGTTTTTAAATAGTTGTACAATTCAAACTTAAAATAGTGACTCTTCTGCCTAATTGTCTATTTAGCTTCATTCAGTCACTCATGTAAATGAAGTAATGCTAGCTGGCACCTAAAATCACCAGAAAGAAAATAATGGACAGAATATCTAACACAAATAATTTATATTAATATCTCTAAGAATACTGGGTTATATAAACATTTTACATATAATCATGGGTTGATCTTGCCTTTCCACAACTAAAAAAATAAGAATTTTTAAAATTATACCAAACATGAAGTTCCATAAGCTTCATAGTTACCTTTACTTTTTCCCTTCTTAAGCAACAGAATAGACAATTTTCATTAAAAGTCCAATCAGAAACACCTTCAGGTTCACAGTCTGTAAAATTATAGCAACAGCAAATTACTTATGGTAACAAATATGCTTAAAAGCAGTTTAAATAATCATTTACTATAAAGTAAAATAATGCTTTACCTTAAAGTGCTAAATTCTATATTAGCACTATATTTGTATTTATATGAATGTATGATTGCTTTACATAAAAGCATTTTTTGTCTAACATTCATGTCCATAGCTTTAAAAGAAATATGTATGTATGTGTGTACGTGCACTGTGTATAATTTCAATCAATATGGAACTGTGAACAAGAGGGGAGGGGAGTGAAGAACAAATCACCAAGGTAACATAGATTGTCTGGAGACTAGCATTTCTGTTATTAGGAAAGCAGAGAGGGGGGGCAGGGGGGCGCAGGGAGAAAGACTGAATACCTTTAAATAAACTGAGATCTTTTAATAATCCAGGTCCAAACAGCCCTTCGAGGATACTTTCAAACCCTAAGAACAAAGGGGGAAAATGTTAGTGTATCTCCAAAAATGTACAACAGTAGGTCTATAATAATGATAATATGCATTTATCTATTGCTGGGGTTTGGGGTAAAGGGGGCGGGGAAAAAGGACTTTGTCTTTTAGTACTAAAAGATCCCTGGGTCATTTGTGAAGAAATGAAATATGATAAGCTTTAAGAATTTCTATACTTTTATCGAACATTCCATATAAATCCCCACCCACTCACCCCACACACACACACCACACACACATACAAGCTAGACATTAGTAGAAACAACTTTAAAAATAAAAAAATTCACTGGTGACTCCATATCCAAAAGAACACTTTCCCAAAAATGTCTTGACATTTCTTATATTCTATAGACTCAATTTCTTACAGCCTAGAAACTAGATTTCAAAAGATTGTCTCTTTTCTGCTTGTTCACTATTGCTCTTCTATCTTATTAAGCAATTCTGACCCACTGACTGAATCTAAGTAGATACTTTCTAAATTACAGCCAAGAATTAAATTGAAAATTTAGCAATAAATGAATGAAAAATTTCTATATTGCTGAATAAAATAACTAATCATAATCTCAGAGTATCCCTGCTTTCTCTTCATACAACAATCATCTAACATCTTTGGTACAGTCAATCACTAACCCATAATTTCTGAGAAAAGAAAGGTTCAGATTAAATCTGACCACAATTGAACAGATGATAATCAGATGTTCAAAACCAAAACACCAAGTATACCCAAGAGAAAATGAAAAATTCTAAAACCACAATACCCTAGTACTATCACATGGTCATGTCTAATGAAAAAGACCTATTCACAGAAATGCAGAATATACCAGAAAGGTTGTTTCAAATGATAGAATCTGCATTATTTGTGTGAAAGGTACACAGGTAAAATTCCATTCCAAAAAATACAATTACAAGGATCAGTTTTATGCTTTTATATTTTCTGTGAGACTTACCTAGGTAAATATAAAGCAGAACAACTTCCATCAGTCTTCTTATTTAGCCTGATTGTTTCCAACCTTTCCATAATCCCCTCATAGACTATGCCTTCTAGTTCTACTATCTCAAGAGATCAAAGTCCCTTTTATTGTCCCTATTCATTGCTTAAATCTCATTCTAGTCACAATCAGCTCTACTTCATTGATGATTTCTCTGCTGTCTTCTCTTAACTCATTCAGTGACTTCCCATGTATATCTGACACAATGTATTTCTTACATGCAGGTCATCACTGGAAACAAACTTCAACCCACACATGCTCATCTTTACAAGACTCTCTGAAATTAGTTGCAATTTTGATTCTGAGAATCCCAGACATAAAGAATTACACACACACACACACACACACACACACACACACACACACTTAAACATAGATTTTTGTTGTCACTAGCATTTTGGGACCATGGAAAAAATGTGAAACAATTTTAGGCTCAGCAATATAAATGTTAGAAAAACAACTCAGGTACATGTTTTGGTTTTTGGGGTCTTTTTTGATCCATTTCAATATGGATTGTAGAACAATCTTTTTCTAGTTATTGTAGATTTCACTGAAAAATTTTCTATGATCGAAACGTTTCCTCATCTCCTAAATTATTCGTGCACCCTTAATCCTCTGAAGTGTAACTATTCATCCCATCTTTAATTGAAACTGTTTTCTCCAGTTACTAAGGACCTTTCATTGCAAAATCTAAGGATCTTTTTCAACATTCATCCTTAAGCTCTCTGCATTTTTCTCTTTAATATTCTCATTTAGGTTTTCATAATACTTCTCTAATCCATTCTCCTCATACCTACTTAAATACCTCTCTTTTTCAGTATCTCTTACCGAGGTCTCATCTCTTAGTGATGAGTCTCATCCCTAGAGAGAATTTATCTCTCAAGGCACTGTCAAGGCACTCTCTCTATCCTTTTTCACTTGATAATCTTAACATCTACTGTACTACATAGGATTCTCTTCATAGATTTTTCAGCCCTAACCTCTCTTTTGATCACCAGTCTCTTACCTGTAACTGCTTAGACATCTTGAACCACAGATCTTAAAATTTAGCATGTTTGAAAATGGACTCCTTTTTCATGCTTTTTATTGTTTAAATTTCACTTTATTTGCAATCCTGAATTTTTCCCTCCTTCTTCCCCTTCTCTCACCGACTAAGAAAAACAAGAACAAAACCTGTTATAAATATGTATAGTCAAACAAAATAAATGCTCTCATTTGCCATATCCAAAAAAGGTCATAATATGCTTCAATGCTTCAACACTGAGTCCATAAGTTCTCTATCTGAAAGATGGATAGCATTTTCAGCATGATTCCTTTGGAATTATCATTGATTACTGTATTGATCAGTTATGAAGTCTGTCACAGTTAAATATCATTACAATATTGCTATATGACAATATCATATTATGTATATAGTTTCTCTGGTTTTGTTCATTTCATTTTGTATCTCCCTAGGTCCCCTCCATCCCCTAAAAACATTCCCTTTGTCATTTCCTATAGCATAATAGAATTCTGTCACATACACATAACTTATTCAGTCATTGCCCTAACTGATGAAAATCTCCTAAGTTTCCAATTTCTTTGACAATACAAAAAGAGCTGTTATGTTTTTGTTTATATGGGTGCTTTTCTTTGTACTTTGATCTCTTTGGGGTATAAATCAAGTAGTATTACTGAGCCAAAAAGTTTGCATATTTTTATAGCTTTTAGACCCAGTTCTAAATCATTCTCCAAAATGGCTGGGCTAGCTAGCTCCCAGCTCTACCAACAGAATGCATCCGTTTAACTATTTTCTCACATTCCTTCTAGCATGGGGCATTTTCCTTTTCTGTCATTTTATCCAATCTGATAAGTGTAAGATGATGCCTAATAATTGTTTTAATTTTCATTTTTCTCATCATTAGTAATTAAGGACTTTTAAAAACATAACTATTGATAGCTTGGATTTCTTCCTATGAAAAGTATCTATTCATATCTATCAATTAGGAGATGCCTGTTATTCTTACAAATTAGAATCAATGCTCTCATATGAGATTTTTATCATAGAAAAAGACTGCAAAGACTTTCCCCCTCAGTTTTCTGCTTTTCTTCTAATTCTGGTCATGAACTTTTATGTATAGCTGTCACAGGTAATTTCTTCTATGTTTCTCCAATTTGTTTATGATGTTAAAATCTTGTACTAATTTGCAACTTGTCTTAGTATATAGTGAGATGTTGATTTATATACCTAGTTTCTGCCACACAGCTTTCCAGTTTTCACACTCGTTTTGTCAAAAAATAAGTTCTTGTTCCAATATCTTGGGTCTTTGGACTTGTTAAACACTAAATTATTGTACTAACTTACTTATTCCTACTGCATAGCTAATCTGTTCTGCTCATCAATCTCTCTCAATAGCCTACCTGTGTTCTAAACTGTTTTTTTTTAATCAATTAAAGTTTTGTAGTAAAGGTTTTGAGCTATGTCTCATCCAAGCCCTCTTCCTTCCCTACATGTAATAAAAAAATTAATTCCCTTAATATTTTTAACCTCTAATTTCTCCAGAAGAATTTATGATATTTTTCTAGCTCTATAAAGTTCTTTGGTAGTTTAATTGATGAGAAACAGGATAAACAAATGTTGTCTCAATCTACCCACAACCAATTAATATTTCATCATTTAGACCTGTATTTGAATAGAATATTTTATAATTATATTCATATATATAGATCACGTGTATCTTGGAAAGTAGACTCTCAAACATTTTTTGTATTATCTCTAGCTATTTTATTTTATTTTCCCCCTGAAACAATTGGGATTAAGTGACTTGCCCAAGGTCACACAGCTAGGAAGTGTGAAATGTTAAATGTCTGACACAAGATCTGAACTCCCATCCTCATTACTTATTCTATACCACCTATCAGCCCATCTCTATTTTAAACATAATTTTACTGTCTCTTCCTGCTGGATTTTATTGATAATATCTAGAAATGCTGATATTTTATATGGATTAATGCTACAACTTTGCTAAAATTGCTCATTGCTTCAATTAGTTTTTTTTTTTAGCTGATTTCCTAAGGTTCTCTAAGTAAATCATTAAAAAATGTGGAAAGAGTGGGATTTATGAATCATATAACAGAGGAGAAACAAGTGCAATACAGCCTTACACAGAAACATGTGAATGTAGTATTTGTGTGTGTTTATGACTATAAGTGTGTGTGTGTGCATAATTATATCCTTGCTTAATTGTAGCCTTTTAGAGGAAGGTAGGGAGAGAAAGGAAAGGACAAGAAAATAAAGCAATAAATGTACAGCAGACAACAAAAGAAAACCTACAAGGAAGCAAAGAAAAGATGGACAGCTCTGAATACAATGTATACTCTTTATTACATAGGCTTTCTTGAAATGAAAGTTTCTTTCATATTCTGAATCCTCTCATGTTCTACAGTGCACCTACAATTTTTTTTTTTAGCATTACATTCAATAAATCAAAAATAAATAAATAAATCGAGGGGGGTCATAAAAGGAAATTGTTTCAGTGATTCATTCTTTGACCCACTTATTTTTTAGGATTTAGTTTTCAATTAATTTTTTGCATTTTGCCACAAAGGTTTTTTATTTGATGTAATTTTCATTGCATTATGCTACTTTGCATTTGTTTTATGAGATTTTATATACTAGATGGGCAACTTTTACCAAGATACCATACACAGGTAAGAAATAGGTAGTCTTCCTATTTCCACCCTCAGGGTCTATCATTTTCTAAAAATCTATACAGGCCCTTCATTTATTTTTATTAATTTATCTAGATATGAAGGCTAAATTGAAAAATTACAGATATATTCTTTATAATTTATTCTTCCTGTAATTCATTCAATTTTTCCTTTAAGAATGTAAATGTTGTATGACTAATATGGAAATGTTTTTACCATAGATCAAACTGCTTGACTCAAGGTTGGGAGAAGGGGAAGAAGGAACCAAAGACTTTGGAACTCAACATTTAAAAAAGAATGTTAAAACTTACTTTTATATGTAATAAAAAATTTTTTAAATAACATTATTCAAAAAAAATGTAGGCAAGCCATTTAATGTATATTTAGTATAAGAATTAATTCATTATTTATCTACTCTATCCCCTTATTTTAACTTTATATGTATATTCCAGTTTCAAGTGTGTCTCTTGTAAATATATTGTGGGATTATAATTTCTAATCTATTCTGCCTACCTCTTCCACATTATGGGTGAGTTAAACCCCTTCACAGACACAGTTACAAGTGCTATTTCTTTCCATCCTGTTCTCTTATACTTTTCCTTTTTTTTTCTGTCCTCTCCTTAAGAAAATTCTTTTGCTTCCGACAAATCCTGCTCTCTTATCCTTTTTCTTTCCCTTTTGTATCTTTGATGGTTGAAATGTATTTGTGTTCCCAAGTGCAAGTATGTTATTTATTCTTCCCTCCTTAGTTCAGATGACAGGTTCTGAGTGTTGCCGCCCATTCACCCCCACTTCCTTCTTCTTGTATAGACTTTTACTTGTGCACTTGATTTATACTTTCTCCCTTCTCTCAGTGTATTCCTCTTCCACACCCTTTCCATTCTTCTTAAATTAAAATCATCAAAACATCATAAAATCACACCGAGATTCTCTAATTAGATTCCTTATGATGACTAATAATAAAGGTTCGGTGAGATCAAATGTAACATTTCCCCATGAAAAAAAATATAGCAAGCCCATGTTTCTCTTGACTTCTACTCAGCTCTAACCTTTTTAAAATCAGAAATGATTAGAAATCTTTGATTTCATTAAAGGTCCGTTAAAGGTCCATTTTTTCCCTGTAGAATTATATTCACTTTTATTGATTAAGTTATTCTTGTGTATAAGCCTGAATATTTTGCTTTGTGAAATATCTAAGCTCTCATCAACTTTGTGATGGCTTGTACTAAATCATGTGTGATCCTGACTATTATTCTTTGGTACTTGAATCTTTCCTTGTTGGCTACTTGCTTTTTTTTTTTTTTTTTTTAATTTGATGTAAAAGCTAAAGTTTTAGCTATGTTTCTAGAAGCTTTTATTTTGCGGTTTCTTTCAGGAAGTAACCAGTAGATACCTTCTATTCCCTCTTGTCCTTTAGTTCTAAGAGATCTAGGCAGTTCTCCCTCCTATTCCTCCATTATTTCTTGAAATAACATTTAGGCTTTTTTGGGAGGTGGGGAAAGGGCTAAGGAAATCATGATTTGTAGGCAATACAATGATTCTTAAAATTATTACTCCTCAATCTGTTTTCCAGGTCAATTTTTTGTTGAGATACTATATATTTTCTTCTATTTTTTTCAGTCTTTTGATTTTGCTTTATTATTTCTTTTTTCCATGTCTCGTGGAGTAATCAGCTTCTATCTGGTCAATTAATTTTCAGGGAGTTATTTTCTTGGGTTGACTTTTGTATTTCTTGTTCCAAAGGTCCTCTTTTCATATTTTTCTTCTATAACTCATTTCTTCACCTACTTTTCTCATTTTTTAAAAGTAATTTTTTAGCTTTTCTTTAAACTCTTGCTTGAACTCCACCAGAAATTCTTGTGATCCAAATTCCATTTTTGCAATTGGTCTTGAGTTCAAATTGCTTTTTTTTTCCTTTGAGATTTTGTTTGTAGGTGTTTTCAAGTCTATTCATCTAGGTTTATATTGCACTTCCCTCTCAGTATGGAGGGATTCTATTTTTGGGGGGAGGGGGTGTTCATTCTTGCAAATTAATTCTTAACTTTGAACTTAGTACTGGGCAAAGGAATACTTTAAGGGAAGCTATGGCCTTAGCTTTTGTTTTCTTTTATCTGTCTGCTAATTTCACAGCTCAGGTAGGGTGTCAGGGGCAGTAAGCTTTCAGTGTTCCCAAAATGATGAGATTCAGGGCAAAGCCTTCTCATTACCCTCCTGTTCTGAGTTCTATAAGTTCCTGACCCAGGTTTGGTGGGTCTGTTGCAGTTTGTCCCTGGTTGAAAGGTTCACTAGACTGATGCTCAATTCAACACTATCATTACCCATTAGAAGGTTTTAAAGCTTCTCTTTGGTCTCGCAGGGGTCCTCAAACTATGGCCAGTGGGCCAGATGCAGCAGCTAAAGACATTTATCTCCCTCACCCAGGGCTATGAAGTTTATTTAAAGGCCCACAAAACAAAGTTTTTGTTTTTACTATAGTCCGGCCCTCCAACAGTCTGAGAGACAGTGAACTGGCCCCCTATTTAAAAAGTTTAAGGACCCCTGGACGCTAGAGCTTCTACTCTGGTTATTTCACTGCAAAATTTCACCCTGACCTAAAAGCTAGAAATACGCTGCTCAATGGCCTAAATGACATTTTGAATGTCGAAGCTGTGTTAGGACTACATCTTTGTTAATTTGGACATTTTTATTCTTATTTTTCCACTATTAATTTGAAGTACACATTTAGATTCTTAGAACTAAGCAAATGTGATTTTGCTCACTGAAGTTTGATGTTGATTTGATTGTCTTCCCCTCTATTTTCTTATACCACTACTACTATTTCTCTATTCTTTAGTCCTTTTAGAGGCAATGGTATATAATATAAGTGGGTTATTTTTGTTCCAAAATTGAGAATGAAAATTTCACATATGATTATTTCCCCTAAATAAAGACATCTGTTCTATATAAAGTACACCTTGTTCAAATGTAAATGTTCCCCCATGCTTCTGGGATTAAAATCACACAATTTTGGATTGCTTCCAAAACTTGTTTCTTGTCAGTATGCGATCTGCTAGCCTCTTCCCTTGGACTGCTCTTCTCCATACTAGATCTGTAATCCAAAATTGCATGGTAAGTGACAGCTGCTAGATGGTAGTCATTCATGTACCCTGCAATACTCATCCCTGAGATCCTCAGGGATCTTGTTCTGCCTTGGTCCCTTGGTCTCAGCTTTTTTAGTTCTTGAATACAGGAATGCTTCAAATGGCATGTTGCTGACCAGATCCTGAACCTAATATCTACAGACCTCTATGTCTCCCTAAGCCTCTGTGGGCTGGAAAAATTACTATTGCCTTTGTTTCCTGATCAGAATTTGGTCTGGTATTTTTCTTAGATATTTGTGAAAAGGTCTGTTGAGAGAGTTAGGCTTTAGTTCCTTCTAATACTCTAGCATCTTGAGTTACCCTAAGAGTTCATTATTTCTTAAACCCCTCCCCCCAATCTTTGTCTAATTTTCTTATTAATATCTACAGTGCCATTATCCTCCCATTCACCCAGGCTCTGAACTTACAAGTTATCTTCCTTGCTGACCCCTCCAATACCAATCTGTTGCCAAGTTTTGTAGATTCTACTTTCCTAACATCTCTCATATACAATTCTTTCTCTCTTCTAACACTACTATCACCTTTACCTCACACCTGGACTATTGCAGTAATCTGCTTAGTCTACCTTTCTCAAGTTCATCTTCTACTCAGCTGATAAATTTATCATTCTAAATCTCTATTCAGCTGTCACATTTAACCTGACCATGTCACTTCCTTTCCCATATACAATAAACTCCAAAGGGTCTCTTTTACCTCCAATATGAAACATAAAATTCTGTTTGTCTTTTAGACCCACCTCCCACCATTGAAGTACCACAATAATTCAGTCACAATAACCACGCTGCTATTTCTTTCTACTGATTCCAAGCATTATCACTGGCTATCACTCATGCCTGGAATTCTCTTCCCCCTCATTCCCACATCCTTGCTTTCATCAAGGCTCAGCTAAAATTATTTTTGTAAGTCTTTCCTGATATTCCCTTTAACTCCTTCCCTATAAAATTATCTAAATTTATCCTGTATATATCTCCTTTGTATATAGTTGCCTGCATGATTTCACTCCCATAAGACTGTGAAGTACTTGAGTTCAGGGATAGGTTGTTTTGAGGGTTTTTTGGGGGGTGAGGAAGGGATTACCAACTTTCTTACAAAGATCCATTGCTAATACAAGGTATTTTTGCTAGCTATGTAGTTCTCATTTGCTCTTTGTATGGTTGATGTCAATACTTAATGGATTACTGAACAGTTATCACCAGAGTCAAGTAGTTTGTATAATTCTTATGCACAGATGGAAGACATTATATCTGAGAAAAGAGCAACCAAGACTGCATCTTATTCTGAATCAAAAGAATTTTTAATACCAGCAGAAACAGAACTTTGCTACTCTACACCTTTCACTCTACTGTGCCAAAAATTGCCTGTAAAAGCCAATTTGTTCTTTTATTCATATTTTTACTAATACTTTCAGTATGTCAATATGTTCCTTTTAAAAATTTTAGATGATAAAGGCAAATTGCTTATCTGTGTATTGATGTTTTTTTGTTTGAAGCAAAAAATCATTTCCCCCCCCTACACTCAGAATCTTCTCCTAGAAGTTGTCTTTAAAATGATCCCCAAGTACTTTTAAAACAAATTATCACCACTATAATATTTTTCTGAAAATACATCTAGTCAAATCCAACTATTTTCTCAACTTAAAGAAAAATCTTTTTAGGAGCCATTTCGTCATTAAGGTAGTAGAATCCAATATAGTTAATCCAATAAGTACAGTCTGTATAACATATAAGCATGTATGCAAACTAATTTTAAATCTGCAGTTAGTCATCAGATGAACACAAACAAAAGAAAACTTTTAAACAGAATTTTTAGTCTTTAGGCAAAACCAAATGAATTAGTCAATGACAAAACAAAATGTGACTCTTCTGTGTCCTGTTCCAAGCCAAGCCTATGCAAAATTTGGATACCTTTACAAACCCTGATGTCTCATTATTTTTTTAAAAAGTAGTTATAATCCTTATGTACCTAATTTTGGTTGTACCTGATTCATTTGTTATCATCTCATAAAAATCTATCCAAATTTCTTGGCATGCTTCAGATTTGCCATTTCATGGCATCAAAATATTCCATTATATTAACTATATAATTTAAGTCATTTTTCAATAGTTGAACATAAGCTAGTTTTGTTTTTATTTTGTTATTGGATATTGAGTATGACTGTTTCTGTATATATATATATATATATATATATATGAATTTATTCATTTTATGATTTGGGGGATAAAGTTGGGATAAAATTCAAGCAAGTTCCAACTTATAAATTAAATATTGTTCTTCAAAATGTTTGCAAAAATCTCTATGTTAGCATCTTTGGGGATGGGGATGAGAGAGTACATTAGCCTATCTAATCAATGCAATGTTTAATTGTTTATAGAATTCTATTTTCTGAATATTGATATACAACCCAGTAGAGTACTAGACTCTACCATGATCCTATCTTATAACAAAAAGTTGGAATTTAAGACATTTCATCACAACATTCGCTATTTAAAAAGCAAATACTAAATTAATACAATAGTACTTAGAATGTTTTGCCTGTTCATGTATACATAATACAATGGAGAGTTTCTGTGTTGACCTTGGGCAAATCACTTAACTCAGACTCTAAATTTTTTCATCATGAGTGGATTGAACTATGGCTTCAGAGGTTTCTTCCAGCTTTAAAGCTGTGATTCTATGAACTTTCTTCACTCTTGTTTATTTTTAAATGTGTTATTGATACTTTAAAAAAAACTAACTACCATTACTACTTGTCCACACTAACACTTTCCTTTTCCCAAATAAAAGGCCTCTTTTATAATAAGTATAATTAAACAAAAAAAAAAAATTCATACAATACCCAAGTCTGAAAAATATCTCATTCTTCTTACTTCAGCAACATTTATTTTTAAGAAAACGTTATTTTTAAAAGTTGTCTTTCTTAAACTTGCAGGCTGAATCCAAATTCTACATTTTCCCCACTATACCACACTTACTGTTTTTTCATTTGGAAAACTATAGAATTTCAAGGAAGCTCCCTAAGTATATATCCTGTGGATATTTCAAATCCAATATGTCCAAAAGGTAACTCATTATAATTGAACTTTTCCCTTGAAACCTACCCCGCCCCGCCATCCCCATCTCTTGACCTCAGAGAGAAAGGGCAATTTCATTCTTGTTGTTATATCTCAATCACCCAGCAACTGGTATGTGGAAGGTCCAATAAATGTTTATTGATCTAATAAAGAAGTTCTCTCCTAGCTTTAATATTCTGTAATTCTATGGTTGAATGATACAAGTAGGGATACAATAAGGACAGTAGATTAGACACAAGGAACTCAAAGAGAAAATGATACAGAACATTGAGAAAGAATAAAAAAAGAGATACAAAGCAGAGTAAGAATTCTATTTAATTATACAGAAATGATCAGAAAAGCTAAAGCTCAAAAAGTGGTGAAGAGGAAAAGGTCAAATTACCCAATTTCAAGAATAAAATAAAGAAATTTCTAATATGATTACAAGCAACAAGATTTAACTATAACTTTTCTCAAAATAGGAAATGCATGAATTATGATAGCCTTATTGGTTATACATGCAAAAATACATTTGAATCGCTTTAAAATTTGTGGCTTAAATATTGTGCAATCATATTTTGCTAGCCCTCTGTTCACTGATGTTAATATTAATAAAATTGAACGGCATTAAATATTGGATTTAGCAGTTGCATAGCAACAGCAGAACATTTTATGTGCTATTGCTTGACATTAACAAAAGGCAAATAAGGAAAGAATGAATGTATTCAAAATTTATACTATGGACTCCACAGAACAGCCCTGAAGGGAAGCTCAGTAACAAAAAGCTATAAAGAACAAGAGACTGAAAAGGACCACCATACATACAGTAACAAAATATCTTTTCAACAAGAATTTCTATAGAATCTCTCTTTAACATCCTATAATCCTTATATCTACCCTCTCTTCATTCCAATCTATTCTTATCCTCAACACATTTATCTTCTTCCTAAAACACTATTTTATCAAAATATTATTCCCTTCAATAATTAAAAGACAAACCAACCAAAAAAATAAAACCCAAAAAAAACAAAACATTTTATTTGTTTCCTGTAGTCATACAAGAACAAATTCCTAACTTTGGCAAACTCCAGTCATAATATGTCGCCAATCTATCTTTAAAGAAACTTATCCCCATGTTCCTTAATATAAACTCCTTGCAGCTTCCTGGTTTTTGCTCATGTCTTCCCCCTTCTACAGCTCCACAACCTTATTCATGAGGCCTGAGCTCAGCCCAAGGATTTTTTATTCAATGAAGTTTCCTTAGGGCCCAATATCTCCCTACTAACTGCTATATTTTTACTTTCTGTGGCATTCATTGAACAAGCAGTACTACACTACAATGTGTATTTTTTGTTGTTTGGAATAGTTATTCAAATTTTATCTTTTTTGTGAACAATATAAGCCTTTTAAGAGTGTAGTAAAAGTTTCTTGTTTTCTCAAAAGGTGTTACACTCTGATTCATAATTTTATTGCTCCTGAAATTAGAAAGATTAAGAATATTAATTTTTATATCCAAAATATACTTGGAATTGATATTTGCAAGAATAGTTCCCAAAAGAACAGGAAGCTTTCCAAAAAAAAAGAAATACAGGCTGCCAAGAAAAGTATGAAAAATGCTCCAAATCACAATAAGGGAAACCCAATGTAAAATATTTCTGAGATTCTATTTCACATATTCCAGATTGTCAAAGAAAATAAAATAGGAAAGTGACAATTCTAAGAGTGGGGTATAAAGTAGGGCACACAAATGCACTATTGTGAACTAGCCTGACAATCATTCTGGAAACAATTTGGAACTATACCTCAAAAGCCATTTACACTGACCAAAACCTTTGACCCAGCCAAAAAACACTGCTGGGCCTAAATCCTGAAAGAGTTAAAAACAGAGGGAAAGGATTTATTTATGCAATCATATTTATAAGAGTGCTTTGTAACAAGGGACAGGAAACAAACAAACAAAAAAAAAGGTGCCCATTATTTGGGAAATGATTAGACATATTAATGTAAAAAAAAATAATAATAACAGGCCATGAGAAATGAGGAAAAAGAATGGATTCAGGAAAAT
The DNA here is from genome assembly GCF_902635505.1 of Sarcophilus harrisii. Classification (NCBI taxonomy): domain Eukaryota; kingdom Metazoa; phylum Chordata; class Mammalia; order Dasyuromorphia; family Dasyuridae; genus Sarcophilus; species Sarcophilus harrisii. Next base: position 590,346,357 of record NC_045427.1, on the reverse strand, counting down.
AAAACAAAAAACAACTAGGAAGATTTGTATGAACTGATGTAGTAAAGTAAAATAAATCCGGAAAAAAATCTGTACAAGTTAAAAGGCATTTATTAAGTACCTACTATGTACCTGGTACTATGCCTAAGGGGGAAAAAACATTCAGTCACCTCTACAACTCACCCTCCAAGGTGCCACTACCAAAATGATTTTTCTAAAGAGGAGGTATCATGTTATCTCTACTAAACAAACCCTATTATGTTTAAATCTTCTGGTTTGGTAGAACTCAATCTGGGGGGGAGGGGAAAGGGAGAGAAAAACAAGCAAATAATTATGTATTAACAAAATATATACTATATATATTATTATATATATAATATATTATTTGGAGATAATCAATGGATAAGGTGAATCAGGAAAAGTTTCTTGTATAAGGTGGGATTTTAGGTAGGATTTGAAAAAAAAAAAAAAAAAAAAGCCAAAAGGTAGAGATGAAGAGGAAGAGAACTTTAGACATGGGGAACAGATAATGAAAATGCCTACTTGGGAGATGGAATGTTGCAAGCAACAGCAAGGAGGCCAGTGTTACCAGATTGTAGATTATGTGGAATTGAGAGTAAATTGTTTTAAAAAAAAAAAAAAAAGAAAGAAAGAAAGGGGCCAGATTATGAATGACTTTAAAACTCAGAGGATTTTATATTTGATCTTAGAAGTAACAGGACCGACCCAAAGGCCACCATAATGCAATAATGAAAAAGAAAACCTTGAAAGAGTTAAAAATGTTGGTGAATCCATTGCCCAATTATGACTCCAAAAACCTTATAATGAAGCATACTTCCCATTGTTGGAAACAAAATTCTGAACCCTAAATAAGGGTGCAGTGAATAAACAAACTTGGGATGAGTGAAGCAGTTTAAACTTTTAATGCATTCTTTAAGGGAGCAGGTGGACACAATTTAACAGAACAAGATTATAGCCTTTTATCCTTTCTCTCGACCACAAAGTCCCTCCTCCATCTCCCCAATGGCTGGAGGGATGAGGCCAACATTCTCTCCCAATCTCATCCCTTAATCTGTCTCCTTCCACTATATACATTGTATGACTATTGAAATGAACCTTAGCTCTTCCTGGGGAGGAGTTAATATTTATGAAGCAAACACGTAGCACTCTAGTGAAGCTATAATCTTTGTCCTCCTTTTGGCTTTTTTTTTTTTTTTTTTAAATTACACAACTAGTTTTATCAGATTCCAGGAGTTCCCCTGCTTCCCTTCTCTGGATTACTTCTGGTTCCACACTTCCTCCACTATATCACTATATTGCCAAAAAGTGATATGGTTTAGAGGTGCAGAATGAGATATATATTTTCAAATATGCTCATTGTGAGGCACTGTTTTGTTTGTCTATATTTATTACAAGACTCAATTTTTATTTAGGAAGATGGATGAGGAGAGTAATTTTTTTTTAAAAAAGTGTTAATTAAACATTAAAAATAAACAGAAGTTCAAAAGAAAAAGAAAAGCAGGGTAGTTTTGTTATTAAGAGGAGTGTTTTGACAGAATAAAAATAAAAATTTTACCAGATAAAGGAAAAGGTATTTTTTTAGAATGTAGAGGCAAGAAAGCATCATACATTAAAATGGAGATCACATATCTAGTATGGATGGAACAAAGCATATCTCTGACAATAAGAATTAATGAAATATACTAAAATAGCTTTAAATAGTTGCTGTATCACTAAAACACTATTTCATGGAGCTGTGAATTCTGGAGGAAAAAATTAAAACTATGCTAAGTGATTAAAATGTCCATATTCTTTGTCCTGGAAATACTACTACTACTACACATACATCCCAAGGAGGTCAAATATACAAAGTCCCATACACGCCAAAATAAACTTTTCTTTTAAATATTAGTAAATATTGGAAAATAAAGTAGATAACCATCAAATGAAGAATGGTTAAGCAAACTCGTACACACATGTAATACACAGAAGCATAGGAAAACTTATGAACTCAAACACAAAGTGATACAGAAACAGAAAAACAATATAAATAAACCACCACCAATGACATAAATGTAAAGAACAAAACAAAAAAGAAACTAAACTCAACGGTAACTAATAAAGACCACAAAGAGTTGAGAAAACTCCTTTTCTTGGTAAAGAGGGGAGCAGTGTGGATGTGTTTTTTAATTTTACTGAACTGCTTTTTTTTTTCTTTTCCTTTTTACTCTTTATTAGAAAGCCAGAAAGGATGGCTTTCTGAGGAAGAGTTGAGCAATATCAAATTGAAATATTATTAAAGTCAAAGTGACAAAAAAAATACATATCACTAAAACTAAAATAAATCATGTCTAACTTATGTCTTTCTCTAGTTATCCATCTTATCAGTGATTGTCTCCACCCATCCTAATTGGTGATGCGATTCCTGGAGAAAACAGGCCAAAAGTTCTACTGTACACAGCAATTAATGGACAACTTGATCATTTAAACTGAGAGGCTCCAAGAGATACAAAGGCACCCCTCTCCGCAATCATAAACATAGTTTTCATATTTCTTTCCCCTAGTTCAAGGCACCAACCACCTTAAAGTCATTTAGATTTGTAACATCAGTGTCATCTATGATGCCTCACATCAGAAATGAGATCAGGTACCAAATCTTGTGATTTCCATTTGTACCAATCTCTTGCATTTGTCTTATTCTTCCTACTAGGGTCATCACTCTAGCTCTAGGCCAGCACTCATAGCTCTTGCCTATTCTATTTCAATAATCTCCTAATTGGTCTCCCTCTTTCTCCACGCAGCTGCCAAAATGATTTTCCTAAATAATAGAGATGACCATATCACCCCTACTGCTCAACAAACCCTGATGGCTATTATCTTTTAAATCAAATACAAAGCTCCCTGTTTTGTCATTTAGAGCATATCACAACTTGTGGTTTGCTTTATTACATACTCAGCTTTTTAAATATACTACAAATTTCCTTCATACACTCTGGCTTTAGTCTTTGTTGTTCAGCGTTACCATGTTTGTTTGGCTTTTCAGTGGCAAGTCCTCCCTGCTTGGAATGAACATCTTTACTTCTACCTCTTAAAATCCTTATATTTCTTCAAAATATATTACTGAATGAAACTACAGGAAGCCATGTAGCTATAGTGATTAGCTCCTCTACCAACTTATATTAACCATCTCAACTGGGCCTTCACTGCAACAAGGCAGTCTTTTTCCTGCTTCCTAATTGATTTGATTTTTTTATGTTATTCACCACAGCAAGCTGTTTCAAATCTCTTCCCCCCTCAGCAACCCTCCTCTATCCTTTCAGTAATGTATCTCACACAGAAAACAGACCATTTACCATGAATTCTTTCTTCTTTCCTTCTCAATTCACAACCCCTAAACATAATCAATCTATTATCTCTTTCTGTGATGAAAAGGTGGACCTTCTCACCATTTGTAATAAGTCTTTTACAAATTCTGTGTCCCTACCCCCATTTTCCACCACATTACTCTATTATCTTCCCTCACCCTTATAACTCTTCCTATCTACAGGTTCTTTCAATATTACCTACAAACACACTCTCCAATCTCTATTCTCAAAAAACCCTCCCTAATAAGACACTCACACTCTAACTACTCATTAGTAGAGACTGGACTCAGGTATGGGACATTGCATGTAATGTCACATCATTTCAATATACTGGATTGATTTTGTTCAGTATTTTTTCCTCTCCTTTTTATTTTTTAATTTTCTTTGTTGTTTGTTGGAAGTGGCTCTTTTGAGAGGGTGTTGGGGAAGGGATTATAAAAGGGAAATAAAAGTATATAGAAACAAAATATATTAATAAAAATCTATGGCTTCCAAGTTCATAATTCAATTTAAAATATCCTTGCCAAAATTATCTCTAACTGCCAAATCTAATGATGCTTCTAAACCCTCAATCTTTTTGACCTTCTTCAATTCTTGACACAGGTGATCACCTTGCCTTCCTGAAACTTCCTTCCTTTCTGGATTTATGACACTTCTCTAGAATGTTCCTTCTCATTCTCTTTTACTCCTGTCATGACTGCTAACTGTAGGCATACTGCAAGGCTCTGTCTTGAGTGTTCTTTTTTCCCCTTCTATATTCTCCCTAGTGATTTCATCAGCTTCTTTGGGTTCAAATATCATCTCTATGCATATGACTCTCACATCTTTATATCCAATCCAGTTTCTCTTCTTAGTTCCAATCCAACATTATCAAAAACCTATTGGACATTTTCAGTGTAATGTCCCATAAGCATAATGCTTAGTTTTAGATGCTTATATCTTTCTCCCTAAAACCACCACTCTTTTAAACATTCCTATTTCTTTCATGAGTACAAACATCCTTTGTCATCTTAATTCATAATTACCCTCCCTTGCCCCACATGTAAAATAAAATTTCCAGGATCTATCTTCATAATATCTTCCATCTGTTCCCTTCTCACCAAAATCCTAGGTGTCAGATCTTAATCATTTCTAGCATGAATTACTTCAATAGCCTCCAAATTGTACCCCCCCACACTCAAGTCTCAACTCAAAGTCATTTGCCAGAGTCACAACATTATTTTCCTAAAGTACAAGGCTGACAAAATGTGCCCTTCCACCAACCCCAATTGCTCCCTATTACTTCTAGAATCAAAAATTTCTCTTTGACAATTAAAAACTCTTTATAACCTAGATCTATTATCTTTTCAGATTTATTACACATTACTCCTCTACATGAATTCAAGAGCTCAGTTTTATTGTCCTTCTTGACATTCTTTTTCGCCTGACACTTTATCCTTCCATCTCTATGCTTCTGCACTGTCTCCCCAATATGGCATGTTTTTCTTCCTCCTCTCATCTCTCAGAACCCTTGATTTCCTTCAAGATTAAGCTCAAGGTGTTTTTTTTTTTTTTTTTGAAAAGGTGTTTTTCACATTTGTCTTTGCATTCTACAACTTGACACATAGTAGGTGCTTAATGTTTAAATGAATGACTGAGAACTCAGCTTGATTACTAGCTTTTTCATGTATCCTTTTCTTAATAACCCCCCAAACTGTTAGTGTCCTCCTCCCAGTTATCTTTTATTATTTTATACAGATCTAACACAAACAAGCTAACTACTCCAACAGAATATAACTTCCTTGAAGGCAAGAAATGTTTCACTTTTGTATCTATATCTCAATTGAGAGCACAGTGACCAGCACACAGGTGTTGACAAAAATTTTTATTCATTAACTGATTTATAAGAGACTGGAGTTCAGGAGAGACACTAGGGTTGGATATTTTGATTTGGGAATCACCTGCATGGAAATAATTAAATACATGACAACTGACTAAGTCATTGAAATTGTGGAGAGGTAAGATGGCAGCTCAGAATAAAGCCAAATTAAAGTCAATACTATAATTTGCTCAGCCATTCACCAACCAATAAAAATCTATGTTTTCAATCTCTTTATGCCACATAAAATACTGCAACAAATAATGAAAGGAACTGCCCTTCTTGGACGTCCTTGAATAACTTTTGAGTAATTTAGTGATTTTTTGAATAAATGCAAGTTGTTTTCCAGAACAAGTAAACCAATTCAAAACTCTACTAACAAAATATTAGTATGTCTAGCATTCCAAAATCCCTCCAACATAGACTATTTCCATCTTTTATCATGTCAGTTAACAAGTTATACAAAATCTCAGAATTGCTTTCACTTATATTTTTCTTAATAATTTAGAACATTTTATATGGTTGTTAGCAGTTTATTTAAAATAATTTATATTTTCAAAGTTGTTCATACCCTCTAACCACTTATCTACTAGGGAATGGATAATGGTTTTTGCATTATTGCATTAATTTCTTATATATGACAAATAACATTATAAATAACAAATAGATGTTTGGTACAAAGATTTCTATTCTAACTGCTCTCATCCTTAAACAACTAAACAACTGTAGGTATCTGATAAGGATAGGGAACAGATGTGTGACTTCATTGGAGCAGAAAATCTGCTACTTGACAAAAACTCTTTTTACCAATACAAACATGCACATTCTCTGCAATTATAATCTTAAGAGAACTGCCCTAAAGCACTGAATGTGTATTGTCTATGATCTTACAGCTTTTAGAAATGTCAGCAACAAAATCTAAATTCAGACCTTCCTAGCTTAGAAGCCAGCAATCTATGTACCTTAACATATTGCCACTCTTTCTCTAACTGCATTAGTATGTTCATGCAAAATTGTCATCAAAAATATTGTTTATCATTTATGATTAACTTTACTTTGTTACATAAATTAAAAATTTTCCTCCTGCACAATTATAAGTTTGTTCTTTTTATTTATTATGTGGTCTTTTTTTTTTTTTTTTTAAAGAATTTACCAACTTGTAGGTCATTTTTGTATGGAATGTGTGATGCAGAGGTAAATCTATTTTCTGTTAAATGACTTTTCAGCTGCGCTTCAAATTCTTGTCAAATAGAAAACCATTACACAAGTAGTTTATGTTCTTGGAATTCCTGAATGCTTACTTACTATGTGACTACTTCTGGGAAAGGACCATTTCAGGGATCTAACTTTTCTATGTTTTAACTAATACTAAATAGTTTTTCCTTAATAGTTTCTTTGTAGTTTGAATATTTGTAATACTCAGAATATATTAGTCATTCAGAGTTATTTTTGAACAATTCTGCTGTTACTGTTTTTAGTACTGCTCATTTCACTCTTCTTCATTTTATGCAAGTCTTTTCATGAGTTTTTTTAACCAATCAGTACATCATTTTTTACAATATAATAGTATTTCATCACAATCCCATATACCACAACTTATTTAGCCATTTCCTAATTAATAGGCATCCCCTCAATTTTCAGGTCTTACCTGCCACAAAAAGAAAAACCAAATTGCTTTTAACCACCACCAAATCAATTACTGTTCACATTTACCAGAGTTATGATATAGCTTTCAGCTCCATTATTATTTCCCTTCAGATTTGAGAAGTTTTGTTGCTCCAGGTGAATTGTTATTTTAACTAATTAGTAGAAAGTAAATTTCTTTAGAGGAAAGACTTACTCACTTTTGTTTTTGTACCCCAGGTACCTGACATAATGCCTGGAAGTTAAGAGAAGCTAAGTGCTTGTGATTGACTGATAGTAGTAGAAAATAATCTCATCTCCTCAGTACAGAATTCAAGCTCGAAATTCATTTAGGTAGTATCGACCATGCAAAATTTTTAAACCTTTTTTAAAACCTTTATTTTTTCTGTAAAGTGTTTCATAATATATCTAAGTCCTGAGTGTGAAACAATGTACATAATAATCCTTTGAAATCCTTAAAATGTTATATAATTGTCATTACAAAGTATGTGTTATTTTACCACTATTTCAGTGGAATTTCTCTTTAATTTTTCCTATAAACTTTTTGTTAGTATTACATAAAGCTTGTGATGATTTCTATGGATTTATCTTGTAACCTTTTGTTGTTTTTTAGTCATTTTTCAATCACGTCTGAGTTTTCGTGATTCCATCTGTGATTTGCAAAGCAAAGATAAAGAAGTGGTCTGCCATTTCCTTCTCCAGCTTATTTTCAGATGAGGACATTGAAGAAAACAGGATTAAGTGACTTGCCTAGAGTCACACAGCCAGGAAATCTCTCAGTGAGATTTAAACTCAGAAAGAAGAGTATTCTTGACTTCAGGCCCAGCACTCTACCCTATCCAATGGATTATATGTAGCTGCCCTATCTTGTATCCTACAATTTACTAAATTAAATTCAAAAGGCATTTTAAGCACCTATAAACACAGCACTATATGAAATGCTGGGTAGACAGTAACAAAAATGAACATTCTGGTGTGTGTGTGTGTGTGTGTGTGTGTGTGTGAGAGAGAGAGAGAGAGAGAGAGAGAAAGAGAGAGAGAGAGAGAATTAATCTACACGTACAGAGATTGGATAATATTCATAATTTCAGAAAGGAGATGAGAAACCACTTACCAATTCAGAGGATCAGAAAGGCCTGCTACAGGAGGAGGAACTTGAGTTTAAGATTTGAAAGAAATTAAGGCCTCTACCATATAAAAGTGAAAAGGGAGAACATTGCAGGAATAAGGCAGCTTGTGGAAAGGTAAAGAAGCAATACAGAGGCACAGAGAGGAAAGATGACATTTCTGACACTACATGGAATAAAGACTAGAACCCAGAACTAGAGTCCCAAGCCCTTTCCACTATAGTATTCTGGCTTCTTTGGGATAGTCATCCAGATAATTATCAGATTATACACACACACAGGTCATTAACATAAGGAGGTGAACCATGAATTTGATTTCCCTATTAAAACTGATAAAATCATAACTCATTGTTTGGATGCAACTGAGGGGGGCAATTTCTCACAGAATATGAGCATATTCAATCTCTTGCTCAACCCTCCACTTCCTCTTTTGTTTCTTCCCTTTGAGCCTTCTTCCAGAGAACAGTACCCAGTGGTTTCTCATTTAATTTTCTTTGGCTTTCTAAGCAATTCATCATGTTATGTGAAAACAGGGGGCAACTGTGTATCACCTTTGCTAATGATTATAATTTTATATAATCTGGTCTTGTCTTGTTGCTATACCTAGCTTATGTAGAATGGTGCCAAATAATAGTGGAGAGAAGCAATACTTTCTTACTTTACCCCTACATTTACTCAGAATGCCTGCCAGTGATTTTCTACTGCAAGTTATTTTTCATTATACTAAAGAACCATGCCTATGCCTTCCAGGGTTTGTAACAAATACTTTCTAAAAGTCTCCCCCCGCCCCCCCCCAAGCATCTATTGATTTAATAGTGATTTTTCTTGTTCCTAAAATTAAATATTGAACCACCTTTGTAATCCTGATATAACTGCAACCTAGTTACTTTCAGAGGCAGAGGTGTTTCAAATTCATTCAACCTAGGGAACTCCATCCACAAAGCAAATTAAGCATTAAATCGGCTATAACTTCATAATTTTAGAGTAACCTAAGACACTGAGTTTGAGTTGTTTATGACCACATAGCCAATATGTGTCAGAAACTTGTATCTAACTTGGTTGTAATTAATGTAATCTTATGCAACAAGGTTATGTGGCTTATCCAAGATCACACAGCTAGTGTCTGAAGCTAGATTTGGAAAATGATGCTTCCTAACTACAAGCCTGGCATTCTATCCACTGTGCCACCTAGCTACTCACTCAAGTAGATAACAAAAAGCAATTAAGTCAAAGGTCAGAAATAAATGTTTTCTTTCTTTGATAAAACTTTAAAAACAAAACAAAACAAACCCTTTAATTTAGAAATTCTTCTTGGATCCCTAGTAATCTAATCTCAGAAACTTTTCTGACTTCACAAAATAAATGCCTCAAATACCCATACAAAATCAAAGCCCACAGAAGACTTCTCTCTCAAAATGTGCTGGTAGAATCACTAGCAATCCTTTATTGCTAAAAACCTAGAAATGTCATTCACTAAGAAAACAAACCAAACAGATTTTATAAAATAACTAGGAAACTACTGAAGCCAGTGATTAGTAGTCAAGTCTTAATGATTCCATCTTCTCATCTTCTACATCCATTACCTTGTCTCTACTTAAAACAAATATATTTTCACAGGTTCTCCTTACTTCTCATTTGGATTATTGCAATAACTTCCTGATTGATCTTTCTGTGTCCACTATCTTTCCATTCCCTGTCTGTCCTCCATCAGCTGCCAAACATTACTAAAGAAAAGGTCTGAAGATGAAAGTCCTCTTTTCTAAGCTTTTCTGTTTGACATATAAAATCCTTTATGGTCTGGCTCCAATCTATCTTTGCAGACTGATTATATTACTCCCTTTTATGCTTTTTATACTTTGACCAAACTGACCAACTTGTCATTTGTCAAATATAACAGGCAGACAATCAATAGACATGAAGGGATATGTGCCAGGCACTGTGCCAAGCACTCAGGAAATTAAAAAAAAAAAAAGGCAAAAACAAATTCTGTCCTTTAAGGAAGTTGCATTCTAATGGGGGAGACATGTTTAAAAAAAACTAAGAAGATACCAGATATACAGAGAGTAGATATAATGCACTGAAAGGAATAGGCATTAACAGGATTAATGGGAATATTTTTTTAACATGCTTGTTCATTAAAACTCTGTTAATGTGAGTAGGAGAGATATGAACTGAAATCTGAAAGAAGTTAAGGAAATTAAGAAGTAGAAATTAGGGGCTAGAGTACTCTGGGTAGGGAGCAGAAAGTGTCAATGGCAAAGAGAAGTAGCATATTTAAGAAATTGCAAATAGGTCAAAGTTACTGAATCAGAGTATATGGTGAGGGGTAAAGCATAATACTGGAGAGATAAGAGGAGCTAGGTTTTGAACATTTTCATATTTCAAACAAAGATACTTTTATTTATTAATACAAAGTCACTAAAATGTTTTGAGGTGACATGGTCAAAATATGCTTTAGAAAAATAATTCTGGGCCACTGATGGAATTCAGACTATTAAATCACTCTACCCCACCACCACCTTACTCAAGGAACAGAATAGTTATTCATGAATAAAAATGAATGGTGAGTAAGGGTCAAAATGACTGAGCAGGTTGAGATAGGATGACAAGGTACCTGGTATAAAATCTGTTAAGAGTAAGGAGACAAAGGCAGGAGTATTCTCCTAACTGCTTATAAAAATTTAATTGAAACTCCAAACTCATCCTGAAGAATCATTTCAAGTATTTAACCAAAAGACAAAAGATGCTAAATGGAATGACCAAGATAAATGAGATTGATAAATCTCATAATAAATAATAAATGATAAATTGTGTGTATTGGAAAAGTTCTTGATTCCTAATATTTCCTAAGTAAAAAAGCAAAATTTTCTATTTGAAAATGAAAGGAAACATTCTTTCATTGATTAATGACTGATCAAAAAATATTGTGATTCAATCACAACAAGCATATCAAGAGCATCTGAAATCAACAAAAAAGGAAAGTGTAAGGTTTTCCTGTAAGGTTAAGTCTAGCCTTAAACTTTGTTTTAAGATCCTGAACAGTCCAGAGAAATTTTTGTTCCTTTGAAAACCTTCTGATAATGAACTCCCTGGTTTTCCTTCCAAAACCACCTCCACTATTCTCTAATATCCTATTGTGCATTATCTTTCCCAGGAGAATGTTACCTCCTTGAAGTCAAGGACTGTCTTTCCTTGTCTTATTTGTATATTCTAGAGCAGGGGTCCTCAAACTTTTTAAATAGGGGGCCAGTTCACTGTCCCTCAGACTGTTGGAGGGCCGGACTATAGTAAAAACAAAAACTTTGTTTTGTGGGCCTTTAAATAAAGAAACTTCATAGCCCTGGGTGAGGAGGATAAACGTCCTCAGCTGCTGCATCTGGCCCACGGGTCGTAGTTTGAGGATCCCTGTTCTAGAGGAAAAAGTGAGTCTGGGGACTTTGGGCAGCTCACCCTCATTTAAATCCAATTCACTTGCACGTCATGGCATCACCTCCCTGATATCATGGTCCTCTTCGAGAAAGAAAATCAAAGGATAAACAACAACAAATTTATCCTTAATAACTGAATGGACTTTGCCTCAGCTAAACCGAGACCTGAGAAAGACCCCAGCTTAAAAAGGACAGGATCTCCCACTGCAAACAGGGCCATCTCCATTCGTCTTGATCTCTATCTTGATGTGGACCCAGCTGGCTCTGGAGGAGAAAGTGAGGTTGGTGACTACACAGTTCTCCCTCACTTTAAATTCAATTCACTTGCAAGCATGGTATCACCTCCATGATGTCATAGTCCTTGTTGAGAATGAAGTACAAACAACAGAATACCTAAGAAGATGAAAATGAAACAGCTATAGAGAATTAACCAAACTTCCAACTTGCCTGCCTCATTCTAAAGTTTACTAAGGAGATCATAATCCATGTTGGCCCACAAATGATTACCATTTACAGTTTATGACAGGTTCATGTTACTCCTATTTGGAGTTCTGTTTCCCATGTGTGTTTTAGGTTAAATATTAGGAAAATAGAGCCATTTAACATTTGAGGAATTATCTGTGTGCACTTGACATGGCCAATATGGAAATGACAAAATTTTGACATATATTTTATATACCTGCCATATTTATTTTTAGCACACTGGTTTCACAAGGCTAGTGTTACTAACAGTTTCTTTGTTTATGAAAACTGCTTATTATCTTCAGAGAGCAGGAAAAGGAAGAGATCATTGGTTCTAGCCATAGGTAGTTATTTCAAGTTGATTTAACACTACAATACTCATGGCTGTAGTAAAAACAGATATCATAGCATGTTTATTTATGGAATATACAACCTCAATATATATACTTTCTTGATTACAGTTGCAGAAATATTCCTTAAGACAAAGTTTTACACCAGTTAATTTACTCTGAAGACAGAAATAGTTCACATTCCATTTTTTGTAAAGTCATTTGTTTTCTTCCATCATTTTTGCCACATTCATTTTATTTGTATTTAAACAATTTAGTCAACCTAAAAACAAATATACACATGGAAACAATAAAAATTAATTCTTTAATATTCATAGTCACTATATATATTAAATACATCAGTACAACATAACAACAAAAAACCCTGCATTTTTTTGACTTTTGTGACTTTTTGATACTTTAACACACATTATACTACAAAAATGGAAAGGAAATAACCTGAGATGATGACTAGCTTTTAAAAAATGTTTTATGAAGCTTTCATTATCAAATATAACTGTTAAGAGCATGTGCAATAAGGTGATTTAAATGACATCAAATGTTTTATGAATGAGAAGTAGAAGGATTAACCTTGGCAAATAAAAGGAGAATGGCTTAGAATAGGGAGAGACTTGGGACAGGGAAACCAGTTAGGAATCTCTTAATAGTTCAGCTAAGAGGTAATAGAACTTTGAACTAAAATTGTAGCAATGTGAGTAGAGAGGGAGTTGTGTATGAGAATAAAGACAGAAATAACAAAACCTAGCAATGCCCTCGATAGGTGAGGTGACATCAAAGTTACACACCTGGATGACTGAAAGGGTGGTGGTACTCCTTCCATAGTACAGAAGAAAAAAGAGTTTGGGAGGAAAGATGAATTCTATTGTAGACATGACGAATTTGAGATGCCTAAAAGACATCTAAATAGAGATATATCCAAAAGGCAGTGGGTGAAACACATGCAGTCAATGGATTTTGGGAGACTAGAATAGATAGATCCAGAAATCTGCCAAGAGACAACAATATACTGAATAGAGATTACTGAATGCATTAGGAAAAGGTGTGTGGAGAGGGATGGTTAATCAGTGAGAAACATACAAGTGTTTGCCTACCTATACTAAGGGCCTAATTGGGCCTTAATTTGTTTAATAATGTAAGCATGTAATCTTTGTAATCCCATTGACCACAGCACAACATAGCTGTCCATGGAGTTTTCTTGGGAATGATACTGGAGTAGTCTGTTTTTCCTTTTCCAGGGAATTAAGGTCGCACAGCTACTAAGAATCTGAGGGCATATTTGAAGTAGGGTCTTCCTGACTCAAAACCCAGAACTCTCTCCACTGAGTCATCTACATGTCTCTAATCCCTATCTGGGATTAGTTAACATAAATCTGTAGAGAACCCAATCCAGTACAGCTACAAGATTTTCTGCAATTCCATTCAGTAGCAAATGAACTGTAGTAGAGGAGGAATATAGAGGACATAATCCAGGCCTGGGATTTGGCAAAGTAAGATCCACACTGGGACAATGAAGAGTTAAAGTGGCTCACCAAGGGATGGAGCCAGGGCAGGGAAGAAAATTAAGGGAGTTCTTCAGAGATGATAGTCTGAAAAGAAATTAAAGGGTGAAGGGAATAGATTTTATAGAAAAGACAAAGAACAGGATTAAGGGTCATAAAACATAAGTAAAGTTACAAGGATAAAGATTATGATCAGATAAAGGGATTTTGAAGTTTGTTAATACTGGAGTGGTAGCAAAATCAAAGCTAGGACCAAAACCAAGACATGAAGAATATCTTGTGGATTAAAAAGTAGGTCTTGGAATCTAGTAGAGTAAAAAAACTAGGAATTTGTGGTGTTCAAGGAAACCACACATGTATATTTATTACATAGGCATTAAATGTAAAATATGTGCATAAACATTTATTTTGAAGAATAGTAGAAACAGAAAAGTAGACACTTAACTAGAAGAGATTAGACATAAAATTCATTGTAAAGAGGTTATGTTCTGAGGGTCAATAGATGAAACATCCACCAGGATGTCAAAAGGGTAATTATTTTGGCGGCAAAACCTCAAAAGAAGAGCAGTTGCTTATTATTAGAAAGTTTGGAAGTGATAATCTAGAGCAAGGAATATTCCCTACTCTCCCCTATTTCCCCCACAAAAACAGAAAGCCAGTACTGGAAAGGGAAGTGGCCTCCCAGGCAAGTTTCAATAAGGGCCACAAAAATATAAGGAATAAGGACATTTGATATTTAATATGAAAGGAAATTTGTTCATTACAAAGCAAGCATTCCAAAGGCATAACAGAAGGGGCAGGTGATCTAGAACAGGATCTTAAGGTCACGTATAGTCAGGAAGTGGAAGTCAGTCAAGGATCAAGAAACAGGTTGGTTTGTGTATCAGCAGATAGGTTCAGAATCACTGGGATGGGAGTACATTTACTATGAGTGAGGCCAAAAAGAGGGTGGGAGGGAGGGGCAAGAGATGGGAACAGAAGTCTGGCTGGGAAACAGGGTATCTTATTTGTTTTTGAGAAGGCCCTGAAGGAATGGGAGAGACGGGAAATGAACAGGTCTTGTCCAGAAGATGCTATGGTACCAGAGATGATCCTAAGGCATGATCCCACTGAAGTCCAAGGCAGACATACTAGAGAGGGATTAAAACGGAAAGGAGATGAAATACTTTCCTTTTTATACAGTCTAACTGTAACACTTGGAATGTTCCACTCCTACAACCCATCATGTTCTTCAAAGCTGAGCTGAAATGCTATCTCCAAGTTTTTCTTGATTTTTCTAATTGCTACTAGATCACTATCCTTTCTCCATCACACACACAATCCTTGCGTTACCTGTTTACTTAGGAAAACATCTCACATTTTACTTATTTGCGAACAAGCTATATTTTTCTAGTAAAATGCAAATTGCTTGGGAACAGGAATTTCTCAATTTTTGTGTCTTATGTAGATACTACTTAGGTGGAATTAGGGTTGTGGTCCTGGCCTTGGAACTCAGAACAACATACTTCAAATCCCATCTCTGACCCTAATGGAATTTAACCAATCACTTAACTTCTCTGTGCCTAAAGCAATTCCCTAGGACCTACCTACTAAATTGCCAGGAGGAGGAAGGGAAGCAAGAGGAGTTAACATAAGAATGAATCAACTTTCAACACAGAGTCTTGATAAGACCTCTCTAACACCATTAAAAATTCCATCAGTGTCCATAATAAAGATGATGAATTCTTGACCAGCAAAAAAACTACTTTCAGTAATAATCATTAAACTGCCACAAATTTATCAAGTTTTATCGAAGTAACTGATCTAGGGCAAAGATAACCAATTCCCATTCCCTTCTTTTTAACCCTTCAAATAAATATATCTGAAATCAAATATGGAGTAGAATCATAGAAATGAAAGGGTCTTTAGTAGTCTCAAATCATTTTATAGATGAGAAAACTGAGGGCCAAAAAGGTTAAATGATGTGCCTGAGGGAGAACCAGGACTCAAATCCAAATCTTTTAAATATAAGGTGACAATTCTTTCTGCCACATCAAAAGCTAATTTATCACATAAACCAAAAGAAACTTTAAATGAAGGTTTCTAAGTTCTATGAAATTCAAACTCTTATTAAATTAACATTTTAAATTAAACAAACATAAAGATGGGTTCCTAAGAAAATGACATTATGAAAATTATAATTTAGTCACCTGGAGTCCATGTAAATAAATATTTACTAGACTATTTGAAGGGTGGGGTGGGAAATAACTCATTTAGAATTACCTAAAATAGAAATTCTTTAAGTATTTAGATCCATACAAGAGGTTTGGCAATTATTAATGCTGTAAAGTTACCCATGTATATATCCTGTAAATAAAAGGCTATTAAATAAAAAAAAAATAAAAATAAAAATAAGTATTTAGATCCATTTGTATGTGTGAATCTTGTCTTATTTATCTGTGTTCTCCCTATCCCCACCTAATAAATACAAATATTTAAATGATGCCCTTGAAATTTAAGTCTAGTTGAAACTAAGTACCCTGGCCTTCCAGAGAGCCCTAAATATGAATTATATATAACAGATATGTTCTCTTGAAGTGAGATATGAACTGGATGACAATCAAGTATTTTTAAATTACAAAAAAGTGCATTTTAAATTGTCTCTGTAGCCGAGTAAGATATGGAAAAAACAAACACATTTTTATAGGTCATCATGATTAAATACTAGGGAAACCAATCCAAGCTCAAATATTCAATGCATGATTCATGATCATTTCACAATACCATATACTGAATATTAATTCGGTTTTCATATTGCCAAAATTGCTAGATAAGGGCATAACAGATATTTTATAATAAGATCAAAGAGTGGAGAATGCATGGTTGAACTTGTTAAAACAACTAAATTTCATGAATTCACAGATGTATTCCCACAGACAATTCTGGTCTGGACAAACAGTTTAAAATGTCAAACAACACAAACCTTTATAAATTCAATCATTCAACCAAAAAGCAGTAATTTTATAATAAAATTTCAATGATAGCATTCAGGTTTAACATTCTGCATTCATTAGCTGAAAAGCTAAGTACTAACAGGAGGAGACAAAGGTTACTTAACTTTTTCTCTGTCCTCACCATCCATGGCCCTAGAGGATTTAAGAATAAAAATAAATATTATAGATACATAAGTTCCACAGAAATTAGTAAAAGGAAAACAATCCATTTAAGTTTGAAGCCACAGAAAGCTTCAATTCAATTCAAACATTTAATAAGTAGTTAATGTGTACAGAACACTTGCTTAGTTGGTGAAGAAACAAAATAGTCATTCCTTAAGGTCTAAAAAGTGGACTAGGTCATCAAAGTAATAGATAAATGCAAAGATAATGATGACCCTTACTCATTTCTGTTATATCTGACCCTTCATGACTCCATTTGGAATTTTCTTAGCTAAGAGAAAATTGTCTTGTTCTTCTCTGGCTTATTTTAAGATGAAGAAACCGAGGCAGAGTTAAGTGACTTGCCCAAGGTCATGCTGATAAGTATGAGGCCAGATCTGAACTTAGGAAAATGAATCTTTCTGATTCCAGGCCTGGTGTTCTTTCCACTGCATCTCCTAGCAGTCCAGATAAGGGCAAATCAGAGGTGTAAACAGAGGTGTCATTATTAACAGAGAAGTGAGCATAAGATTCCTGGAAGAAGGTAGTATTTTATTTAGGTTTAAAAGGAAATGTAAGAATTCAACAACTAAAAGGAAAGGCACAGTATGAACAAAAAGAGAATGATAAAAAAAACAGTGCATATACAGGGAATGACAATTTGAATGGAGCAAAGTATTTGGGAGATAGCCATGCTCAATAAGACTGAGAAAGATGAAATGAGAATTTGAACTTTACTCAGTAAGTAATAAGCAAGCACAAAAGGTTTCAAGGGAAAGATCAATATAATCAGGACTACACAAAGAGAAGATCAATATGGCCGAGGTCTAAAAAGCCAACAGTGAGAGTTTGGACTAGGACAACAATAGTGGGAATGGAAGAGAGGAAATATAGGTTTTTTTCAAAATTCACTTACAAACAAGAATTTAGCTATAGGAACTGCTTTAGGACACATTCTAAGAATACTCAAAATTATATAGTACTAGAAATAATACTAATTACTACTGAGATATACCTCATCTCTACAGAACAAAACTCAGTTTTTCATTTTGTTTAGATGCAGAATTATCTTCAAAGAGTACTCTTTTTCCATAGTACTTTATGTGCTAATTCTAATGCTAACACACACCAGTACTATAGATGCCCAAGAAGTCGAAACTATTTGAACAATTATACCAGCAGTCATCCTAGTCCTAATCGCCCTCCCTTCCCTTCGTATTCTATATATAATAGATGAAATTTTCAACCCTTATCTTACAGTTAAGGCCATGGGGCATCAATGGTACTGAAGCTAAGAGTACACTGACTATGAGGATTTATCCTTGAACTCATATATGGTACCAATCCAAAACTTAGCCCCCGGACAATTACGACTACTAAAGGTTGACAATTGAGTTCTTCCCATAGAACTTCCAATTCGAATGTTAATCTCATCAGAGGATGTACTCCACGCATGAGCAGTACCTTCTCATTAAGTTAAAAGCAGATGGTATCCCTGGACGATTAAATAAAGCCACTCTAACCTCCACTCGCCCTGGAGTTTATTTTGGTCAATGTTCAGAGATTTGTGGTTCTAACCACAGCTTCAAGCCTATTGTACTAGAAATGTCGACCCTAAAATATTTTGAAAACTGGTTGCACATAATGCAAACATCTTTGAGAAACCAATATAGTACTTAAGTATTAACAGAGTTTGACACCTCCTCAAAGCCATGCCTCAATTAGAAACATCAGCATGATTTCACGTTGCCGGCCTAACCATCATTAACATTTTCTGCTTGTTCCAACTACAACTCATGGGTATTGAAATAATTTATATTTATCCTCCAGAAGAAATTCGCAAACATCTTAGCGATATCATGGCAGCTGTGAAAATATTCAGCTGTATATTTGTAGTGATAAATGCACAGTTATTCTTCAGCTTATACCTACCCTAAATTTAAATGAAGGGGAAATAACCCCTCAACTCCACAGTTAAAAGTCCAACCAAAGTATAGGTTTCTCTACCGAACAAGTTGGGAAGCAGCTAGTAGACAGGGAGAGATGCAAGATAAATGAGAGAATGGAGAGAGTAGAGGGGGCCATCTTCTGGAGAGGTAGAATGAATGAGATCATATATACACATAAAAAATTTTCCTTGGTATAAAGGACGACCATAACATGTGAGACAGGCATGAAGGAAGTACTGGCAGAAGGCATCTGATGGCATAAATGAGAAGAAAGGGAAACAATGGAGCTCTCAGCAAATGGCCTCAAATTTTTTCAGTAAAATATAAGGCAAAGTTCTCAATTAGTATGACACAGTTGGAGTAGAGGACCCATTATAAGTTGCAGAGAGGTGATGATCCACATTGATTTAGAGGATTCCTCACAAAAATTCCCTACATTTATGAAGTAACAGATTCAAATAAATACAAAAACAAAATTTATACAGGCACTTAAGGCATCCTCTGAAGAAACTATGAAAAGAAAAGGCAAATATTTACAAATGAAAATCTTCAGGAGACCCCACTTTTGCAGATACACAACTAATTGAAAAATACAAAGAACACAAGAAGATCAACCATTCTTGTTCACTGTCTACAAAAAGAAAACATTCACTCTTCCTATAAAGCAGCTCCCATACATTATCAAGATCACTTGACAAAAGGCAGTGTGAGCTCAACAGGAAGAAAATCAACATGAATCAGGAAGATCTGGTTCAAGTTGTCCTTCTAGTGTACTAAATAGACAAACTAATACCTAATATTCCAGGAAACTTCCTAAGACTTCAAGTCACAGAAAAGTACTGCCAACCCCTATCATCAAAAGGAATTACCATACTGGTAGTTAGTTAATAACACTCATAGGTCTAGACTTACAAAAAAAAAAAAAAAAAAAAATAGAATAGATACAAAAACCAGAAAGTAAATCAAAAATTTCCAACAGAATTGAAAAAGAAGGATTCCCTAGAGATAACAAGGTACAGTTTGCCTGAAGGCATCTGATGATTCCACCAGGTCACAGACAATTAGGGGATTTCTAAATGAGCTTTAGAATCTTTCAAGAGTTCAATCTATCAACAAAAGAAAAATTACATAACTCAATCAATAACCAAATTAACAAAAATCATATTATTATCGCAATAAATGCAGAAAAAAAGCATTTGATAAAATCCAACACCCATTCCTATTAAAAACACTAGAAAGTATAGGAATAAATAGACTTTTCCTTAAAATAGTAGTATCTATTTAAAACTATCAGCAGGCATCATATGTAATGGGGATAAACTAGAACCATTCTCAACAAGATTGGAGTGAAACAAGGTTGCCTATTCTCACCATTACTATTCAATATTGTATTAGAAATGCTAGCTTTGGAAATAAGAGAAGAAAAAGAGATTAAAAGAATTAGGGTAGGTAATGAGGAAACCAAATTATCACCCTTTGCAGATGATACCATCAGGTATACTTAGTTTTTTAGTTGACTAATCCACAACTTTATCAAAGTTGTAGGATACAAAATAAATCCATATAAATCATCAGCATTTTCTTATGTCACTAACAAAACCCAGCACCAAGAGATACAAAGAGAAATTCCATTTAAAATAACTAACAATAGTATAAAATATTTGGGAAATCTTATCTGGGAAATTTGGGAATCTGACTTTGGGAAAGTCAGGAACTATATGAGCAAAACTACAAAACACTTTCCACACAAATAAAGTCAGATCTAAACAATTGGAAAAATAGCAAGTGCTCAAGTGAATATATAATAAAGATGACAATACTACCTAATCTACTTATTTAGTGCTATACCAATCAAACTACCTAGAAATAATAATAACAAAATTCATCTGGAAAAACAAAAGGTCAAGAATTTCAAGGGAATTAATGAAAGAAAAAAAAAAAAAAGAAAGAAAAGAAAACCAAATGAAGGTGGCCTAGCTGTGCCAGATCTAAAACTATATTATAAAACTGCAGTCATCAAAACCATTTGGTATTGTCTAAGAAATAGACCAGATGATCAGTGGAATAGATTAGGTTCCCAGGACAAAATAGCCAATGACTATAACAATCTAATGTTTGACAAACCCAAAGACCCCAGCTTTTGGGATAAGAATTCACTATTTGACAAAAACTGCTGGGAAAATTGGAAACTAGTATGGCAGAAACTAGCCATTGACCCACACATAACACAGTATACAAAGGTAAGGTCAAAATGAGTTCATGATCTAGACATAAAGAATATTATAAACATACTAGAACATGGGATAGCTTACCTCTCAGATCTATGGAGGGGGAAGGAATTTTTGATCAAAAAAGAACTAGAGATCATTATTGATCACAAAATAGACAATTTTGATTACATTAAGTTAAAAAGTTTTTGAACAAGCAAAATTAATGCAGACAAGATTAGAAGGGAAGCAATAACTGGGAAAATATTTTTATGTTTTTTACATTCAAAGGTTCTGATAAGGATTCATTTCTAAAATATATAGAGAATTAACTCAAACGTACAAGCCATTCTCCAATTGATCAAAGGATATGAACAGACAATTTTCAGATGAAAAAACTGAAACTATTTGTAGGCATATGAAAAGGTGCTCCAAATCTCTATTAATCAGAGAAATGCAAATTAAGACAACTCAAATACCACTACACACTTCTCAGATTGGCTAAGATGACAGGAAAAGATAATGATGAATGTTGGAGGGGATGTGGGAAAACTGGGACACTGAAACTTTGATGGTGGAACTGTGAATAGATCCTACCATTCTGGAGAGCAATTTGGAACTATGTTCAAAAAATTATCAAACTGTGCATACCCCTTTGACCCAGCAGTGTTTCTACTGGGCCTATATCCCAAAGAGATCTTAGAGAAGGAAAAGGGACCCACATGTGCAAAACTGTTTGTGGCAGACCTTTTTGTAGTGGCAAGAAACTGGAAACTGAATGGATTCCCATCGATTGAAGAATGGTTGAATAAGTTATCGTATATGAATGTTATGGAATATTATTGCTCTGTAAGAAACAACCAGCAGGATGATTTCAGAAAGGTCTGGAGAGATTTACATGAATTGATGCTGAGTGAAATGAGCAGAACCAGGAGATCATTATACACTGCAACAAGACTATATGATGATCAATTCTGACAGATGTGGCTATGTGCATATGTTTTATAAATAAAAACTTTAATAAAAATTTTTTAAAAGAAAAAGAAAAACCAATCAAATGAAAAATTAATGCATATATCATGATATGTATATGAATGAATAGCTCAGGTAATCCATCAAAACACACACATGCAGGCACATGCAGATCTTGCACAGAGGGGATGGACAATGATCTGAGCTCAGGAGAGGACCAATTGTATATGAGAAATTATCCATTCCTTTCCATGACCCCAAGCCTTTTTCTGAAACAATTTTCATCTTTTGAACTACAATAACTTTCAGTGATACTGTATGGCTACACAATTAGAGAATACCCATCTTCAAAGAATTGAAGTTACAGGTTACTTAAAAGATAATAAGGAAACACATGATGGATGAACCCATTGCTTTTTGGAAAAAAAAAAAAATTAATTCTAGACCCTACTCAAGAGTAAAACTAATTTCCTGTCTTCTGAAATTTACACTGACCTATTTTTGTTTGCTGGCCTTTTTAGTTTGGTTTTGTGTGAGTAGATGGTATGATAAAAACAAATGATTTTGCTTCCATCTTCTCCAGAAAAAAAAAAGAAAAGAAAAGAATAGCTGGCCCTGAAGTTAGGAGGACCTGAATTCAAATATAGCCTCAGACTTTTAACACTTACTAGCTGTGTGACTGCTTAAAATCACTTAACACCAACTGCCTTGAAGAAAAAAGTTTCTAAAGACTCAGGATGAAAAAATTCCCCATTTCCATTAATTACCTACTCATGAAGAAAATAGCTATGTGGATCCTTAAAGAGTCAGAAGAAATGTTAAATAATGATAACTATTTTCGAATATCTGAAAGGCTGTCCAGTTTAAAAAAAAAAGGAAATAAATTTGTTCTGTGAATAATTTAACTGGAAGAACCAGACTTTAAGAGAACCTCAAAGTACTCTTTGTACTGACAGTACAATTTTTTTTAAACCATGAAGCAAAGAAAAAAAAAAGTCCATTTTTATTTCAAAGTTAAATTATAATAAAATTTTAGCATCAATTGATAAGTCTGGTCTTTCTCATGTCAAAAAGCAAACCCAGAATAGAATTTAACAAGGAAGTAGATTT
This sequence comes from Sarcophilus harrisii, assembly GCF_902635505.1. NCBI lineage: Eukaryota > Metazoa > Chordata > Mammalia > Dasyuromorphia > Dasyuridae > Sarcophilus > Sarcophilus harrisii. The sequence goes on along the minus strand of NC_045427.1, from coordinate 590,323,273 downwards.
CAACATGAGAATAAATTTTAGAATTATATAGCTATGAATGGGTTATGTCATTAAGTACTGAAAACCTTACCCGTTAGTATTCAAGGAAAGGATCAATAATTCAGCAGGGATGTTTTAGAAATGATCTTAAACAATGAGGTTAGACTAGATTATCTTTCAGATCCATTTCAATTCTAATATTAGTGTGAGACACTTTCCAGAGAAAATATAAATTTAATATGATGGATACTTATTAGAAAAGAAAACATTTCTTTTGTATGAGGTGGAATTATTAATATTGCTTTATCCTTAAGGTGAAGGTCAGCTATTTAGGGGGAAAGGGCAATTAAAGATTTAGGATACTGTTCTCTGCCCTTGAGAATCACCCTATTCCTTTGGAGGACTGAAGCATGTACAACCCTGAGACTCTACAGATATAGGGATAAAAAATGAATCATCATGAAATGTTGAATCAACAAGCACTAGGTGTCTACTTTATGCCAAGCATTTTATTAAGCACTGAAGATACAAAGAAAAGCCAAATAAACAAAACCAAGGGGAAAAAACCCAGTTTTTGCCTTCAAGAAATTCACTATCTAACGGGGGAGGGAGAGGGGAAGGAGACAAATGAATATTTATTAATAATATATTCAGGTTTAATTGGAGATCATCTCATAGGAAATACATCTGCATTAAAGGGGAGAGAGAAAGGCAAAGAAACTGACATAAGAGACAAAATATACAGCAAAGATAGACATGATAATCTATCTCTTGCACTAAATCAACCACTGGATTCTGGACATCTTCTGGATGTTCCACAGAACTGGCTGTGGAATTCATAACAATGTTAATTGTTCATTGTAATTCATAACAAACCTCATTCTATCTTTAAATCTTTATGGCCTTCAAATTTCCAATTTTTTTTTTTTGTTGAGAAAACTAGCACCTTCCCAATCAGTCAAGTCATTGGTCCCAGAATTACCTTTTTTCTTCCTCATCCCTACAAATAATCTCTTACTAATTATCTGTCAATCTACCCCTACAATATTTCTGGAATTAAAATAACTGGCTACCTCTCTCTACCATCAAACATTTTCTATCAGACTGGCTTAAAATTTAAATTTAAAAATACTTTAAATTTCCTCATGGTTTCATCATCTTGGGTTAAGGCTTTTACTCTACAAATCCTGGGGGGAAATATTTAAGCTCTTACCAAACATTCATATTTCAGCATAAAAAAAGGATTTGATGGTAGGTTTAAATTATGGGGAACCCCAAAAATGTGAGCAGAAGTTTGGAAGCAGGCAAAAAACTGGAGGCTGGACAAAGAAGTGGAACTTGAAGTGAGACTACCTGTGTAAGAAAATGACTTTAAGTCTAGGAGAACAATTATTATGCAATTATCTGTGTTTTCACATAAATATGGGACTTTTCTTCATTTCTCAATTAAATTCAGCATCAACCTCTCTCTCTCCCCAAATGGGCAAAGAAACACAGCCAAGGTAATATTTTGCTCTAACCTATGCATCAGCACCACCTGGTGGCAAAATCATAGATTTGTACTTAGAAAACAAGTTATTCCTTTTGGTCTCTTTTTTCTCCTCTCTTAAGAACTGGCTATAGTTTAACTGTGTATCTGTCAACAAAATACTGATGATGTAGTCTGGTACCACTGCTATCTCCTGCTTATCCTCCAACCTAATGCCTTCATTGGATCATTATTCATCTCTCTTATTTTCTTTAAAATTCAGCTTAAGTGACATCTTCTTACATAAAGCATTTTCTGATTCCTTATTCTTTATCTGCATGTGTCTCCCTTCCTTCCTACATTCTCTATCACTCTCACACTAACTATAAAAAGAGGTTGTTGTCCACTGACAGGTCAGGAAATGAACAGTTTTATGGCATAGGACAGGGTCTATAAGAAATCTAAGAACCCAAAATCTGAACATTCAAAAATTCCAAAATAGTACTATCTCAGACAATACTCAAGGTACAATTAAATCAGAGGATCATGGGATTTTCTTTCAGAACACTTTATGCAGCCTAGGCTCATGTTTACTTTTTATTGCTATTGTTTCTATTTTGTCATATCAAATGTAAAGAATTCAATAAATTAGTAAACCTTTTCAACAAGAATTCCTGGTAAGCCAATTATTTCCCAATCCTAAATCATGTACCTGATCACATGAAATTAAATGCAAATTTTACATTTGTTACCTTATAAGATATACTCTATTATTATTATTATTATTTTGCTGAGGCAATTGGAATTAAGTGACTCACCCAGGATCACACAGCAAGGAAGTGTTAAGCAACCGAGGCCAGATTTGAACTCAGGTCCTCCTGATTTCAGGGCTGGTGCTCCATCTACTACCACCATCTAGCTGCCCCAATGTGGTCCATTATTACAGTTTTTCAGGAACACCTTTGAATAAATTCTGACACTAAATCAATTCACTACCTTTTCCCAATAAGTCAGAAAATGTTAAGTATATGTTCATCTATGCCTTCTGTCCAAGTCACTGGAAAAAAAAAGACCTCTGTGATAAAGACCTTTCATCATTTGACATCAATCTAGAACAACTGCATTGATTATCAATATGATGTATGTAGGGGGAATCTTTACGTATCAAAAGATCAGAGGAGGAAGAGACAAAAAGAAGAAAAGTAATCAGTTTGTAAAAGTATATATTTTTTCTTTATCTTTTTAAAATTTTTAATAGCTTTTTATTTACAAATTATATGCATGGGTAATTTTACATCATTAACAATTGCCAAACCTTTTGTTCCAATTTTCCCCCTCATTCCCGCCACCTCCTCCCCTAGATGGCAGGATGACCAGTAGATGTTAAATATATTAAAGTATAAATTAAATAAAAAATAAGTATACATAAATAAACCGTTATTTTGCTGTACAAAAAGAATCGGACTCTGAAATATTGTATAATTAGCCTGTGAAGGAAATCCAAAATGCAGGCAGGCAAAAATACAGGGATTGGGAATTCAATGTAATGGTTCTTAGTCATCTCCCAGAGTTCTAAAAGTATATTTCTTACTGTAAAGTTCTGACTGTGGTTATATAAGGTGTTTTGGTTGTTGCTGTTGAAATCAATTCTTTTTTAAAAAAATCCTATCACCACCCAATTTGACTATTGATCTTATTATTCATCTTGACTCCAAGGACTTTATGAAGTGTGCATACACACACACCCCTAGGCGTGTGTGTGTATGTGTGTGTGTGTATATTTGCTGAGGCAATGGGGTTAAATGACTTGCCCAGGGTCACACAGCTAGAAAGTATGAAGTGTCTGAAGCCAGATTTGAACTCTGGTCCTCCAGACTTCCGGGCTAGTAGTCTATCCAATGCCCCACCTAGCTGCCCCACAAATTCTTGTTTTTATTTTTTTTAACTTCTAGGGGTTACTAGATTTTGGAAATAAAATATCTGTGTTTTTACTTGGCAAACTTGTAGACACATTTTTAGAGAATGAATAATGGTCTTTAAAAGCTTTTCCCTGTTACTAAAGTGTTTTTGTTTTTGCTTCATGGGATTCAGGAACACTTTTGGTGAATATCAATTCTGTCACAGAATCAACTTTTTCCAACTTCATGTCAAAAATTTATAAGCATAATTATATCTATGTCTTTTGTCCAAGTCATTGGTAAAAAATACTTCTGTGATGTAACATTAATATTAGTTACATAATAATATCTTTCCATCTGGCATCAATCTAGAATATTTTAATTCTTTAATATTTATTTGGATTCTTTAAAAAATCTAAAAACATGTGGGAAAGAATCATTTCAGGAAGTTTTTTTAGTGATGAAACTAATATGAGAAGTAAAATGACTGGCCAGCATTAAAGAATAATAAAAGCAAGAGGGCAAGTACATGAGAGATAATGTGAAGGTAGGAACAAAAAGTACAACTGACTGGATATGAGATAAAAGTAAGAAGCAGAGGATGACACTAAAGATGCAAGTCTAGGTAACTGGGAAGATTATGGTGCTCTTGACACTAAAGGGGAAATTTGGAAGAGGGGAATTTGAGAGGAAAGACTTTAAGATGTCTACGGTACGTTCTCCAATAGCCAACGTTAATTTGGAACTTGAGCTCAGAAGAATAACTAAGACTGCATATATTCATCAAAAAAGTTTCCTGTCAGCACCAGCCCTGAAGTCAGGAAGATGTTCACTTCCTAGCTGTGTGATCCTGAGCAAGTCACTTAACCGCAACTGCCGCAGACCCCCAAAAAAAACTTTCCTGTCAGTTAACTCCTTTAAAAGTTATGAGATAGCTCTCCAATTGATAAATGGCTAAAAAATATGAGCAAATAATTTTCAGAAGAAATTAAAGCCATCTTGTCATTAAAAAATCTTCTAAATCATTATTGACTAAGGAAATGCAAATTAAAACAACTCTGAGGTACCATCTCACACCTCTCAGATTGGCTAAGATGAGAGGAAAAGATGCTGAAGGTGGTATGGGACAACTGGGACACTAATGCATTTTTGGTGGAGTTGTAAAATGATCCACCCATTCTGGAGAGTAATTTGCAACTATGCCCAAAGAGCTCTAAAACTGTGCATACCCTTTGATCCAGCAGAACCACTACTGGATCTATATCCACATATGCAAAAATGTTTATACAACTCTTTTTGTGGTAGCAAAAAATTGGAAAATGAATAGATGCCCATCAATTGGGGAATGGCTGAATAAGTTATAGTATATGAAAGCAAGGGAATATTACTGTTCTATAAAAAATGATAAACAACCTGTAATGGGTCAGAACTCTGTACTTGAAGCAAAGATTCTTAGAAAGTGTTAATTCAGTGGAATTGATAAGACAATGGTTATCTAGTTTAGCATGGTAATTAATTCAGTCATACTGAACTAGAAAACTATTAATCTTACAAAAAATAAGGGTTCCCTAGTGATTATAATGATTGGCTTATGCTCAGTATGATGAATGGATTTAATTTAATTGCAATAAAGTATTTAAGAGGTTAGACTCACTCCTAGAAAGTACCCTAACAGACTCAGAGAGACTTCATCAGCCTCCAGGCAGCTGGCCTGTCCTCCTACTTCCCCCCCCACTGAGCTCCAGGCAAGGAGATAGACTGTGAAGGAGACAATAAAGACTTTTGAACTTAAACACCTGGCTATTCTCGTGATGATTACTGTGCTGAAAAGAAGACTGGTCCCAAGACCTCCAGAAAACTAATCAGAACCTTGCACAAGTCGATTTAGAAAGTTCTGGAAAAAGTTACACAAACTATGCTGAGTGAAACAAGTAGAACCAGGAATATACTGTATACAGTTAACAGCGAGACTGTGTGATAATCAACTATGAAAGACTTGTTTCTTCTTCTCAGTAGTTCAGTGATCCAAAGCAATCTCCCTGGATAGAAAATGTCATCTGCATCCAAAGAGAGAACTATGGAGACTGATATGTATCCTTTTTCTTTGATCTCTACAGAAATTTGCTTACTATCTGTCACTGAACAAATCACTTAACCTCTCTAAGCCTCATTTTCCTATGCACTTACTTCCACAGGGCTGTTATGACGAAATGAAATAATACATGGGAGAGATTTTATATTGTCTCTCTTTAAATTAAGTCTCAGTGGTAACAATAAAAACTCGGGGGAAGATTACTATAAGATAGGTTTCACGAATTGAAAAATATTTTATTTATCTTCCAAAACCTCAAGTATACAAAGATTTTAAAAGCAACAGGTATCGATGTCTTATTACTCTATTTTTATATCTTGAGTCCCACTGATTTTCTGAATTGTTCTATTAATATCTATAAATCACTTTTATTCTATAACCCGTAGGCTTCTTCAACATAACCCTAGCATGAGAAGAACCAGAAGGACACTGTACATAGTAAAAGCAACACTGTAATGATCAATTATGACAGACTTAACTTCCAATAGAAATGCCATCCACATCCAGAGAGAGAACTATACTATTAAGAAAAAAAATGACCCTAGCAAAAGCAAACCCATTTAGACTCACAGGTTCCAAAATTACTCTTCCTAGATAAAGTCTTCTTAGATATTAAAGGACCACTTAACTCCTTTCTTCTGCTTCATGCCATCTACATTTGGAGATCCCATAGCTCCTCGAATTCTACCCCAATTATATATTTGTTTGGTCTTCCAACACTAGAGTTATTTTTTTATTGGTTTCCTATAGAAGGTAAATGAAAAGTCCAATCCTAATTGTATATAAAATAAAAATAACCGATTTAAAAGGCACATTACGTCTCTGTTGAGGTGGTATATATAGAGTTTTGTGCCTATTTGGGGTTCTTTCAACATAATGAGGTCCAAGAAATATGATCACATGATTATACAAGTCCTTGATAACATTTTCTGTTCCCAGTAGGTATGGTACCTTGAGATTATTTACATACTCTCATGTCCATTCTTAAATAATTACAAATATTATTAAAACAAAAAGCTAAGATGATTAAAAATGGATTATGAAATTCAATTTTATAGTACCATATCTTACACATAAAGGATTTACATGACCTTGCCAAAAGAAACATGAAATACTCAATTTAACAAAATAACAAAATTCCATCATCATATACATTTTAAAACCATAAAATTCTTTGTGAATAAGGTAAAACAGGTGAAGCTTTCTCAAGATGTCTATGAGACTGGGCCTAAGTCATCTGATCCCTATTCCCAGAGGTCTTTAGAGCCAGAAGATCAGCCCTTGGTTCCAAGGTTGCTGGAAATCACATGATCTTCAGGTTTAGAGGTCTCTAAAAGCCAAGCCCTTAGGTCAGTGACAGGAAGCAGACAACATTGGTGACCATTGGTCAATGATGGGTTACTTCCTTTTAGTCTATCCAATGAAAAGGCTTGGGTCTTTTGTTATTTAAGCAGGTATTCTGCTTTCCGCTTGTCAGTTCAATGAGCATATGTTGGGAGCTGAGATGCCTCCCAGGTGTGCTTGGGCCTCTCCCTGCAAAGACGGAATAAAAGCTTTCTCTTTGTACCTGAAGATGTCTTTGGTTAGTTAATTTGGGGAAAGGGGTTTAGCACCTGCCCCACACATTTGGAACTTATTATCAGAGTCAAAATGTTTTTTTTCCTGATGGTCTCTTGCATAAGTATCCACATGAATTCTAAGTTCAAGATCCTCTCTATCCCTCCTGATTCAGATTGCTAGCATAAAAAGGTAAAGTGTTTCTTGCTGAATTTGAACAATAAATAATTTGGTAGAATAAGTAGTAGATACATGTTAACACTGTAAGTTCTCAGGAATACTAACCATATAAGAAATATTGCCAATAAAGCATCTTTCTAAAAACAATTACCTAATATTTATGGCTAAATGCTATATGCCAAAGCCAATTGCTAAAGCATATTGCTAAAGCCAATCCACAGTCTCATCAGATTGTAATCACAAATACTGATGAATGTCATTTAATATAAAAGGTAAATGTTTCCAGTTTTCTCATTGACTAAATACATATTTGCCAAGCCTCACAGAGTTGACTTCTACAAATCTCAGGAAAATTAAGGCTGCCTATTTCACTAACCATACAATATAGAAACCACATTTCAAGTGCCTCTGAAACCTATCCCATCTTTTCTCTTACCCTCAGGCTACGATGTTGGATCAATGCAGAAAAGAGGCCAAAACAATTCCAATAGTTCATATCAAAAAGGATGTTTCCAACTCACTTTTATAGAAATATCATTCCAAGATCTTTCAGCCCACATCTAACAATCTAGTCTTTCTTAGGCCTACTTTCAATCTTTTAACATTAAAGGATACTCTTTTTCTGCATGTTTAGATTTATCCTCCCTCTAACCCAAAACTTCTTAAACTGTGGATCCCGGGGTTGCATAACTGAATGAGGGGTGAAGAGAGAAGGGGAAAAGAGGGATTTTGGCAAAAAATTTGGCAACAGTAAAAAGTATTAAATATTCCACCAAGATTTAATTTTTTACTTAAAAGTAAATAAACACATTTATCTCATTAAGTGTGTAAACTTGCTTTTGTCTTTAATAAATGGCAAAATTATAAGCACACAAAGAATAGTTTTAAAATAAATTTCTTTATGATTTATTATCAGTAAATGTTTTGATCTACATATCTAATTTTTATACCTATATATCCCGGGACAGATAAAAATTTCTCAAATGAAAAGGGGTTATACACGTGGAAATAGTTTAAGACTTGCTCTAAATTAGCATAGTAAGTCACTTGCCCTGTCAAAGAATCTGTGATCCCAGCCTGTCCATCTGCTTTCTCATCCTGTGACATACTCATAGTCCCCTTAAAAATCTACTTCACAGTCAAAACTTTGGAGAAAGGAGGAATATATGACCAAAGAGAGAACTTTATGAAATGCAAAATAGATACTTTTAATTACATCAAACTAAAAAAATTTTGCACAAAATCAATGCAGCCAAGATTAGAAAGGAAACCAAAAGCTGGGAAACAATTTTTACAGCCAGTGTTTCTGATCTAATCAAAGGATATCAATGGATTATTTTTAGATGAAATCAAAGCCATATATAATCACATGAAAAAAGTTCTCCAAATCACTACTAACTAGAGAAATGCAAATTAAAACAACTGAAGTCTCACCTCACATCTAAAAGATTGGCTTCCAAAGACAGGAAAAACTGGAATACTAATACATTGTTGGTAGAGTTGTGAACTGATTCAGCTATTCTGGAGAGCAATTCAGAACTATGCTCAAAGGGCTATAAAACTGCATATATCCTTTGATCTAGCAGTGTGACTAAGAGATCATAAAAGAGGGGAAAGGACCCACATGTCCAAAAATGTTTGTAGCAGCTCTTTTTATGGTGGCAAGGAATTGAAAATTGAGTAGATGCCCATCAATTGGGGAACAGTTGAATAAGTTATAGTACATGAATGTAATGGAATATTATTGTTCTATAACAAATGATGGGCAGCCTAATTTCACAAAAGCCTGGAAAGATTTAAATGAACTGATGATACTTACTGAAGTAAGCAGAACCAGAAGAATAAAGTACACAGTTAACAGCAAGATTATTTGCTGATTAACTACAAAAGACTTCACTCTGCTTAGCAATTCAGTAATCCAAGACAATTCTAATAGATGTGGGATAAATGCCATCCATATACATATGGAAACTGAAAATAGATCTAAACATAATATTTTCACCTTTTGGGGGTTTGCTTTTTTTTTCTGATGATTTTTTTCTCCTTTGTTTTGATCTCTTGGCATGACTAATATGGAAATATATTCAAAATGATTTTACATGTATAACCATATCAGATTGCTTACTGTCTTGGGGAAAGATAAAGAAAAGAAAGGAGAAAAAAATTGGAATTCAAAATCTTACAAATGTGTTGGTAACAGTACCAGTACCAGTTGTTAATTTATTATCCTTTGCTCTTGCTACCTTCACCTCTTCTTACCATATATTTTTTTCAGGATGATAGTCAGAAAAGGAAATGAGCTAATTATGTAACAAAAGTACAGGAGAAAAAAGACAACCAATATGTTTCACTGCTAACTACATAATGTCAAAAGCTCTAGAGGAGTCTTCAGTACATTGGGTAGAGAATTTATAGGAGAGCAGTATAAGAATTGAACAGAATTTTTAAAAGGCTTGTTTATTTATACCATCAGCAAACTTTGCCATTTACCGAATCTGACCATCTTATGTTTCAATTGATATGGTAATTAAATAATCATTGAACAAAAACCCACCTATGGTTACATCTGTGAAGGAAGCACAAAAACACAATTTCCAAGCTCTAAAGGATGTGTGGTAACCCAGAAAAAAAAAAAAAAATCTACTTTTACAGTAAACGCCTAATTAGTCTCTTAGATTGTCTTTATTCTATCTCTGTCCCATTTAGAAGGCACCAAGCCTTCTAAACTCAGAACTCTGCATCTCCCATGTAACTTTGCTAATTGGTAACTCTGCCTGTGTCAAAAATGGGAAATGAATTAGATGTGTCTGAATAATACTTTTATCCTCATAAAACACCTAGCCTTCTTCAAAATCCCTCAGTTGCCCTGTTTCATGGAGACATAAAACCAGAATTAGGGAGTAGGATAACTTCCTGTCCTTGGATTCCCTGACATAGACTAAAAAAAAAGATCCTTCTCTGGCAATATCCCTGGTTATATACTTTTCTTATCTGGCTTTCAAAGTATTTACTTCTTCCCCAAGGTGGAAGTAGTGCTCTCAGGTTTAGGTACTCCAAAGCATACTCCAAAAAAGCCTATTTCTTTGAATGATTAGGTCCTCCTAATTTCTCCTTGAAGTCCTCATGTAGAAGTACATAAGTACTAGCTTTCAAGAGCCAGAAATCCTCCAAAATGTACGCTCTCCTTCAAACTTCCCCAAGTCTATTGATAATGCCATCATTTTATCATCACCACAAGTTAGTTCCCAGAAGCCATCCTTAACTGCACTTTCACTCATTCCCAACACAATCCAATCAGCTGTCAACTATTGTCGATTCCAAATCCACAGTACTTTCTTATCTTTTTCTCAATACTCACATGTCTACCATCTTAGTTTAAGCCCTCACCACTTCTCTTCTGAACTATATGGCAAGTTTCGTAACTGATCTCTGACTCATCTCTCTCTACTCCAATTCATCTGCCACATTGCTGTCAGTCATTTTCCATAAGCACAAAATTGACCATACACCCTCAATAAACTCTAACTGTTCTGTTATCTCCAGAATCAAAATCAAACATCCGTTTGTCATTTTTCACAACCCGAATCTAACATCTTTTTTACCCTATTATACCTTACTCCTCTTCATATACTCTATTGTCCAACCAAAGTTGTCTTCTTGCTGTTGTTCACCCACAACATTCATTCTTTGCTCAGGCCATCACCACAGTCTAGAATGCACTCTCACTTCTGAGCCTCTCAGATTCCTCAAGTTTTTATCAAAGCTGAGTTCCGCTCACCTGGCTACCATCACATCCCTTCAACTACCTTGTCCTTATTTTGTGAACATGCATATTGTTTCACTAATGAGTGTAGATTTCAACAGGGCAGACTATATATTATTTCTTTCTTTGTAACCCTGAAAGTATTTATTAGACACTGAAACTAGTTCTAAATCAACCTAAGATTATCCAGCCTATATTTCGCTACTTTCCCCTCCCCCCCACAATAGTAAGAATTTTATTACATTCTCCTGATCTCCCAGTCAAGTCTTATCAAAAAGAAAACAGGTGACAAGGATACAAATAAAAATAAGCAAAAGACAAATATGCTCCAAAAGGGAGCACATTGGAAGAGGCAACATTCAAATAATTACCTGTTCTTGATAAAGTCATGCTTATTCTTTGCAGTTACTTTTTTCTCTTCTAGAGGTTCACTAACCAATTCCTTTAAATAATATTCTAGCTTTTAGCCATGAATTGAATTCAAACTCACTGGCCTATTAATTTGCATATTCTACTGGTACCCTTGTTTCAAAATCTTGACAAAATATGCCTGATCTTTATAAGACCACTGTCAACAACCATGTTTTCCAATTCTTTCAGTATCCTGGGATGTATTTTAAACAACCTGGTGACCTGAATTCATTAATAGCAGTCATATGCTCTTTAAATATAAGTAGTGAAGCTGACAGAATGAAAACCTGAACAAATTGTTTCCCAGGAATAACGCCCTTTCCCCATAAGAATCTATCCCAATCCTAGTCTTTTAAAGAACCCAAAACCTTTTTGCATGAAACATGGCTGTAAAAGAGGGTGAAGAAAAAAAGAAAAAAAAGGCTGCTTTCCAAAGTCTACTTCAGCTTACAAAAACAAAAAATACAACCCCAAACCTTTTTACATCAAGCAAAATTAGAAAAAGTAACTTCACCAAGTTCATTTTAGCTGAAGCATGTCCCTTCCACCTCTTCCACCGCTTCTCATGCCATTTCATGTTTAACTGCAGAGAATTACTGCTTCTTTATTCTTATGTATGGACATTGTTATTGCTAGCTTTTGTTGTTCTGCTATAGTAATTGATTCTCCTCAAAAGAAGCACAACTTCTCTCTTCCTAGCTCTACATTAAAGGCAAGAATAATTTCTGAATATTATGGAATATTATTGTTCTGTAAGAAATGACCAGCAGGATGATTTCAGAAAGGCCTGGAGAGACTTACATGAACTGATGCTGAATGAAATGGGTAGGACCAGGAGATCATTATATACTTCAACAACAATACCATATGATGATCAATTCTGATGGATGTGTCCCACTTCAACAATGAGATGAAACAAATCAGTTCCAATAGAGCAGTAATAAATTGAACCAGCTACACCCAGCGAAAGAACTCTGGGAGATGGCTATGAACCACTACATAGAATTCCCAATTCCTCTATTTTTGTCCGCCTATATTTTTGATTTCCTTCACAGATTAATTGTACACTATTTCAAAGTCCAATTCTTTTTGTACAGCAAATTAACTGTATGGACATGTATATATATATTGTATATTTAACTTATACTTTAACATATTTAACAGGTATTGGTCAACCTGCCATCTGGGGGAGAGAGTGAGGGGGAAGGAGGGGAAAAATTGAAACAAAAGGTTTTACAATTGTCAATACTAAAAAATTACCCATGTATATATCTTGTAAATAAAAAGCTGTAATAATAATAAAAGAATAATTTCTGAGAACTTTACCAAAAACTTAGGTCAGGCTACTACCACTACTGCTAGTAATCTATAATTTTACTCGGATGCAAGGTTCTGACATGTTCTTAAGTTTAACTGATCTGTTTATTTCCTACTTAGCACTTTTTTGTTTGTTTGTTTGTTTGTTTTTTACTTTAAGCATACCTTCCTATGACACCAATAAGTATTTTTCTTAAGTTAAAAACTGGCCACAAACTACTTGTTTACATAAAATATAGTCATTTTAAATAAATGTTAACTACACTCAAATATCTGTTTGACTTACTTTCTGAAAACAAAACATCAAAGCAAAACCAAAAAAAGACCTTTGCCTATCCTTGTCCAAATCATCCATTTACCACATACCCAGTAACTAGTAACAAATGCATAGCAAAATCAATGAATTGATCACTGACATCTGTTTTGGGGATGCTTGTCTAACACAACATCCCCTTTTTTTTCCACCCTCCCCAACTAAAATGTTTGACTTAACAAGTGCCATAAGATTGGTTCAAGATCTTACAGAAATCTAGGAGAAAGAGAAAGGGAACAAAAAATTTTGACTGGATATTGAAGAATAGTTTGTACTGAGTACTGTAATGAAAAGGTGTGAAGGCAGAAAAGCACCAGGATATGTTCACAAAATAAAGAATAGCTCACTTTGAAGGCTATTGGAGATAACAACAAACATATTACCTATAAAGGTTATCTATCTACATTAACTACAAAGTTCAGTTTTTGGACACAATGAGTTTGAGGCACTGTGGACCATCCAAGTAGAACTATCTAATAAGCAATTAGAAAATACAAAGGATGAGCTTTAAGCTTAATTTAGTTAATTCATCTACATAGAGATGACAGCTAAAGTTACAGGCTAGAATGAAACTATTAAGAGGGAACATATATAAAGAAAAAAGGACATAATCTTAGGAAGCAGCAATATTGAAGAGATGTTTTTAAAAAGAGCCAACAAAATAATGAGGGAGGAAAAAGTGCCATGTTAAGAGAATCAAAGGCAAAGAAAAATTCAAGAAAGTGGCATCCCTTGCCTATTTAAAAATGATTCCCCTGCATCATGTCAAGTCTATAATGGAGACAAGAACAATTCAATTCAAATAAGGATGTATAGCAAAATAATGTTTTGGTCATGTATACTTATTGTGTATCTAAGTTATATTTTAATATATTTAACATCTACTGGTCATCCTGCCATTTAGGGGAGGGGGTGGGGGGGGGGGTAAGAGGTGAAAAATTGGAACAAGAGGTTTGGCAATTGTTAATGCTGTAAAGTTACCCATGTATATATCCTGTAAATAAAAGGCTATTAAATAAAAAAAAAAAAAAACAACAAATAAGGATGTATAAAGCATTTGCTATGTGCCATGCACTATACATGTAGACAGACAGACAGACAGACACATACACACATGCGCGCGCGTGGATGTGCATGCATTGGCACAGTAGAGAGTGCATTGGTCCTGAAGTCAAGAGCACCTAAGTTCAAATCTGGCCTCACACTTGACACTGGCTGTGTGACCCTGGCCAAGCTATAACCCCGGCCAAGCTATAACCCCAATTGCCAGATCAGAAAGATAGATAGACAGATAGATGGATAAAAAAACAGGAGCTTACAATCTGCCTGAGGAGAATAATTTCTGCACAGATACATAAATACAAAAACAAAATAAATAACAATGACTTCAGAGTTAGATACAAATATCTTTTAGGTCCCTTATAGCTATGAAATTCCTTGCAGACTAATAAATAAAGCATTATTTATAATAATAAACAGGAGACTATAAATAATATTCAAAAGACCTTTCGCTGAGGTGATTAAAAAGTATGAAACTATAGTGAGAAAATGAACAGTTGAGGGAAGAGGCATTTAGCATAAATCACAGATTTGGAAATGTTGATAGTATAAAGAGAACAGGCTAGGAGAGAAATTTAGAAGACAAGGACCTCCCTTCAACCTTCTCCTCTATTACCTAAACAAATTAAAAAAGAAATCATCTGTTCAATAATGACAGATTAATGAAAAGAGAAAAAATTTATAATAGTTGCCTTGGGAAATCTGATAAGGATTCAAGTATAATTTGAGCAAAACAATTTCCAGGTAGCAGTAGGAAGACTGTCTGCTTATAGTAACTTATCCCCAAGTAATCAGAGATTATGGTCTTTTATAGTCCCCATTTTTCATACTTCCCTGAAAAAACAACTTTTAAGTTGCAGTAAATCCTGGTTTTGCAAAACAGTGGTTATATCCTCATGGTAAAGAAAAAAAGGCAATTCAACTCCTTCCTTTCAGGGCATGAGTAAAGTTGTTAAAAATGATCAGGCCTTAGCTCTCCTTTCTACCAATGGGTAACCTTATAAAAGTGGCTTATGTTGGAGGTACCACTGAAGAGTGAAAACAAAACTCTCACTCCTCTCCATGATTTAAAAAAAAAAAATCACTAAAGATGACAAAAGAGGCATCTTGACATAAGAGAGAGAGAAGTAGCCCCTACATCTGGGTTCAAATTCTACTTCTGGAATATACTAGTAACAATATAAAATACAATAACAATAAGATAATATATTTAAGTAAGTTTTCTCAATTCCAGGCAGCTCTGGCTATTAAATGACAAATGAGTAATTAATCTGCATTGTGAAGGAAAAATTTGCTATTCTGATAAAATATCAAGAGAATCAATTGATTGAAGCTGAAAAACTCTATCTCCCACCCCCCCAAAAAAGAAGCAAATAGGAACTAGAATACTTCATTAAAATCCAAACAAGTGGCAAAAATGAGTCATCATTGTACACTAGCGTCAGACTTATAAAACTAAAAGTCACACATGTAAGCCAAAGTGGTCCTACTCTATCCTTGGAGGGAAAAGTAATTAAGTGCCTTCTCTGTATTAGGTGGTAGAGATACACACATAAAATGTATATTCCTTACCTTCAAAGAAGAGCTAGAATTCTATCAGAATAGCTAATATCCTAATATAGGTGCTCTTTTAACAACAAAAAAGGTGACCTTGGTAGCAGAAATAAGCATCCAGAAAAAAAGATGTTGAATGATAAAGTAGAAAATTCTTAAACTATCCTGCAATAATGCCCTAAAAGGATAATAACCTATGACAGAAACAAGAAAATTATTTTTATATAATCAAATTGGATTAAATAACTGAGAATGTACCTGGCATATGGCAGGTTTTTAATAAATGTTTATAGACTGTGAAAGAAAAAGGAGGAAAAGTATGCTTCATAGGAAAGTATTTGCATGTAATCAGAAATTATCTCTAAAAATCACAACCTGCCTAAAAAGGGCCTACATAATCACACTAAAAAAGCATAAGAAAAATGAGAAAAATTAAATGAGAGCTTGCATGTTTTTAAATTTATTTCTATCTACAAGTACAGCATATTTTATAAGATCAAGATGTCAATGAAAACGAAATTCTAACAATTTTTTAGGTACTAGAACTTGCTATTTGAATTAAATTGTCAATTAGTTGAAATCATCTAATTCTGACAACATAATGGTTTTCCAGAAAAAAAAAAAAACTATCAGAATTGATAGTTTTAAATAAGCAGAGCCAGAAGAAAATTAAATGTATACTATAACATCAATATTACAAAAGTACTTCTATAAACTGATGGATAAAATGAGCAATAAGAAATTGTCATAAATTATGACATTATAAAGACAAACAACTTTGAAAACTGCAAGAACTCTGAGCAATACAATTACCACCTATGATTTCAGAGAACCAATAATGAAGATGCATGCTATCTCAATAGAGAAATGATGGATTTAAGAGTGTAGAATGAGGGGAAAAGTTGGAACAAAAAGTTTTGCAATTGTCAATGCTGAAAAATTATCCATGCATATATCTTGTAAATACAAAGCTATTAAAAAAAAAAGAGTATAAAATGAAACATTTTTTGAACATAGGCAATAAGAGAATTTGTTCTGCTCGACTATGCATACTGGTAACAAAGTATTTTTCTTTTTTTTCAACTGGTAGGTGGGAAGGAGAAAAAACAGACTTTTGTTAATTTTTTTAAAAGAGTAAAGAAAACCCCATATAACTAAAATATAAAAAGAAATTCCCTTATTGCTTGTGTTCAAAAAAATGTTGCATTCTATACTATACTATAAAGGAGCAAAGACCAGAAAATTGGGATCCAAAATAGACTTAAAGGGAATGACTAGCTAAAGAGGTATTACAATAGTTTTCATTGTAATAAATTACTTAAAATGTAAAAATTACTAAGTATAGTTCTGTTGATGTTTACTATTTCTTATAAGACTTTTTTTTTAAAGAAATTTTTTGCTTTACCAATTAATCCACAATTTTTAAAAAAATAATTTTAAAAAATTAAAGTTCTTTCTCTCTTAAAAGAAGTCAAATCTACATATCCTTTATAAAACTGAGTATGTGTTTATCTTGTCTTCCTCAGGCTCTTTAAACTGCTAGCATAGTACCACATATCTCACAGAAGGCAATTAAGTATATATTTATTGGTGATAAAATATAAACTTGTATACAAAACATGATGACCATGAGGCAAAAAGATACATTATAGTTTCTGTCTGACAGTTACTCTCAGTATCCAAAGGTCAGCATACAATGTAAACTGAATTTTTCATTTTACCAATTAATCCATCTCTCCAAACCCTAGTTTCCTCATCTCTGAAACTTGAGAGTTGGCCTAGACCAGACACATCAACCACACACCAAGTTCACAACACTTCCCAGTGCAGTCCAAACCAGATTAGAATGTAATTGGGAAATAATTAACAAATTAAATAAAAATACTATAAAAGACCATATATGTGGTTTTCCAAGTAAATATGTGGTCCACAGTTTGGCAGTCATTGTCCATGTGAATGACATTATTAGCCTGGATGATTTTTAACCCATTAAGTCCATTATAAATCTATGAACCAAAACTAGATTTAATACAGCTTTTATTGTATTTATAATAAAAAATATAATGACTAAGAGAACTGTGCACAAAAAAGAAAACATAAGTAATCTGTGGCAATTTCAGACACTGCCTAGCACACCTTAGAAGCTTAATAAATGTTTGGCTGATTATAAGACATATTGCAAAAGATTAATTGCCATTATGTATTTGGGAGCATGAAGACAAGCAAAGAGGATAAAGTCCTCATAGGAGAATTCAGAAAAGAGTTGGACCAAGAACTTTGCATGGTATATAAGAAAGGGAAGAAGAGAGAAAGGCTTTTTTCCAAAGTAACTCCATAATAAGAAATAAAGACTTTGGGGGGAGGGGGAAACTTGAAGTTTTGAGCTGGCTCTCTTTGTCTACTATAAAATTTACTTCAAGCTTTTTGAAGGATAAAAACTATTCCAAATTTAAATAATTACTTCTGAGAATGTCTACTGAAAATAAGTTATTACCATATGACCTACAAATAACTGTTCTTGAGTCAGTGACTCAAGAACTAAAAGGCCAAGTCTGTCCTAACTCCCATGAAAACCAGCAGCAAAATTTATTCACATTGCAGGCAACAAGGAATAAGAAACTGGTAAGATAAGGATGGAAACATTCCTTCCCTCAAGTTTACTCCTAGACTCAGGAATAAATACTTAAAATATTTAAATTGTATTCATTGTCACAGATGCTATAGAAGTATCATCCTTTTTCCTCCCTTCTCACATAATCTAGAATTTGAGGTCAATTTCTTAACAAGGTTAAAATGATTATCATTACAACAGCATCATTTATGAAAAAAATTCATCACTGAAATGTCTAATTTCCATATATGCATAACATAGATATTCTTAAACCATTTCCACATGTTTATATACATATATAGAAATGTCATAATTTATATTACACTATTTCAAAAAAACCACTAACTAATGTTAGTGCTGTGTAACCTGAACATACTGAATGCAATTTGGATAAAAACATAGAAATGCAAAATGATAGAAATACAGCGCTCATGTTGGAGAAAATATAATTATCAAGTATTATTAGAAATGTAAAATGTCATTAAGATGCTAAAGATATTGGAAAAGAATTTGAAATTCAATTATCCACATGTTTAACTATTTCAAAATAACATACATTTAAAACAAAAATATTTAGATATTTGCCTCAAAGATAAATATGGCAAACGGGTACACAAAGTTATACTCATGTATGTTTTATTACAAATAAGTCTCAATCAAATGTGTTAAAATAGAACATATTTTGTATAAATGTGTTC
Source organism: Sarcophilus harrisii (assembly GCF_902635505.1). NCBI lineage: Eukaryota > Metazoa > Chordata > Mammalia > Dasyuromorphia > Dasyuridae > Sarcophilus > Sarcophilus harrisii. Next base: position 590,304,373 of record NC_045427.1, on the reverse strand, counting down.
AACTATTATCAAGACTACATAACTTAAAATGTTGACCTTTTGTTTTTAAGATGAACTTCCTTCTGTTCCAAATCATATCAATATCCAAATTTTTCCCCTCCCCCATTTTGTTGAGCCTTAGTCTCACTTCTTGTTCCACAGTAATGCACTTCTATTTCTTATCACATCACACAATTATATACTCATCACTCAAAATTTTAAGTACAATAAAATCTACTATAGAACTAATGAGTATTTGCAATGCACAACAGAGTATTCAAAAAACTGAGAAGGCCATATATTTATTCCATTTTATTTTTAGCACAGTTCATATAACTGGAGTCAACAATCATCAAAACCTTTTCCTAAAGAAGGTTAATATAATTCTATTAGAATGTAAGCTCCTGAAGGAAATAAACTTTCATTTATTTTTATATCCCAGCACTTAGTATGATGGCTTACATATATGGTATGAGCTTAATAAATGCTGTTTTTAAGTGACTTAATTTATATCTTCCTTGGCCAAAGGGAATCTCATACTTACAAAGCTTTCTTTCATTTAAAAAATGCAGATACTTATCTATATAACATTTTTATACACATTAAGCTTTTGACAAAATGCAAGTGTCCTGGTACAGCTTCAGTTAGTGAAATCAAGCTAAAAAAAAAAAAAACTAAATCACCTTTTAAAAACTCAGTAAAATCTGTAGCAAATTCCATTTTATTATGACCAAGATTTTTACATCCCTCCTAAAAAAAGGTTAAGAACACTATATTGGGATTTTCAATGCAAATAAAAGCATAATTAAGATTTATGTTTTAAAAATAAACCTTTAGTATTTTATCACTATATAACCTACTTAAATAATAATGATTGTGACTAAAAATAATTTTCAAAAAGATCAATTAAGGGTTAAAATAAGACTTCCCTAAGTAATATTATCCCTCTCTGATCATTCTATTGCAGAGCGCCATTCTCTTTTCCACCTCCAGAACTCAAATTATAATTTGAAAGAAGCAAGAATAGTAAATATCATTGGATATTATTGAATATAAAAGAATACTTGGGTTCAAATCCCAATTCCTAGCTGTGGCCATGCCAAATCAGTTGGTCTTTCTGAGCCTCTTTTTTTTTCTAGTGTAAAATAGGTAATAATGTCACCTCTAACACCACCTCATACATCATGGTGAGGTTCAGATGAAATAATGTATGTAAAGCATTTTGCAAGCCCTAACATACTATATAAATGTTAGCCATACAAAAGAAAAGCATAGTGGCATAAAAGAAAACCTGTCTTAGAGACAAATTCCATCTCTGACACATTTCAGTTCAATCTGCAAGTCACTAAATTACAAACTGAATTGGTAGAAGAATCCCTGAACCAATGATATTACAGGTCCAAAATAAATTGACACTATTATTGTACAACAGAGTTAATGTGTGTATACACACATAGAGAATGGATTCAACCTGTAATTTTAGTAGCACAGGCAACTCTCAAATAAGGTAGATCCCTCTCTCTCTCAATGAAGTTGTTTGCAAGAGTTACTTAGAGCACTGAGAGATTAAGTTATGTGCCCAAAATGTGTCAAAGGCAAGACCTAAGGCATACTCCCAGTATGCCACAGGGAGTATGTTTATGTAAATGGTGTCTTTTCTCTTTTTTTGGTCTTTTTTGCCCCACTGGTATAAAGAAATTTCTGTGGGGAAAGTTTCTCCATAGACACTTAAGCAACTTTTTGGTGAGTTGCCTAAGGCACTGATCACACAGATAGACTTGCACTCAGTGGTCTATTTACATATTACTCTGAAATTCTATGAGATGGTCATTATATAACATAGCCTCTCCTCACCAGTCAAGTTCTTAGCTTATTCCCACCTTCAGTATTCCTCTCTCTTCCTCTTCAAATCCTTAAAATCTAAATACTCCTAAATTCCAGGAAGCTTCCCTGATTAAACCTAACAGGGTCTAAAATCACATGCCATTTTGGCCTATACTCCCTTAGCATTCATTTAGTATTTTGAATTAAAATAAAAATAACCCTTCTACTTTACTCAAAACTGAGGAATATCCAAATAATGAGAAAGTATACAGTGAGGAAAACAGTTTAGAATACTGTTTGTATACCTTAAGTTTAATAAGCTCAATTTTTCAATTTTAGCTATTTCCAAGTTATACCTGAATAGTGGTGAAAACACCAGATCACAAGTAAGGAAAATGTGAGTTCAAATCTTGACACACTGAGTAAATCATTTCTCTGTGCCTCAGTTTTCCACTTCTGGATTGGGCTTAAGAGCCTCTGAAGTAGCATAAGGTTTATTAATTTCATTATAGTCATTATTATTATTTTTTTTTCCTCACAACTATTCAGAGAAGAAACCATGCCTTTACTGTTCTAACAAGATAAAATTGAGAAAGAAATTCTCACATTCCTTCATAAAGTTAGAAATGACTTTATGGAGTGCTCACTCACCCTTCAATCTATCCAAGGAAAAGATCAGAATCCCTACATATATATATATATATATAAATAAAGATATATATATATATATATATATATATATATATATATATATATAAAATATGCCTATATATAATCTCATACTTACAAAGCTTTCTCTCATTTCAAAAAATTAAGATACTTATCTATATAACATGTTTATACATGTTAAGCTTTTGATAAAATGCAGGTGTCCTGATACAGCAAAACCAGGCTTCGATTAGTAAAATCAAGACTAAAAAAAGAAAATCTAAGTCAGCTTTTAAAATCAAATAAGTAAACTCTGTAGCAAATTCCATTTTATTACGATCAAAGTTTTTACATTCCCCCTAAAAAAGGGAAAGAACACTATATTGGGATTTGCATTTATTTGATTTAAGATTTGTAAGGTCCTTGGATATATCTTATTTTTCTGCTCCATCTTTCCCAGTATATGGCATTAGAGCTTTACTCATCTGAAAAGCATAATAGAGGATGTTTGAACCTGTATTTTCAACAGTACAAACAACTCCCTCAGAAAGAGTTCCTTCTACCAAAGCAGTTCTAACAACTCTCACAGAGAAGAAATTAAGTGACTTACACTCAGGAGTCAAATGGTAACTTTAGCTATGGCATGTGTCAAAAGAAAAACTGCAATCTACTACACAGCCCTGCCTCTCCCTTTGGACATCACTGGTTTAATAAATGTTTAATTATTGACTTCTCTTACCTCTGGCCATCAAAAGAGCTTTAGCTTCAACTTTACAGTTGTCAAAATGTTCTGTATTCTATACAATGGCTTTGCATCTCTAAAAAGTGTATATTTTAAAAACTCGTCCAAGTTTTATGAGACCTCAAAAATCATTAGAGTCCAGGAGTTCTTTATCTAGGGTTCAAGTACTTTTTTTTTTTTTTTTTTAAAGTATTTTGATAACTGTATTTCAGGAATTGGTTTCCTTTGTAACATTATGAGTTTTATTTTATCCATTTAAGAACATTAACCTGAAAAGGGGTCCACAAACTTACCAGACTGCAAAAGTTTCTAGTTATATGCCTTCTCGGGATAATGACATTCTATCAGAGAATAGTCCTTCAAACACTTGGAAGATAGCTATCACGTTATTAGAATCAAAGATTTAGAGAGCTGGAAAGGACCTAAGAGGCCATCTAGGCCCACACCCTCTTTGTACAGATGAAGAGCTGCAATCAAGAGACTGTGATACTGGATTCACAAAAACAGGGTTATAGAGTAAGAATTCAAACTAGAATCCCTGATTCTAAATTCTGCATGCTTTCTATTATGCCACACTGTCTCTTATAGGAGGGTCTCCAGGCTATGAGTCAAGAACTCATTAAAAGCCTGAAAAGAAATTTTAGTTTGCTCTCCAAAGGTAATTTTGCAGAAACATTTCAGATAGTTCTAGGGAAAATCCCAGTGGGATTGCTCTTAATTGAACAAGCTTTCACTGAGGCTTCAGTGTGTGCAGAACTATTCCACATACTATGGTTCACCCTATCAAAAAACTTACATTTTAACTGGAAAGACAAATCATTGTAAAACATGTAATGACTTAATATGAGATACAGTAACTATAATTATAAAATAATATATAGGGATATAACAATATATTGTTTATGTGTATATATATATATATATATATATATAAAATTTACAGTAATACAGTTTATACTTTGTGTTCTCCTAGCCCCAAACATTCTTGGTCTACTAAGTTTCTATATTGCTCATCTAGTTCTGAAACATACTTATTTGTAAATTACAGTCATTTGTCATTTATACAAATGATTGCACATGTTTCAGAAATGCAACAAAAGAAAGATACAGGAACTCAAGTAAGGACAGGTGGGTTGTGCTGAGAGAATGAAAGATATAAACTATATTAAGGTAAACAAGGGAATTTTTTACATTATTTTCAATACATTGATATAGTACAGGAATTGAAAATTGTAGTTATTGTCTCATATTAATTACATATTTTAGCATGTTTTGTCTTAACTACAATTTTAATTTCTTGATGTTGGATGATACTACTAGAATAGTTCTTGTGCATATTTAAGTTTTCAATGAAGATCTGTTCAATTAAAAATGACACCAGTTTAAACTGGGATTTTCTCAAAAATAATGTGTACGTTTGTGTGTGTGTGTATATGAATATACACACACTTATATAAATGTACATGTGTATGTGAGTATGTTTATGTATATAGCATGACATATTTGACCACAAACTGTATAAATCAGTCAACAAGCGCTCATTAAGTGGTTACTATGTGCCAGATACTGTGCTATAAACACTGAGGAAACAAAGTCAAGCAAAAACAGCCTCTATCCTCAAAGAGTACACACTTTAACAACATGAAAGTAACTAGATGCCTACAAGATATATATATATATAGATATATATATAGATATACACACATACAGATTATAAGAAAACATGGTAGAAGGAGGAGGCATTAGCATCTGGGAGTCTGAGAAAAGCCATCGTGAGGTGGAGGTGACAGGGCAGGGCATTCTAGGAATAAGGGTCAACCATTACAAAGGCAAGAGACAGAAGAAAGGCTAGTTTAGCTGAATTTAGAGTTCATGGAGGACAATAACATATGAGAAAATGTAAAGTTGGGAAAGGGACAGTTTAAAAAGAGCTTTAAATTCCAAACAGAATCTTTATATTTGACCTTAGAGGTAATAGGGAGACAATCAAGTTAACTGAGCAGGAACACAACATAGTCAAACATACACTTAAAAAAAAAATCACCTTGGCAGTTTCAGAGGAAATTGGGAAACCCTCTTATGAACTGATGAAGAATGAATTAAGCAGAACTAGAATAATATCTACAATGACAATGGCATCATATAGGGGAAAAAAAACTTTGAAAGACATTAGAACTCTGGTCAATGTAATGACAACCCATGTCAAGAGGATTTAAGATGATACATTCTAATCACCTCTTGTTAGAGAAGTGACAAATTTAAAATGAGGTAAGAGAAATAAGTGGGAATTTATTTTGCTGGACTATGTGTGCTTAAATTTTTTTTTTATTTTTCAGTGTTACTGTTGTTGTGGGGGGGGGGGCAGAGGGATAATGAGAGAAAATTTTTAAATCATCTTAGCAACTAAGAAAAAGAATGCAGTGAGGAGTGACATAAGGCAGAGAGATCAATTAGAAGATTTGCACTAGTCTAGAAGAATTGATGAAGACCCAAACTGGGACTGTGGGCACACGAATGGAAAGGAGAAAGAGGAATAAGGGGATACACACACATACGAGGTTGTTATAGTTTTCAAGGCAAGATGTGGTAATCGTTTGGATATGAGAGGTGAATAACATGAAGATGACACCAAGGTTGCAAGCTTAAGTAATGTGGAGGATGTCGGTACCCTTAACAGTAACAGGGAAGTTCAAAAGGAAAGAAGATTTAGAAATAAAAATGAGCTCTGGGACATGAAGAGTTTGAGAAGCCTGTAAAACATCCAGATAAATATGTCCAAGAGGAAATTAGAGATGTGACTGTAACTCAGCAGAAAGAATAGATGTGCTACACACACATATAAACAGACTCTCCGTATTATACATTGATACAGGAATACACATATATATATACATACACACATGTATATACACTAGTCAATTTTTCAGTAATTTTCAAAGTAAAAGTTTCTAATTATTAACTCAAGAAATAATAATTTCTTTTATTCCCTTTAATTTACCACAATGGTTTCAGAAAAATTAATATCAAAGGTGTTTAGTTATAAAAGGAAGAAAATGCTAAAGTCTAGAGGGGGAAATAGTAGGGATATACTAAACAACTAATGTCTTCTAGTCCAATTTGGATAACGTGGCAAAGAAAATGCCTTTGATTGTCATACATCTTGCTTGTGATTATCAAAGAGGAAAGGAAAAATATTTACTCATAATACATAGAGAGACACACATACCTATATACCACACACATACACCCCTTGTGACTATAAATATCAGCATATTTATAGTATTGTCCTTCAAAATCCTTACTTCAGAATGATGTACAATTATTACAAAAAATGCTGTTGCTACTCAAAACACTTTTGGAACCGTTGTCAGAGGCAGTTTATAAGGCATTCAGGAAAAGTCAATTTTATGTTATAGCTGCACTTCAGGTAATTACAATTGTTATAAAACCACTTGGTACCAAACAACTTTTCGCTGTTTCACCCCTCCTCTCCCCATTCCATACCAAGGTGGAACTTTGCCACTATTGAAAATAATGCAAAGAGCATATTCTACTCAAAAATGTATTAGTCTCCCTGTTTAAAATCTCTCCTCTTTCCAATCTATTTCATAGAGCTGCCAAATTGATATTCCTAAAGTACAAGTCTAACTACATCCTTCTTTTACTCAAGAAGTACCAATGGCTCTTTACTACCTATAAGATAAATATCAACTCCTATTTAGATATAAAGCCTTTCACAATCTGATTTCAGCCTATATTCCCAGCTGCTAACAACAATAATAGCTAGCATTTACCTTATGGCTTTAAGGTTTGCAAAACTCTTTATAGCTATTATTTCATTCTATCCTCACAGCAACCAGGAGGGAGGTACCATTATTATCTCCAGTTTACAGATGAGAAAAGTGAAGCTGATGGCAGTGACTTGCGCAGGGTCACATAGCTAGAAAATCTGATCTCAGGTCTTTTTGACTCCAGGTTCTGTGTCTATTCAGAATACTATTTTGCTGCAAATAATTTCCTTTCAGGAATTTCATGATCCTATTAAACCAGCTTACTTGCTTTTTCTCATATGACCTCTCATCTTTACTTTGGCACAAAATGTTCCCTCTCCTCCTTGTAATGGAATCTTCCTCACTTCAAGTTCTTACAATCCCTACTATCTCAGATCAAATATCATTTCTACAAAAGACCTATCCTGATATCATTGTTTTCCTTTTCCAATGAAATCATTTGGGCCACATTTTATTTCCATAGCTCTTTAGAGAGTTTCCCCTCCATCTATAATGTAAGCTCTGTGTAAACTGGGATTGTTTTATTTTTGTCTTTGTATTCCTCATGCTTAGCACATTTAATAAATGTTATCTAAATTAATTCAATCTAAAGGCAATTCCCAAATAGGAACCCCCTCCTCCCCCCAAAATTATCTTTGAGCAATAGCATCATGTTTGGAACAAGTCCACAGGCTCTTAAGATAACTCCTTGGAATGGAGCAATGAGCTTATAAAGAACTGGCCTAACAATCAATCTCATCATCTTGTAATTATCACACCCTATATTTTTAATAGTTTCTTTAAAACTAGAGATGAAAATAAGCCCCACAACTCCTGAGCCATCAACCAAATCAAAGCACCATTTCCATAACCATAATGGTCAAAGGTTTTGACAAACTTATTCCAAACTCATACCCTTCTATGTTTTATATACTCCCTATACCTAATCCTAGGCTTCAATGAAATTGGATTACTTATTCCCCAATCAGGACTTTCATTTTATTATCTCCACATCTGACGCATGCCATTTTCTCTATGTTTTTCTCTATGTTTCCCATTAGCCTCTCAAGCCTACATCCTATAGCTCTTGATTTGTACTACTATTTGGTACTTACTAATTGTGCCTTGTTTTATACTTTTTTTCTCCCTTCTACTTCATGGCACTAAATAAATAACATTCTTTTAAAAAGTAATTAATAAATCCTTTTCCATGAATATTGCATTCCTAAAAATAGCACAAATGCCAATATGGTTGAGTGTTTACTCAGGTTTATAGTAGAAAAAAGCAAACAGTCATTTACTAGGTTAAGAACTCAGAAGACTACCCACTCTATGCAATCTTCTTACTAAAGATTTATTTGCTCAAATGCCCCCTATTATTCCTTTACCACACAACCTTATCTACTAAAATAGTTGTATAGGCCAGAATAATCATCTAACACTGGCTCTTCCACTTGGCTTTTGCAGTCTGACCAGATCAAGACAGGGAGGGGTTAGACCCAATTTCCTCTGCACTATAGAGAATTCTTTAAAAAGCATTCACATCTGAAGTAGCAGAGATGCAAATTAGGGTTTCTCTGCAGTTTGAATAGGTCATCCCTACATCCCTACAGAACATCAAAGCCCCCCTCTCCTATCAGCCTACAAAGGTGGTAAAGCTAAGTCAATATAGTCAATGTACCCACCTCTATTTCAGCAAGAAAAAAGGCATTTAAAGTGAATTGTCATTCATTCCAAAATGTTAATACCGAATGTAAATTAACTATAACTTGAAACAGAACCATAAAATTACTTAAGTTGTTTTTTTAATATACAGAATCATATAATATGTATGATATTATTCCTCACTTGAAGTGAGGAAGGATTCCATTACAAGGGAGAGAGGCAACATTTTGTGCAAAAGTAGAAATGAGAGGTCATATGAGAAAAAGCAAGTAGGCTGGTTTAATAGGATCATGAAATTCCTGAAAGGAAATTGTTTGCAGCAAAAAAAAAAAAAAGTGTGTGTGTGTGTGTGTGTGTGTGTGTGTGTTGTGTGTATAAAATAATATGATAATACATAATCAACCAATTAAGATTGTAAAATCAAAAAAATAGTTGTATTTCCAACAACCTAAAAATAACTAATTTTAAAACTTCTGAAAGTTAAAATTAACTTAGTTATCTATATTGGATTTCAAAAAATCTATTGAGTTTGTGAAGGAAATTGGGAGTCTGTGATCTAACTGATATGAGAGTCAAGACTATAATCTACATTGAGATTAAAATATTGCCACTGCACTTTGGACTCTAAATATCTTTTGAACTTTAACTCCTCAAAATTCAGAATTTTGCATTAAAGATATACAGTAAAATGCACAAAGATAACCACTGCGTTGAACAACAAACATTAGACTTACAATAATAAATGACCCACAAACAAAACTGTTAGCTTGAGATGACTTAAAACTCATTGAAACTACCTAAAGTCATTATTTTAGAAAATTTCCAGTTTCACAACTCAAAGATGACTGTCAATGTCAAATGAGTTAAAAAACTTGTCTTGAGTCTACTGCAACAGAACCAGTCACTGAGGAAATCAAGCAAACATGACACCTCTAGAGTAAAGATTAAATATTTTTCATCATGAAAACTCCAGTTTAAAAAATTCTATCCCTTGTAAAATCAGATGATTTACATAAATGCCACAAATAAGGATCATTTTCACAGAAACAATGTACAAACTAAATGAAAACTTATATTTGGGGAAGTAGTTCTATTTTTAAGAATAAAACAAATCCCAGAATCAAAGCACATTTAATGCAAAATGATAACCAAAAGGCCACTGATTATGAATGCAGTGGAGGCTGAAATTCACTGCCTCTTAACTGTAAAAATGGATTCTGGATACAGAATTCAAAATTTTTACACAGTATTTTTAACAGTCTATTTTTTTATATACTTTACTCAACTCAATATTTTCCCATCGTCAAAAATTCTTAATTATTTCAAACCTTGAAACACTAATGCAACATCAATTATCATTGTTTCTTATGTTAGACTGAGTCAAGGTCTGTTACAAAATTTGTATTATCCATTTCCATCCAACGCCACTGGAGAAAGGTAAAAGCTGATTTCTGAAAAGTATTATCTTTTAGGGAAAACATTACCTGATTTTTCACTTCCTTTAAAGTTTCAGTTTTGCTTTTAATCTATTATAGAAAAAAAAAAATCTCTCGTAGGATATGGTAAAGGGCAGATACTCCTGTCAAGCCAGAAGCTCAAGCACAAAGACAGTGAGCTAACCAAGTGCTGTAATTCTTCCAAACTGAGCCTCTCTCTCTTACCCCCTCCACCCTTCCCCCCAACAGATATGTCTATTAAATCAGTGTCTGTTCTCCCCCTCACACAACAAAGAGAACTTCTCACCGCATGAAATTGCCGCTGAATGGACACCAGAAAGCTGGATTTGCATAATTCCTTCCAAGGACCCTGACGGGAAGGAGGGGTGAGGGGCCCAAGCCAACCACTAGAATCCCCTAGATTAGCAAACAGTTAGGGAAGACCGGGTCCCTAACTAATGTGCCCCGAGGGCCTCCCCCGAGAGTGGGCATGCGGGACGGGAAATTTCCCCACACCTCAGCAGCTGCGGAGAAAGGGCGAGGAGTAACAATACTGGATGCAGGAGAGTCAGAAACGAGGATGGAGAGGGGCTGGGGGGGCGGCGGGCGGAGCGGAGACACCACACGGGCCACTTACTTTTCGGAGGGGGGTTAAATATATGAGTTAAGCCCTTATGGTCCCGCCGGCCGCCGCACAGAGGGAAACGGGACCTTGGGAGAGAAAAACAGACAAAACATACAGTGTGAGAGGAGCAGCTCAGCCGCCCGGCCCTTCCCGAGGGCACCCCGTCCGCTCCCTCCTCCCCTCAGGGAGAAGACCACCCGGGGACCGGCCCACGCGAAGCCGCGGCATGGGGCAGACAGAGGATGCTGCGCTTCTCGGGGCAACGGCGACTCGGAAACAAACCCCCAAAGGAGACAAGAGGCCCCCGCCGTGGCCTTCCCGGCTGACCTCCATGCGATGCACCCTCCCCCCACGGCACACGCACACGCCGCCACCACTAACACACCCACCCCGAGCCCCCGCCAGCCGAGCGAGGGAAGCCGCTGTCCCCCGCGGCCATTACACCCGCTCAGCTCCCTCCTTTCTCGGGCTCGGGGCCTCTGACAGCTCCAGCTACCCCATCAGCTCCCTCGCCCACTCCCGGGCTCCCGGGGCCGAAGCGCGTGCACGGGGGCGAGAGGGGGGAGAGGGCGCGCGCGCGGCCACGCGTCCGGGCGGCGAGGGGGGAGGGGATGGGAGAAAGGGTGTTGGGGGGGGTGAGAGAGAGAGAGACAGAGACAGAGAGAAGGGCGGCTGGGGACGGTGGGGGGCGATGATTGGTCCAACGCCCCCTCCCACCTCCACCCCGCCCAATAGCTCAGCGTAAGCCGGCAGCGGCGACCCCGGAAAAGTGTGTACGTTTCGGACTGAGTCTCCACAATACACCGCGGCCCAGGCGCCGGGTCACGGCTGGGGGGAGGGGCGAGCGCCCTGCCCGAGAGGGCAGAGCCGAGGGGAGAGCGGGGCAAGAGGGAGGGGCGAGCGCGCGCGCGCCGAGCTTGGAGGGAGAAGCGAACGCTGTAGTCGCGCGCTGCTCGCCCACCAGGGGGTGGGGGAAGAGAGGAGAGATGGAGGGGGAGGAAGGGGGAGGGGGGAGGAGAGCGAGAGGGCCGGAGGAGGAACTGGCTGGTTCCTTCCCCGGCCAGGGACTGCAGGCGACGGGGCAGCTCGGGATCGGAGGCGGCGGCGGGAGGGTAGGGTCTCACCTACACAGTGAATGAGCTTGTGGCGCCACGAATCCAGTTCTTGCCGAAAGCCGCGTCTCTCAACGGAGCATTGCTGCCGCCTACACACCCTCGCCATCTTCTGCCGCCAGCCCGGCCCAGCCTCCGCCTCCGCCGCGGCCCCGCGCACGCACAGTCACGCCACGCCCGGGGCCGCGCACGCACGCCGACCCACCTTGCGTCAGGCCTCCCGGGGTGGGGAGGGGGAAAGAGGAAGGAGAGTCCCGAGGGTGCTTGGCTCCCCGGTGACACTCCCTCCTCCCCCGCCCCGGGACGCCGGGCTCGCCGAGTTGGGAGAGCTTCCCAGGGACCTCCCCAGGGCGACGCCCTCCCCCTCCCGCCCCTCCAATCCGCTCCACGCTTGGTCTTGGGGAAGTGTGTGCCGAAAGCTGCCCCCATTACCTGGTCCCGATGCCCGCGATCCTAGGGCACAGCGCCGGCCTTCCTCTTTGCCCAATTGTCTTTGTTTTTACAGCATTCGCCACTCCCAGCTTTCCAGGGGCCTGATACCAACTGTTGCACAAAGTTTTAAGTACTTCCAATAACCCAATTGGGGAACCAAGAATAATAGCTGGCGATGGGGGACCCAAGCCATTGCAACTTAAAAAAAAAATAATGCTCTTCACGTCCAGAAGGAGAACCGATGAACTCTGAGGGCAATTTTTTTCTCTTTATTTTTCTTGCTTAATTTTTTCTTTTTTTTTTAACAATAGGACTAATATGGAAATATGTTGTGAAAGATTTCATATGTATACTTGCTATCATGCAACTTGCCTTCTTGGTGGGTGGGGAAAGGGTAAAGAAAGAAAATTTGGAACTGAATTAAAAAAAAAAAAAAGAATGCCAAAAACAACATTCCAAAGGGGAAAAAAAATTAAGCTATTTATGGAATTTGAGTATTATGAGCAATGGGACCCAAAGTCAACTTAAAAAGAAAGCTTAAGCTATTTATAGAGTCTATTAGTGTATTATTAACAAAATCGTTATTACACTCATGACACTGAAAATCCTTCACAACCTAAAAAAGTAGGTGTCAAGCTATTTTTCCAGATATATATATATATATATATATATATATATTCCAGACTCCTGTTAAATGTTAGTACCTCTCAGTTGCCAGTTCCAAACCCATAAAATTACTTTTATATTTATTTTGAATATATTAATATTTATATGCTACGTTGTGTTTATTCATCTATGTGCATATATTAATCTCTTCTCCAACATAATGTACACTTCTTCAAACTAGGGCAGTTTCATTTTTGGCCTCGAAGCCCTGGTTTTTAGCACAGTATCTGTACATAATTAAATACTTCTTGGTTGATTGAAACGAATCTCACAAAAATTCATGAAACTAAAAACTGGATTGTCAACAGCAGTGGTCCCTATGTGAAACTGACAACAGTTTGTCTTCACTATAGCTCTGCATCTTTTCCAGATCATCCCTCTCACTCCATTTCATCTTCCTTTTTTTCTTTTAGTAGGAAAAAAAAAACCTTCAAAATTAATTTAGGCTAAGATAATTCAGTGGCTTACAGTAGTACCCCTTTTTATGATGAAAGTATTTGTATTTCAAAAGAGAGCCTTCAAGAGAAGGCAATACTTAGCATTGTTGAAATGCTAGTGCCATAATTAAAAAGAAAATTACTCAATAGTATTTTATTTTTCCAGTTACGCAAAGATAGTTTCCAGCATTCATTTTTGTAAGAATTTAAGTTTCAAATTTTTTTTATACCTTTTTCCTTTACCTTCCCCCTCTCCAAGACAGCAAGCAATCTGATATGGTTATAATCATTTTGAACATATTTCCATATTGTGTTGTGAAAGAAAAATCAGAAGAAAATCATGAAAAAAAGCAAATAAAAAAGGTGAAAATAGTATGCTTTGAATCACATTCAGTCTCCATAGTTCTCTCTCTGGATGCAGATGCAGATTCTCTCTATCTCAAGTCTACTGGAATTGTCTTGGATCACCATATTGCTGAGAAGAGATAAGTCTATTATAGTTGATCATCTTGCTGTTACTGTATATAATATTCTCCTGGTTCTGCTCATTTCACTCAGCATTACTTCCTATAAGTCAGTCTGCTCATCATTTCTTACAGAAGAATATATTTCATTACATTCATATACCATAACTTATTCAGCCATTCTCCAATTAATCCACTCAGTTTCCAATGTCTTGCCATTACAAAAAGAGTAGCTACATTTTTGCACATATGGGTCCTTTCCACTTTTTAATGATCTCTTTAGAATACAGACCCAGTAGTGACACAGATGGATCAAAGGGTATGTATAGTTTTACAGCCCTTTGGGCACAATTTCACATTGCTCTGCAGAATGACTAGATCATTTCACAGCCCCACCAGCAATACATGGTGTCCCAATTTTCCTACATCCTCTCTAACATTTATCATTGTCTTTTCCTGTCATCTTAGCCAGTCTGATGGGTGTGAGATAATATTTCAGAATTGTCTTAATTTGCATTTTTCTAATCAATAGTGATTTAGAACGTTTTCATATGATTAGAAATGGCTTAAATTTCTTCTTCTGAAAATTATTTGTTCATATCCTTTGACTATCAGTTGAGGGATGGCTTATATTCTCATAAATTTGAATCAGTTCTCTATTTTAGAAATGAAGCCTTTATCAGAAATACTGGCTATTAAAAAAAAAAAAAAATCCCCAGTTTTCTCTTTCCCTTCTGATCTTGGCTGCATTGGATTCGTTTGTACAAAAACCTTTCAATTTAATGTAATAAAAATTATTCATTTTGCATTTCTCTACTTCTTCTTTAGCCATAAATTCCTCTCTTCTCCACAGATCTGAAAGGCAGACTGTCTCTTGTTCTTCTAATTTGCTTATAGTATCACCCTTTATGTCTCAATCATGAACTATTTTGACTGGTATAGGGTGTGAGATGTTGGTCTGTGTCAGGTTTCAGCCATCCCATTTTCCAGTTTTCCCAGCAATTTTTGCCAAATAGTGAGTTCTTATCCCAGAAGTTGAAATCTTTGTGTTTATCAAACAATAGATTGCTATAATCATTGGCTATTATGTATCATATCCCTAACCTATTCCACTGATCTACTACTCTATTTCTTAGTCAGTACCAAATGGTTTTAATGACTGTTGCTTTATAATATAGTTTTAGGTCTATATTATAGTGAAAAAGAACTGGCCTTGCAGCTAGGAGGACCTGGGTTGAAGACTTACCTGGTGAGGAATTTAATTGGAAGATTAATGACTTTATGCTTATTTTAAAGGCAATAGAGTCACTTGAAGGTTTTTTGTTTTTAACGAGGAAGTGATGTATTCGAGACTAAGTTGAAGGGCAAATGGCCTTGGGCAAAACACTTGACTTCTCAGGGCTCTAAACAACTAAGATGATAACATGCAGAGAAAGTGCCTTCTTGCATTGGTAAAGAAACTTTCCTCACCTGAGAAAGAGTTCCCTAACTCCCTATACTAGTCAGAAACACAATCCTTATCCATATATGGATATTGTTGTATCAGAAAGTTACCCAGATGTATAAGAAGTATGTTGCTCCTGTAGTTTATTGGTATCAGATCAATTTCCACATCCATAAGTTATTCAAAATCTTTTTTGATTCTGTCTCCACTCAGCCTCTATCCTAATTCAGGTCCCCATTCACCCTCATTTACACTAATTTGGTATCCCTATCTCAAGAATCTGCCCTTCAACTTAGTCTCTACATAATAGCCAAACTGAGCTTCTAAAAATAAAAAGCTGAGCCCATCACTTCCCTATCTAAAAAAAACAAAAAACAAAAAACAAAACAAACAAACAAACAAACAAAAACAAACCTTCAATAGTTCCCTATTGCCTCTAAAATAAACTCCTCAAAACTCCATTTAAATACCTTCACAAATATGACTGCTATATCCCTTTCAGTCTTGTTCCTACTTCCCCTTCTCCTTCCATTTCATGTCCTACTAACTATTTCTCATGCATGACATTCCAGTACCAGCCTCCATGACTTTGCACCAGTGATCTCTACATCTGGAGCTCACTCTTTCCTCAATACAGTTCAAGAGATATTATAGATTCAGTTCCAGACCACTGCAAAAAATTGAGTCATATGACTTTTTTGGCTTCCCAGTGCATATAAAAGTTATGTTTAAAACACTACATTGTAACCTATTGTCAGTAGTATTATGTCTTTAAAAAATCACCAATATATACATACCTTAATTTTAAAATGTTTTATTGCTAAGAAAAAAAAAAAAAATGCTAACCATTATCTGAACCTTCAGCAAGTGGTAATCTTTTTGCTGTTAATATTTTGCTATTATTAGCATTGTCTTTTCCTGTCATCTTAGCCAGTCTGATGGGTGTGAAGCAATATTTCAGAATTGTCTTAATTTTCATTTCTCTAATCAATAGTGATTTAGAGCGTTTTCATATGATTAGAAATGGCTTAAATTTCTTCATCTAAAAATTATTTGTTCATATTCTTTGACTATCAATTGGGGGATGGCTTGTATTCTAATAAATTTGAATCAATTCTGTATTTTAGAGTTGTTGGTTGGTTGATGGTTGCTAACTGATCAGGGTGATAGTTGGTGAAAGTTGGGGTGGCTGTGATAATTTAAAAAAATAAGACAACAATGAAGCTTGCCACATTGATTGACTCTTCCTTTCTCTTGAACCCTTAAAGACCATTATAGAGTTCTAAGTTATCTAATTTCAATATTGTCATGTATCAGGGAATAGAGCAGCAGGAGGAGAGAGAGAGAGAGAAAGGGAAATGGATGGTCGACAGAGCAGTCAAAACACACAATTTATCCAAGTTTGCTATCTTCTATGTGTGCAGCCAGAAGGTTGCCACAAACCTCCAATTTTTTTAAAAATGCAATATCTACAAAGCATAATAAAGCAAAGTCCAATAAAATGAGATATGCCTTCATATGCAATTATGCTCTAGCTTCCTTTGAAGGATAATTTAGGTGTAACATCTCATATTAGACCTTTACTGATCTTTTAACCTCACCCCAACTATTAGCATTTTTCCTGCCTTTTTGGAATTAGTAATACTGAGTGTAGACTGCTTTTATTTACTTTTGTACATATTTTATCCTCTAGTAGAATGTAAGCTCTTTGAGAAAAGAGATGGTTTTATTTTTCAGTTTCTCCTTAGAGCTTAGCAGAGTGCCTTACTCATGTTAACTGTTTGATACACATTAGTTAAATTGAATTGAATGGAACAGTCTATATCCCAAGCAGCTTGTAAATACCTATGGTTTCCCTGTTTCACCACCAGATGTTATTAGTGAGATTTGGGGTCAGAGATGGGGCTAGGTGGGGTGTGGGGTAGAGAGGAAGAAAGGAATCGTTTTATTTTTTTATTAAGGCTTTTTATTTTCAAAACACACGCATAGATAATCAACACCCACCCCTGCAAAACCCCGTGCTCCAAATTTTTTTCCCTCTTTGCCCCCCAGCCCTTCCCCTAGACAGCAAGCAATCCGATATGTTAAACATGTTCAATTCAAGAGGAATCATATTTAAACAAGCAGTTTTTCTTTGCTGGGGAGCAGAATTTTTTAAAGATTCAAAGATAAAAAATATTCTCTTAACCAAACCAAGCTACTAGCAAGTGATTTTTAAAAATTCCTCTAAACCAATTCCTTATCATATATAACAAAGAGAGGAACCTGAATTCTTGAAGAGTATGCTAGATCACAAGTTCTAACAGGCCTTACTAAGTAATCAAGTAGAGACCAGGCAAAGAACTGTAAGCCTGTTGGATAAGACCCCGCCTCTCTAAATGTGAAAAAGCTCATTACCAAAAAGTTGAGCACCCTTGAGCTTATTGAGAATAGAGACTGTTTTTCACCTTTCTTTGTAACTCCAGTGCTTAGTAGGGTGCCAAATTGTTTACTTACTAAAGAAGACAAGCTACCAGTTCAGAGAAATATGATCTATGTATTTGGAGGTAGAACACACAATGTTCAAATCATAAATCTCTGAAGTATTAGGAAATATTTCTTAACTGGGTTCCTTACATATATATATTTGCCAGGAAAAAAATTTAGAACAATGTGTTTGAAAATAACTGTATATGCTAAGTGAAATGAGAAGAACCAGGAGATCATTATACAAGACAACAAGAAGATTATATGATGATCAATTCTGATGGACATGACTCTTTCCAACAATGAGATGATTGAGGCCAGTTCCAATAATCTTGTGATGAAGAGAGCCATCTATACCCAGAAGGACTTGTGGGAACTGAATGTGGATCACAACATAGAATTTTTGCTCTTTTTGTTGGTGTTTGCTTGCATTTTGTTTTCTTGCTCATTTTTTTTCTTTTTGATCTGATTTTTCTTGTGCAGCAAAATAATTGTATAAATATATATATATATATATATATATATATATGTTGGATTTAACATATATTTAACATGTTTATATAGAGAGAAATCGAGAATTTTTCTTCTTAATGTTTAGTATTTCCTCTAAAGAAGCTCTCTGTTCTCCCTGAGACATTCTATAATAGTTTATATGTCACTAGTCACTTTTAGTAGATAAAATTTTCTTTGCCTCACATATCTGCCCCTGACCCACTGTTCTGCTAAGCATTGCTCCAAAGCAGTTATTATAATAATAAATCTTAGTTTTGCTTTTCATTTGTTAGACTGGTACTTATTCTTCTAATTAGGCTGATCAGACCAAAGAAAAGGATGTGTTTTCTTTCTCTCCTCTTCCCTATTAAATGTAAACAGAATTGTAAAACATGGCAGTTTGTGTCTTCCCCCTTAATTTCCATGCTTTTTTGTTTTTATTTTTGTTTTTGTTTTCTGGCCAGTCAGGAATAAGTCCTACCTTTTCATTCTTCAGTGAATTTTAGAGTTTATTTCCGCCTGTCTATTTATATTAACTCCACTTGATTCAAGCATTGGGTTGAAAATTTAGCTTTGATCTCTTTGAAAGACATAAAACATTGAATTAGTAGCCTACTAATTTAGGGAAACCACTTGAGGCTATTTAAAATCATAAAGGCTACTTTCATTTGGAAAATGGCTTAATCTATTCCAATAATTCTATAGGTCTGTTACAACCACAGCTTCCTTGACAGTCTCAATGCCTCCAGACTGTCCCTTCTATCATGATCTATCCTTTGACACCTTTCCTTCACTTCTTCCAATTAGGTAAATTCATTGACCTGTCCTTCTTTATGCATTCTGGGTTATCTATGCATAATTTAGGATGATTCCTCTACTGGGGGGAAAAATATATATGAAGTCTTAAATGAACCATAAATTTTCCTCAAAATTATAGTCTTGGTCACTGATACATTCATGGTCCATCTTGTATTGCCCCTTTGATTCCTAATATCTCCAAATTCCTGACTATACCTTCTACACTTTCAATCTAATCAAATTAGCCTTTTCACTCTCTGTCTGTGGTTTTGTTGTGTGTGTGTCTCTCCCCATTCCACTCCCCTAGCCCTCCTTACCCATAACTCTAGAAGTCCCCTCTTTATTCAAAACAAAAGCTCACCTTCTACATGAAAGCTTTCCTCATACCCTTAACTACCACTGCCTTTTCTCTACAACTACCTTCTATTTAAATATGTGTTTATTCTCTTTATACTTTTTTCACACATGTACATACATACCACATGTAAATATGTATCCTTTTTGTCTCCCTCATTAGAATGTAAGCTCCCCAGGAGTAGTTAATAATAATAACTAAGATTTATATGAAGTCTATTATGTGTCAAGCACTGTGCTAACACACTTTCCAATTATTATTTCATTTGATCCTCACATCACTCCTACGAGGGAAGTGCTATTATTTATCCCTATTTTACAGATGGTGAAATTGAAAGACAAGAGGTTAAATGACTTGCCCAGGATCATACAGCTAGGGAGTATATGAGGATTAATTTGAACTAAGATCTTCCCGATTCCAGGCCCTATACTTTTATCTGCCTCATTGATTGATTAACCCACTTTGCCTCAGTAATTATTGCTTCTTAGTCAATCAGTATACATTTATTAATCACTTGCCATAAGACAGGCACTGTATTAAGTTCTAGGAATATAATTGCCCCTGCCTTCAAAGAGATTACATTCTAATGGAGAAGATAACAAAGTCCATGTAAAGTAGGTACAGAATAGATATAAGGTTATCTTAAAGAAAAAGGAATTACCAGTTGAGAAGAGGGAAAGGTCTCAGACATTAAAAATTGACTCCTAGGGCAGTTAGGTGGCATAGTGGATAGAGCACCAGCCATGGACTCTAGAGAACCTGAGTTCAAATCTAACCTCAGACACTTAATACTGCTTAGCTGTGTAACCCTGAACAAGTCACTTAATCCTGATTGCCTCAGCAAAAAATAAAATAAAATAAAAATTGACTCCTGAAGATGGTATTCAAGCAAAATCATGCAAAAACATTATGATGGACAATGGAATGAGGAATTGGAAAAGCCAGGAGACCAGTGCTACACCATTATCTATTGACTCGTTTTGACCCACTGCTTTTCCCAGAACCCAGACTTTCTGCTTGCCTACCTGAATCCCTGACCTTTGATATAAGCATGCATCTAGACCTCAAAATCCCTTTCAATAAACAGACACGTGGACCCACCTGCTAAGCTAGAACCCAGACTTCTTAGTCATATCTGAAAATTCCCATCCTGTTTCATTGCTTCATATCTTTAACCCATAACTATCTGAAGTCTATGGGCTGATGTTACCAATCATAAACTAACAAGTTAACTTAGTTCTAATACATTTTTGTTATGTCATAAACCCCAGTCTTTCTCTGAGTTCGATGGTAATCATCTGTCTGATCCATTTGGTGATAAATCAATATTACAGAAGTTAATATGTGTGAAAATACTTTGTAATTGTAAAGCTCGATAGAAATAAAAGCTATAATTATTATTGGGACATATATATTATTTGTTTATTCAGAAAGCATTTACAATGCTTGGTGACTATGCCCAGGATGCCTTCCTCCCACATTTCAACCTATTATAATTCTCCCTGTCCTTCAAGATTCAATTCAAGTACCACCTTTTGCATGTGAACTTTCCTGATTTCATAAGTAAGAAGGACTCACACTTTCTTCTATGAACTGTCATAGAAAGAAAACAAACATTTATTAAGCACCTACTGTGTACCAGACATTATACTAAGTGCTTTACAAGTATTGTTTTATTTGATCCTCACAACAACCGCCCCTGGAGGTAGGTACTATTTTCATCTCCTTTTTATAGTTAAGAAAACTGAGTTTAAAAAGTTAACATTTACTTCCCTGGGTCAAACAGCTCTGAAGTATTGGAAGTCGAATTTGAACTCAAGTATTCTTAACTACAAACCTAGTAGTCTGCCAAGCACCATCTAGTAGCTGCCTCCTAAAGTCATGACTTTTCCCCCCCAAGTTTCTCATGAATGTATATACATTATTTGGTGTTAGAGTATGAGCAGATGATTAGACATGAAATCAACTGAATTCAAAAAGTCAATACAAAGTGGACAGGATAGGGACAACTCTGGAATTGAGGATACCCAAAAGCACCTTGACACAGTGATTCTTTGAGGGAATCATTAGTAAGAAGTCAAAGGATTGGAGAGCTCACTTTAAACAAATTTGAAAAGAAAGAATAATTATGCAGTGACCTGTTTAGAGTGTTTAATATTTATAATTCTGCCATAGTCAGGCAATTGCTAGCTTTGCTCAAAATTCAGGATGGTCTCCACTTTCCAGGTTATCAAGAAAAAAGTATTCCTTTCTTTTTAAAGGAAGGATTTCCATGTAAAAATGAAAAAGAAAAATGATCTGAAGAGGTAGAGGGATCTATATCAAGCATTCTGTATTGAGAGAGTAGAAGAATGTTACCCAAAGATAGAAAGAAAAAACAAAGACCACACAACACTTGGAGCTAAGTAACAAATATGAGATTCTTCTAGAAAGGGAAGAAACTAGACTTTTTGGAGAGAAAACAGCTGCTTTTCCTTCACAGAGTGATGATGTCAATCCATAGGTGCTGCCAAATGAGGATCATACAGTGAAGCTTAGAGGGAAAAAAGATCAATTAATGGTTGGTCAAAGATCCTTTGCAGAGGGACACTGGAAGAGCTATTTGTCAGTCTTTCAACCAGAAAGCATAGAAAATTGAGTGGATGCTTATCAATTGGAGAATGGCTGAATAAATATAATGGAATTTTATTGTTCTTTAAAAAATCATGAGCAGATTTCAGAAAAGCCTGCAAAGACTTATATGAACTAATGCTTACTGAAGTAAACATTACCAGGAGAACATTATATATAGTAACAGCAAGATTATTTGATGTCAACCATGATAGACTTAGCTCTTCTTAGAAATACAGTGAATCAAGACAATTCCAATAGAATTGGAATAGAAAATGCTATCTGAGTTTAGAAAGAGAACAATGGAGACTGAATGAGGATCCAATGCCTGAAGGCAATATCTTAAATTCTCTGATGTTAAGTTTCCTCCCCAGGAAAACAGCAGGGAGAACTTTGTAAAACAAAGCAAAACAAAACTGAAAAACTTGAAAATTCTAAGCAAGGTAACGATCAGACACAATTCCGGAGGCATACTGCCTATCTCCTGACAGAAACATACTGGACTCAACTTATAGAGTGAGACATAATTTAGGACAAAGATGTTGTGGGAATTAGTTTTTCTTGACTATAGATATTACAGGGATTTTGGTTTTTTCTCTTTTCCCCAATTTTGGACTGTTTTGGGGAAGACCAAGGGAGCTAACGATAAGGTTACTCAAAAAAAGAGAGAGAAAAAGAAAGCAAAAAGGGTCACTGAATTATTTTCTAATGGATTGGAGGAAAACAGAAACAGATAAGCAGGGTGGCTTTGAGATACATATGGAACTTATTATATGCTTGAAACAAAAACCAAGCCATCCATGATAGATGCTTGTGGTTTCATGTGTAATCTTCTTTTTATGTTCTTCTTTGTATATGGAAATGGTCATTTTATTTGATGTTTAAGTTAAGAATAAATTTTTAAAAACAATAGCCATTTTGGTTCAAGTTATTATCACATTTCACTCATATTATTTCAATGAATTCTTAGTCTCTCCACATCCAGTTTCTTCCTCTACTCCATCTTCTACATATCTGCCAGAATGATACATTTAAAGCAGGTCTGACCACATCATAACTCTCTTCAAAATGTTTCAGTGTCATTGATTAAAGAAATGCAAATTAAGACAATTTTGAGGTACCACTTCACACCTCTCAGATTGGCAATGATGGTAGTGAACCAGATGAGGTGAGATCTCTCAAGACAGTTGTGAAAATCGAGTAAGTCTTCACCTATTTCAAAGTTTGAGTAGGCCTGAAGGACTTTAAGCATCAAGTCAAGGGCATACTTAAGTTCACTCCCTGCTATCCCCTAAGGGCATACTTAAATCCCCTTGTTATCTCCTATGACATCAGTGTCTTTCTGTTAGGTCAAATATGGGCAACTATACACTTATTGGTCAAGTTCAATTTCTTGGGTAGTTCCCGAGTTTAGAATGTAAGATCCTCAGCCAATAAGGATGAGAGTCAGTGGTGGGAGGGGGTATTTGCGTTAGGGATAAAAAGTGTTGACCCTGCCCCCTACGGTGCTTCCTCCCTTCGATTTCTCCAGTCTTTTTATTAAATGCTGTCTGAACCACACAGTAGGAAAAGATAATGATAAATGCTGGAGGAGATGTGGGAAAACTGGGACACTAATGCATTGTTAGTGGAGTTGTGAATTGATCCAGACATTCTAGAGAGCAATTTGTAACTGCTCATTGGGCATACCCTTTGAACCAGCAGTGTCTCTCTATGGGCCTATATCCACCTCCCCCCCAAAAAAAATCATTATAAAAAAGGGAAGCAGACCCACATATGCAAAAATGTTTATAGCAGCCCTTTTTGTAGTGGCAAGGTACTGAAAATGGAGTGAATGCCCATCAGTTGGGGAATGATTGAATAAATTATGGTATATGATTGTTCTATAAGAAATGATAAGCAGGATTTCAGAAAACCCTGCAAAGACTTATATGAAGTAATGCTAACTGAAATGAGTAGAAACAAGAGAACATTATACACAGCAACAAGAAGATTACATGATGATCAACTTTTTCAGTAATGAGGTGATTCAAGGCAATTCTAATAGACCTGTGATGGAAAGAACCACTGCATCCAGAGAGGGAACTATGAAAACTGAATATCAATCAAAATCTAGTATTTTCACCTTATTTTGTTATTGTTGATTGTTTGTTTTCTCATGATTTTTTTTTTTCACCTTTTGGTCTGATTTTTCTTGCACAGCATGATGAATATGGAAATATGATTAGAAGAACTGCACATATTTAACCGATATTGGATTACTTGCTGTCTATGGGAGGGGGGTGAAGGAGAGGGAGGGAGAAAAAGTTGGGACACATGTAAAATAAAAAGCTATTAAAATCGGAAAAAAAAAGAAAAAGAATAATAATATATGGACACATCTTTTACAACATAGTGCTTATTCATACTTTTGTTTGTTAATATGGATAATGTATCAAAAGGTAGTACAAAGAGAAAAATAACTAAAAAGAACCACTCTACCGATAGAATTTTTTTTTAAGATGTTTCAGTGGCTTTTTTTTGATTCTGAGATAAAATAGAAATTCTTCTTTCTGTTTGGCTTTTAAAGCCCTTCAAAACCCTGCTGCAGTCTCAAATGCCAAGCTAAAGTTATGTATTTTATTCCATAGATGGTGGGCAGCCATTGAAAAATTTTACACAGGAGAATGGTTTGTTTTGCTGAAATTAATTTGTAATGACTTATGAAAAGATGTTCCAAGTCATTATTAATCAGAGAAATGCAAATTAAGACAACTCTAAGATACCACTACACACCTGTCAGATTGGCTAAAATGACAGGAAAAAATAATGATGAGTGTTGGAGGGGATGTGGGAAAACTGGGACACTGATGCATTGTTGGTGGAGTTGTGAACGAATCCAACCATTTTGGAGAGTAGTTTGGAACTATGCTCAAAAAGTTATCAAACTGTGCATACCCTTTGATCCAGCAGTGTTACTACTGGGATTATATCCCAAAGAGATTATAAAGAAGGGAAAGGGACCTGTATGTGCACGAATGTTTGTGGCAGCCCTTTTTGTAGTGGCTAGAAACTGGAAACTGAATGGATGTCCATCAGTTGGAGAATGGCTGAATAAATTGTGGTATATGAAAATTATGGAATATTACTGTTCTGTAAGAAATGACCAACAGGATGATTTCAGAAAGGCCTGGAGAGACTTACACGAACTGATGCTGAGTGAAATGAGCAGGACCAGGAGATCATTATATACTTCAACAACAATACTATATGATGACCAGTTCTGATGGACCAGGCCATCCTCAGCAACGAGATCAACCAAATCATTTCTAATGGAGCTAATGAACTGAACTAGCTATACCCAGAAAAAGAACTCTGGGAGATGACTAAAAACCATTACATTGAATTCCCAATCCCTATATTTATGCACACCTGCATCTTTGATTTCCTTCACAAGCTAATTGTACAATAATTCAGAGTCTGATTCTTTTTGTACAGCAAAGTAATGTTTTGGTCATGTATACTTATTGTGTATCTAAGTTATATTTTAATATATTTAACATCTACTGGTCATCCTGCCATTCAGGGGAGGGGGGGGCGGGTAAGAGGTGAAAAACTGGAACAAGAGGTTTGGCAATTGTTAATGCTGTAAAGTTACCCATGTATATATCCTGTAAATAAAAGGCCATTAAATAAAAAAAAAAAAAAAAAAAAATTTGTAATGACTGAAGGTAAAATGGATTAAAGAACCTGGAAGCCGAAATACTAGTTGAGGAAGTTGTTGCAGTAGTTCAGAATAAGATAAGAAGAGTCTGGAATAAGAAAGTTTCAGTGAAGAAAAAGTCGTTTCAATACCTGTCTTCCATACTTGTTATGGTTATTTTAAATATCTATTAAATTTATCAGGACTTTAAATATACTTCTGCTACATTCCACAGTGGTTTGGAAGAATATGTCACCAAAGATTCAATAATTATTATTGAGCTTGACACATGTCTTCCCGGACAAACTGGAACCATGATGGTATTGAGGACTTCCCCTTCTATTCTCATCAAGATGAGGCAACAATTAGCCTGCAACTATTATCTTTCCTGTCCATAAACGTGTTCATCTTGATTTTACAGTCCTAATTACCTGATTGTCAACAAAGGATCCAGTTAGCAATGGTGGAATTAGTAAAAATAGAGCCAAAAATTGAAAAGCCATATGAAATCTAGTTATCAAAGGTTTGTTTGTTTGTTTGTTTGTTTGTTTTGGGGGTTTGTTTTCGGTCTTATTATTGTGTTTTTACCCTCTTGCGTTGCCTTACCCTCTTTAGGTTCTGAGAGAAACTGGTTTCCTATTGGTGCCTTGTACCATCTATCTCTGTTATCTGGTTTTCATCTATTCATAGTTGCTATATATTTATCTGGTTTTTGACTTATTTTTTGTTTTGATCTTTGCTATTCATGTATGTTCTAATTCTAACTTATCTGCTTGAGTGAATAAATGATCAATTGCTGTGCTAGGAACTGAGTATATAAACAAAAAAGTCAGGTAGTATTTGCCTTTAAGGAGCTTATGTTCTAATGGAGTGGGTGGAGAAGAGTCAGTATATATCTTTATATTGTTGTCACACAAGGAAATTTTGGTTTGAGACTTTACTAGGATATATTTGAAGCCATAGAGCAACTGATTATTACGTCCTTTTCGAGAACAGTACTAATATTGATTTGATTGTTGTTATAAGGGCAAGAGGTATTGGTTGGGTGATAAGCCAGATGGCAAATAATAAAATGGCTTTGAACTTATTCAGTTGCAAACTGGTTCTGTGGATTTCCCTACTCCATGTATCTCTGACTTTTGGTTGCACTGACCATCAGGGGAAAGTCTTTGAATTTAACAAGCTTCAGATTTTTTCAGTTCTTAATTCCTCCATGAGCTATTCAGATTTTGAAGATTCAACTTTGAAATCCATGTCACAGATTTTACAACTCCCTCTGGAGAACGACTGGGTTCATATCTAACTAAAAGAGCTTTTGAGTAATTAGATTTTTGACCAAACTCATCTCATCATCTATTTTCCTGTTCCCTGCTCTTCATGTTTTCCTGGCTTTTTCTCCCTTTCTTTTGTAAAGAAAATTCCATTTTATGATGTATTCAGAGCAATTTATGCTTAAGTGATTAATACAATGATGAGTAGAGATGATAGCTAAGAGTCCTTTGAATCATTTTGCTCGCCTTCTGAATGGGGTAAGGAGAAAGAAAAGGAGAGAATTTGGAACTTAAATTTTTTAAATGAATGTTAAAATTTTTTTTAAATTAATTGGTAATAGGTACACAAGGAGATGTTAATGAACCCACAATGAAAAATGAGGTCTTAACTCCAAGTGTTAAGGATAGATCAAAAGCTAGTCAAAGAAAAATTAATGACATTTTAACTAAAGCTTAACAAAATTGAGATTGTTTCAAATGAACATAAAAGTGATATTTCAATTTTCAGTTAATTGAAAGTTAAGTTAAATGAAAAAATGATTTCTAAGTTTCCTTCTGGCTCTAGGTCCTCTGATCTTTTAAGAGGATAACAAATTGACTAATTAAAAGTTAAATTACTTTGGAAGCAATTCAGGGAAAATGCTCATCCACATTTTTTACTTTCAAGTGTGGAGTGCTTTTTATATATGCCCATAGGAACACATTTCCTTCAAACTCATTTTAACTTACCTAAAAATAATGTTATATTTTTCCTTAGTGCTTTTTTCCCCTAAAAATATATTTATTGAAACTCTAAAAAAAAATGAAGGAAAAAACCCAATAGAGAGTAAAATTGTGGAATTATTTATTTAAAATTACTTGAAAGGCTAAGAGGAAATAGGAAAAACACATCATTTAATTCTTAAAAGATTAACCATATAATATACTAAATAAAACTCAAAGCCAGGCAAGCTTCAAACTATTGATTTGTGCCTACTCACTATTGAAATCAATGATAAGAGCTGGAGGCATTCATTTGGAGTGTGAGAGGGACATTTTATAGTAAGGTCAAGAGAAGAATGTATGTTCTCTGTGAAGTTTTACATGTTTTGTACTTTGTACTTTGCTAAAACTTCAAAAGATATAAAATGCTTTGGGAGATGTGTTACTTTTGGCTTTCAATAGTATTTGTCAACATATGTTCCAAGAAATTTAGTTAAAAAACAAACAGTGATTTCCCATCAAAACAATTTATCAATGCTGTCATCCATTCCCTTCAGACTTAAATATAGATGACAAGATTGCAAATGTGGGAGTGTTCAATACCTGTCTATGGCACTGTGAAGCTCTCTTGTAGGAATATTTTGTTAGTACAATATAACACTTTTCTTCAATGTTGTTCCCCATAAATATGCAGGAAGCCAAGTAGCACTATATTAATTATTTAGCCAAAGGAGCTTAAATTAGCTTACAGTAGTTAGCCCCAATGACTCTAAAAAAGCCCTCAAATACCTGAGCTTCTGCTTTAGAGTACTTAACTTGGGGTCAAAGAAGTATTGTGTTGTTTTTTTTTTTTTAATTTAATAGCCTTTTATTTACAGGATATATACATGGGTAACTTTACAGCATTAACAATTGCCAAACCTCTTGTTCCAATTTTTCACCTCTTACCCCCCCACCCCCCCCTAAATGTCAGGATGACCAGTAGATGTTAAATATATTAAAATATAACTTAGATACATAATAAGTATACATGTTGTGTTGTTTTTTTAAACTATTTTAATAACTATTTTTCATTGTTATCTTTTGTAATCCAAAAAGGTTTGGGACATTGAAAAAGAAAAAAAAAAGGTTAAGAATTCCTGCTCTAGAACTTCTGAATAGATAACCACTAATCAATTTCTGATAGGAATGGAAGCCTTAGCAAGTCAGTGGCTGTCCCCAACATGGTGATCCCATATATGCTTCCTGAAAGAGGTCATTAATGCCTTTTCCTGCTCAAATTCCAATTTAGTCTAAGAGATGGTATGAAATATTGCTTAGATATTGAAATGAAATCTGCTAAGTATAGCTAGAGGACAATACATAAGAAGTAATCAGAGCTTCCACACTTATGGGGATTCTATTTTTTCAAGTCACTTTCTGCCACACTCTTAGTTGCTATACATAATATTATAGGTAAGTGAAAAGGAAACTAAACAAAAAAAACTCCTGTTTTAAGAGACAATTTTCATCATTTTTTTTTTGCAATATTCCATGTTTCCTCCCAGTTTTTTCAGGAAAAAGAGACTAACTGCACATATTTTTGACTCTTGAACAAGAATAGAGAAGGAACACTGACTCCCCATGTGAATAAAAAAAGAATATATAAAAAGGAAATATATGTATAAAAGGAAAACAAGGAAAATGATGTTTCCCCCAGCTCACTTGCTCATTGGTACAGGGGAGTAATGGTAGTTGTCAAGCATTAATTGCTTCAGAACAGTTCAGGTTATACTATCTGTAGCTATAGATATGGTCTACAATGACTGTGGTTAATCCTTTTTTTTTTTGGAGGTCTCAATGGTGAGAAAGTGTTTCTTTTATCTTGTGATAGACTTACTGCTATGGAGAAATCTTGGTAACTCTAGGATAATCTCATTTCCTATGTCTTCCTTCTCACAGAGAAATTGAAGTAAAACTGATTTTCAGTAGAGAAAATCAGGATTTTTAGGATTTCTGTAGATCCAAAAGAGACTTTTAAAGGAACAATGCTAAAATTTATAAGCACAACTTGAGAAAGAATAGAGAATGATCTAAAACTAAAGATAAGTTCTGCAAAACCAATATAGCAAGTCAAAGGGAAGACTTGAGTTTGTGTAAAGAGTCATTGTAATGACTAACAGAGCACATTTAGAGTCTTTCAGGTTGGGCACCAGGACCCATTCACTCACTGAAGCTGCCTGTCTCTTAAATAGGACACAGCTGTGTCTTGATGGCAACAAACAAAAATAGCCATGTCATTTCTCCATGTGAAATGTTTTTACAAAATTAGTACATCAGAGATCTATCAAGAATGACCAGAAAGTATTCAGAATTGATTTTAAATCAAAATGTTTAAAAATTAAAATTAGGTTGCAAATAAAATTCAGTTTGAAGAAGAAAAAAATGTTTAGTGCATAAAGTATTTTAATAGTATTTTATCTTTTCCTATTATATGTAAAAACAAATTTTAACATTCATTTTTCAAAAAAAAAAACTTCTGAATACCAAATTTTCTTCCTCCCTCCCTTACTTCCCCTTCAAGACCATAAGTCATTTGAGATAGGTTATATATGTTCAATCATGGAACATATATTTCCATGTTACTTATATAGTGAAGGAATAAACAGACCAAAAAAAAAAAAACATGAAAAAAATTAAGAAAGTGAAAATAGTATGCTTTGATCTACAACCAGCCTTCATCAGTTCTTTCTCTGGAGGAGGATAACATTTTTCCACATGAGTCCTTTGGAATTGCCTTGAGTCTTGTATTGATCAGAATAGCTGATTCATTCATAGTTGATCATCAAAAAATATTGCAGTTACTATATCCAATGTTTTCCTAGTTCTTTTTACTGAACTTTGCATCAGTTCATGTAGTCTTTTTTTTTTTTTTAATAGTTTTTTATTTACAAGATATATGCATGGGAAATTTTTCAGCATTGACCCTTACAAAACCTTCTGTTCCAACTTTTCCCCTCCTTCCCTCCCCCCTCCTCCAGATGGCAGGTTGACCAATACATGTTAAATATGTTAAAGTATATGCTAAATACAATATATGTATACATGTCCATACAGTTATTTTGCTGTACAAAAAAACATGTTAAATATGTTAAAGTATAGTTTATGTAGTCTTCTAGTTTTTTCTGAAACCATCCTGTTTGCTATTTCTTATCACACAATGTATTCCATCACAAGCATTTGCTTGTGCAATCTCAGATGCAATTTGCAATTTCAGTCATTCCAGTAATATTCCCATTTTTCTTTTTATTTATCCTTCTCTCTCTTCTTTAACTCTTTTCTTCCTCACCAGTGTTTTGCTTCTGGCATTTCCCCTAATCTGTCATTTTTCTCATCCTTAAATTTTTTGGAGGACATCAACCCATCAAAGTCACTTTATATTGGCACTCTCTGTCTAGGTATATTCCTTATAACTACACTAACAGATAATTTCAGAAAGGCCTGTCTAGATATAAGTATCATCTTCCCATGTAGGGATGCAAACAGTTTAACATTATTGAATCTCTTATTTTCACTTTCTTTTTTACCTTTTAATACTTCTTTTGAGTTTTATATTTGAAGATCAAATTTTTTGTTCAATTGTAGTCTTTTAATCAAAAAAGCTTGAAAGATCTCTATTTCATTGAATTACAATTTTTCCCCTGAAGGATTATGCTCAGTTTCACTGGGTAAGTGATTTTTGGTTTTGTTTCTTAGCTCCTTTGCTTTCTTGAATATCATATTCCATGTCTTCTGACCCTTTAATGAAGAAGCTGTTAAATTCTGTGTGATCTTGACTTTGATTTGATAAAATTTGAATTATGCCTTTCATGTTGCTTTCCCCTTGACCTGAGAGTTCTGGAATTTAGCTAATATATTCCTGGGAGTTTACATTTTGGGATTTCTTTTAGGAGATGATCAGTGGATTTTTTTCAATTTCTATTTTACTAAGATATAAGGGATTATTTTTTCTTTGGCAATTCCTCAAAGTATGATGTCCCAGGTCCTATTTTTGATCATGGCTTTCAGGTAGTCCAATAATTCTTGTTTTTGTATTTCTTATACAATAATATTTTTGTTTTTTCCCCCATGTACATTACAAGAACATTTTTAGCATTCATTTTTACAATATATTGAGTTTCAAATTTTTCTCCCTTGCTCCCCTCCCTTCTTCTAAAGAAGGTAGGCAGTTTGATCTAGTTTAAACATGTGCTATCATGTAGAATGTATTTCCATATTAGTCATAGCTGTGAAAGAAGAAACATCAAAAGGAAAAAAATATATAAGTAAGAATAAAGTAAGCAAAAAAATATGCTTTTATCTGCAATCAAACTCCATCAGTTTTTTTTTTTTATTTGGGTATAGACAGAATTTTTTAAAATAATAAATCCTTCAAAGTTGTCTTGAATCATTGTATTGCTGAGAATAGTTATGCCATTTACAACCTATCATCTTACAATATTGTTGTTACTTTGTACATAGTATATTTCACTTTGCATTAGCTCACGGAAGTCTTTCAAAGTACAAGGTTTTTTGAGAGCATCTTGCTCATTATTTCTCACAGCACAATAGTATTCCATAATAATCACATACGACAATTTATTCAGCCAATCCCCAACTGATGGGTATCCCCTTAATTTTAAATTCTTTATCCCCAAAAAAGCTATTAATATTTTTTGTACATATAAGTGCTTTTCCTCTTTGTTTTTGTTTTTTAAATTTCTTTTGGGGTATAGACCAACAGTGGTATTGCAAAGTGAAAGGGTTTTATAGCTCTTTGGGCATAGTTCCAAATTTCTCTATAGAATGGTCGAGCAGTTCATAGCTCTACCAACAGTGGATTAATGTCTCATTTTTCCCCACATCCTCTCCAAAGTTTGTCATTTTCCCCTTTTGTTCCATTATCTAATCCAATAGAGTACCTCAGAATTATTTGAATTTGCATTTCTCCAATCAATATGACTTAGAGATTTTTCCCCATGTGATAGCTTTGATTAATTCATCTGAAAACTATGCTTAATTTTTGATCATTTATCAGTTGGGGAATGGGTCTTGTTTTTTACAAATTTGACTCAATTCTCTATATGTTTGAGAAATGAGGCCATCATCAGAGAAACTTGCTTCAATTTTTTTTGCACAATTATTCTTGCTAACTATATTTCCCCATATTTTTCTTTCTTACCCTGTTCCTCCTCAAAAGTGTGTTGCTTCAGACTTCAGAATTGAATTCAGACTTCAATTGCCTTCCTTTCTATCATTCCCCGCTCCCCGCCCCAATCCCCTTCCTGTGCTACTATATTGTAGGGTAAGAGATTTTTATACTCAATTGAGTGTGTATATTATTCTCT
Source organism: Sarcophilus harrisii (assembly GCF_902635505.1). Lineage (NCBI taxonomy): Eukaryota > Metazoa > Chordata > Mammalia > Dasyuromorphia > Dasyuridae > Sarcophilus > Sarcophilus harrisii. Next base: position 590,271,387 of record NC_045427.1, on the reverse strand, counting down.
GAGTCAATTCTGATGAGAATAAGATTCACTCATTCTTTTCACCTTCATTCTCTTCCCTTCCACTGTAAAACCTTTTTTTTGTTTCATTTTTATGAGATAATTTATTCCATTCTACCTTTCCCTTGTATTCTCATTCCGAGTTTTTTTTTTTTAGATAACACATTTGATCAACCTTATACCATCTCTCTCTCTCTCTCTCTCTCTCTGTCTGTCTTTGTCTCTGTCTCTATCTTTGTTTCTGTCTCTCTCTCTCTCTGTGTCTCTGTGTGTGTCTCTCTGTCTTTCTCCCTCTGCCATATACCTATTCATTCTGAGATAATGAGAAAGTGCTTAAGGTTTCTAAGTATCATCTTCCTATGGATAATGGTAAACAATTTAATCTTATTAATATCCTTATGATTTCCCTTTTCTATTTACCTTTTTATGCTTTTTTAGAATCTTGTATTTGAAAGTCAGATTTTCTATTTAGCTCTGGTCTTTTCATTAGGAATGCTTGACCCCAATTGATAAATAATCAAGGATATGAATGATATTCAGTGAGGAAGCTTAATATGGGCTCATGCATGTTTAATACCATCAGTCTCAGCAGATTTTTGAATTTCTCTCCTTTGAGTGTTCCACTCTTTCATAGTAAACACTTGCTTACCAATGCAATAAAAATCAATTTATCTTTATTTGGTGACAAAACACATAATAGAATTAAAAATAGCAAAAAAGGCTTAAATAAAACAAATAAAGTTTAAAATCTTTAGTATTAATGCTAGTTGACTAGGCAATAATTGGGTAGGAGAGAATGAGTTGAAAAGGGATAACTTTACCATGTCCTACAAAATGGCAAATGTATAAATCTAGGCAAACAGCAAATTTTGTGTAGTTAGAACATTTAAGTCTGTTGATGAGTCAGACTAGGCTCAAATTGCTCATGAACACATTGAGGCTAGCAGCAAGCCTTTCTAGCCATTTGCTCATCACTCAGCCTTTGATTCTTCCCTTCTCTATAGAACCAAAGTATGGTTTCACTCCTAATTTCCATCTCCTATGATCTTTCAGGCCCTCTATCTAGGAAAAACTACACTTCCCATCAGCCCCCTTGCCAATGAGTGGCTACACATAGCCAACCACATCTTTAGTCACACAATTGACTAATTAAAGCATGTAAAGAATATAAGATCCCTCTACGCTAATTGTTTACTGCCTATTTTTTTAAACGGCTAATTCAATAAACCAAAAAATGCCACTTTTAAGACTCTCTTCTAACAAAGTATGTCTCAATCATATATCAAAATCTTGTAAGATTGCTTCAAAAATGTATCAACAAAGAGATATCCATTTGATGTCCCCCTAATTATTAATGTCATGTATTCCTCTCTCCCAGAGCCTGGAAGCTACATTTCCCGCTCTGGATTTTGAAGTTCTTTTAGGGATGTGGGAGTATTTCTTCTTTATGGTCATGCCCCTAAGTTGTGTTCCCCCTGTTGTTAGGGGACTACCCCAGATCCATTTAACACCAATTGTTGTTGTTGTTGTTGTTTTCCTAAAAAGCTTGCAGCTAAAATAAGAACAAAGTATAAATATTTTCCCCAGTACTTCCAGGTTACATTCTACCTTATACTACTCCCCGTCTCTGGAAAATTAGGTTCAATTCCTATGTATCAATGTTCCCAACAACTTCATGTCTGGTTTCAGTATCACTCCTTGGATGGATACATCCTTTTACTGGGATAAGACCATGAAGGTCACTCCTAGTTCCTCAAGCAATTGATGGTGGGCGAATTGTATCACGATTCCCAGACCCCTGTGGCTGCTTCTCCTAATTACAGATTCCACTTTCTAGAGTGGAAAATAATGAACAAAAAAACCAAGGAGGCCCATTTGGGGAAGGCCATATGGCCTCAGAGGGGAAGAAGACCCAAGGTCGTTTGCTTTCCTGGGTTCACTTGGAAATGAATGTAGCCAAAGAGTAGCCAGCCAAAGCTGACTCAGACATTTTCAAGTTCTCAATATGTGGTCAAATGAAAAAGGCTCCTCTCAACCACGGCATTAGCCTACCAGAATTAGTTACCAAATGTCCATGCATGCTCCACAATCTCCCCAAGGTATTTCTTTTGTATATAATCATGATTTTCCTGGAAACCATGTCTCCAGTGTCCTACACTTAGAGAGGATGCGTAAACCATGCATTTTGATGGGCTCACACATATCTCAAACTTACATTACATTAATATTAGGCAAGGCATAAGACAGGGGGACAAATCCTCAATCAGTTAAAGCTATAGGCTGCTGTCATGGAAGAAATCATGTGATGAAGTCAAATGGAAAACTTTTTTTTTTTTTAAACAGATGGTGACATCTTCCAGATATTTTTTGTCTTGGAATATTGGAGAGACTCCTAAATGAAAGCTGTAATCACTCCAAAGAATATTGTCTACACCTGGTATGGAGACAGGAAAGAATAGAGGGAGGACAAGCAAATGAAAAATGCCTATAGTCTAGCCTATAAATCCCTCTGATTAGATGGACAGCTCATACAGTTGCTTCATTAGTACATAAATATGTACTAATGTACATATTTTGTAGGACATGGTTTGTAGGACATTTTGTATGCTATTTTGTAGGACATGGTAAAGTTATCCCTTTGTAAAGACACTGTAAATGGACAATAAGTTGGGCTCAGAATTGAATAGGAGAAAGAAAGTTGGCTAGATTGCCTTTGGAAAATAGCACTGTGCTATTAATAACTTCAAAATTATCACCGAAACAAAGGGCTAACTCTTTAAGGATGATATTCTGCTAGTGATGTTGTAAGGCTATAGCTCATGGAAATCCAGTTGCCAAAGACTTTAAGTTGAGGGTCATGCAAAGAGCAACTAAGAAGTGCATACTGGGATGGAGTAGACTGCAATATTTTACTAATTGAGAATTATACAAGAGAATTGGCAAAAAAAATTATGTCATCAGAAAGGAAGACAACTAGAAGTTAGGCTGGTCCTGCAGGAACAGTGAGTTTGCATGCTTTCTTGGTGGCCATGTGAAAAAGAAAAACATCAGGAAAACTAGAGAGAAGCCGCCAACACTGGGTGAATACTCTAATGTAGGAATTGTTAACTTTTTTGCATGTCATATATCCTTTTTGTAGTATGGTGAAATCTCTGAACCCTTTCTCAGAATAATATTGTTAAATGCATAAAATAAAATACAAATGAATATGCAGGAAACCAATTATATTGCAATACTTATTTTACTATTAAAAAATAAGTTATAAACTTCAGATTAAAAACCCTTAGTATTGTAACAATGATTAACTATGAAAGATTTAGCTACTCTGATCAAGAGAATGATATAAGACAATTCCAAGGGGACTGACTATGAAAAATATTATGCACCTCCAGAGGGAAAACTGATAGATTCTGAGAAGTATACTTTTTTTTTTTTTAGGCTTTCTATATTTTGTGTATTTTTTGTTTTTGCAATGTAGCTAATATGGAGGTATGTTTTGTATGATTTTATACATATAATCAATATATTGCTTCCCTTCTCAAGGGGATGCACAAAGGACAAAATTTGGAACTAAAAATTTTAAACAATGAATCTTAAAATTGTTTTTACATGTAATTTGGAAACATTTAATGAAATAAACAAAAACAAAGTATTCATGGATATAAAAAGTAAGTTGTACATAATAGAGACTTATAGCTTCATGTAAATTTTTTTCTATTCCATATACAAATTTGCATTCTCTTTGACATTTATGTTCAGAATAAAAGTAAAAATTAATAATAAAAAATAACCCTTGCTCCTATAGAATATTTATGAGAAGACTTAGACAAGGATGAGGATGTAGGTTATATCCATACTGTAGAAGGAAGTAGCTTTTTAATGACCTTACAGATCCATTGTGATGGAAGAATGGTGATATGTATTTAAACTTTACCAGCCCTTAAGACGTAGGAACGTAGATTTAGATCTAAAAGGAAAAAGTCATCTAATTCCCACCCTTTCATTTTACAGATAAGGAAGCAGGCCCTACAGATCAAATGACAGCCCCAATTTTTTTTTTTTTTGCTTTTTTTTTTTCTATTTTATTTTATTTTTTTTTTTTTCTATTTTTTTAATTTAATAGCCTTTTATTTACAGGATATATGCATGGGTAACTTTACAGCATTAAAAATTGCCAAACCTCTTGTTCCAATTTTTCACCTCTTACCCCCCCCCCTCCCCTAGATGGCAGGATGACCAATAGATGTTAAATATATTAAAATATAAATTAGATACACAATAAGTATACATGACCAAAACGTTATTTTGCTGTACAAAAAGAATCAGACTCTGAAATATTGTACAATTAGCTTGTGAAGGAAATCACAAATGCAGGTGTGCATAAATATAGGGATTGGGAATTCAATGTAATGGTTTTTAGTCATCTCCCAGAGTTCTTTTTCTGTGCATAGCTGGTTCAATTCATTACTGCTCCATTAGAAATGATTTGGTTGATCTCGTTGCTGAGGATGGCCTGGTCCATCAGAACTGGTCATCATATAGTATTGTTGTTGAAGTATATAATGATCTCCTGGTCCTGCTCATTTCACTCAGCATCAGTTCGTGTAAGTCTCTCCAGGCCTTTCTGAAATCATCCTGTTGGTCATTTCTTACAGAACAGTAATATTCCATAATATTCATATACCACAATTTATTCAGCCATTCTCAACTGATGGACATCCATTCAGTTTCAGTTTTAGCCACTACAAAAGGGCTGCCACAAACATTCGTGCACATACAGGTCCCTTTCCCTTCTTTATAATCTCTTTGGGATATAAGCCCAGTAGTAACACTGCTGGATCAAAGGGTATGCACAGTTTGATAACTTTTGAGCATAGTTCCAAACTACTCTCCAAAATGGTTGGATTCGTTCACAACTCCACCAACAATGCATCAATGAAATGACCCAAATTAAAGAAAGTAGCAGGAAAGAGCCTGGATTCAAATCCAGATCTCCTGACTTCAAATTGAGCGTATTTTCAACTATGTCATTCTGCGTTTCATGCTGATCCTTATTCAGAAAGAGTTCAAAGGCGCTGGACCATGTTTTAATGACTTAATTGACCATTCAAATCCCATTCTTTAAAAAAAAGGTCTCTTTTCAGTTTCCTTTAACTCACAATTTCTCACCTGAATGACTTTTTAAAGTCCCAGCAATTGCCAGCTGTCACTGAGGTAGTTTTGTTC